>NC_084733.1:69339419-69626919 GCF_033978785.1 Entelurus aequoreus | reverse complement strand
GTCACAAGGAGCGTATAGAATTACCCGGAGAACTCATAGAAGTCAGAGCAGAAAAGCCCTTGGCCGTGTTGTGTGACACAAGCAGGTGCTCTTTATTACTATGGCACCTCCATTTCCAAACATGGGGTCACCTACGTTTGTTTAACAATCACGTTAGATGCATATCTTTACTACCATCTGACTGCTGCACAATCTGAAGTGATCAGATACGAGATCATTTTGTTTAGCCAATATCTTTATTATTGAGTTTGTCAGTTGTAGTGGTATAGAATTGCACTGCATTATACCGAATGCATCTTTAGCTATTTAACTAACCGTATTTAGAGACAGAAACAGAAGAGACACATGGACCAAGAATGTACGCCATGGTATTTACAGGGTCATGGAGGACACAATGGCATAGACCAGGTGTGTCCATACTACGGCCCATCCACGCCATTGATTGGCCGACAAAAGTAACTGCCAAAATTCTACTTTCAAGTAAATAGAGTACAGAATTGTACTTACATAATCCAATCCAAACAACCTTCCTTAGTAATGGTGCAGAAATAAAAACAAATAACCAGCACAACAATTCAACAAACATGGTCTCACATAACAAAACCTGCTCAATGAACTTTGTGGATATTATTAAAAAAAAGTCAAATAAACATAAAATGAATAAAAATGACACCCATTTAAACCCATTACAAGGAATGATAGAAAAAAATGCAATACACTCTCTCCACACTATATTTTTTTGCTTGATTAAAAAACATTAAGGATGTTGTCACGAAAGTATAGGTAGAAGTTGAACTTTCACATACTCTTAATAACCAATTATAGTAATTATTAATTGTATATTCATTATATTGTTATATTAATATGTACTCATATATGTATAGGCTATATATATATATATATATATATATATATATATATATATATATATATATATATATATATATATATATATATATATATATATATATATATATATATATATATATATATATATATATATATATATATATATATATATATATATATATATATATATATATATATATGTCTATCCATCCATCCATTTTTTTACCGCTTATTCCCTTCGGGGTCGCGGGGGGCGCTGGAGCCTATCTCAGCTACAATCGGGCGGAAGGCGGGGTACACCCTGGACAAGTCGCCACCTCATCGCAGGGCCTATATATATATATATATATATATATATATATATATATATATATATATATATATATATATATATATATATATATATATATATATACATATATATATATATATATATATATATATATATATAATTATATATATATATATATATATATATATATATATATATATATATATATATATATATATATATATATATATACATATACATATATTGTATATATGTGCTTACCGACATTGAAGCTATTTTATTCGGTACATGCTGTAATAATAAGTGTGACCAGTAAATGGCAGTCACACATAAGACATACGCCAGTAAACGACACCAAAACTTTATATGTTCCATTGAGAATATAGAACATTACAGCGCTCGAAAATATGTCAAAATGTTTTAGTATGACTTCGGTAAGCAATGAAGCCGCACCGCTTGATGGATTGTCGACGCATTAACATACGAGTATTATTATGGTGCGTGTATAAGGACCGTAAAAAGGTACCTGTTAGCAGACATATTATCTAGCGTTTTGTTTCGCAATATTATGCAAAACCAACTTTTCTTACCTTCTGGTGCCTGCTGATGTGTATTTGGGATCTGCATAAGTCCTGAAAATTTGTGCGCGTCCAACTTTGTAGTCTGCTTGTACCTAAGTTACGGTCAGAGCAAAAAAAGATGCGTCCTGCACTGCACTCTAGTCCTTCACTCTCACGTTCCTCATCCACAAATCTTTCATCCTGGCTCAAATTAATGGGGTAATTGTCGCTTTCTCGGTCCGAATCGCTCTCGCTGCTTGTGTAAACAATGGGGAAATGTGAGGAGCCTTTCAACTTGTGACGTCACGCTACTTCCGGTACAGGCAAGGCTTCTTTTATCAGCGACCAAAAGTTGCAAACTTTATCGTCGATGTTCTCTACTAAATCCTTTCAGCAAAAATATGGCAACATCGCGAAATGATCAAGTATGACACATAGAATGGATCTGCTATCCCCGTTTAAATAAAAAAAATGTCATTTCAGTAGGCCTTTAAGTAAAGTCTGAATGTCATTAAAACAGTTAGCTCCATCTTTTGACACTTCTTCCACTCCCGTCCTTGCACGCTACACCACTACAACAAAGATGACGGGGAGGAGACGCTGCCGAAGGTGAGCCACGTAAATAAGGCCGCCCACAAAACGGCGCATCCTGAAGAGACGCTCAGAAAGCGACTTGAAGATGATCTGTAAAACATCATCCATGCAACATTTTGACCAAAGAATCACCATAACATGTTATGTAGACCACAAGGAAGTGTTTTACATTTAGAAAAAAATCATAATATGACCCCTTTAATGCTCCCTATAATCCGGTGCACCTTTTGTATGAAAATAGACCTGAATAGACCCGCTCATCGGCAGTGCGCCTTTCAATCCGGTGCGCCTTATGGTCCTAAAAATACGATAGTCGTATGTTTCACTATTACCGAAATGCAATCAGTAAATACATCCATGTTCCTACCTCTTTCAGTGTATTTTATTAATCCAACAACCCAATTAGGAAAGATGTAGTGGAATGACTATTGTTGCACAGTGTAGCTAACACTGGCTAGTAACAAATAATTTCAGCTGAAATGTTATGGTTTTTTTACTTCTGGCTATAACGATGTTGTAATTTGTTTGTCTCTTGTTCTATTCACTTTTGCGTTTGTATAATGTGGGCCATGTACTGACATGGTGCTTTCAACACTTTGGAACATGGAAGAAGTGATAGAAGAAAGGTAAAACTAGAATAAATCTATTTGTGTCAGCATAGCATAAAGTTATATGTATAAGTTTCACTTTTGAATCTCATTGTCTATAACTGTTCACGGATCTATCAAGGACCCTCGATTAAAGTTAAAAACAGAGGCATCACTCAGTTTTAAAAACAGGCGGAGACTTAACTCCCAGGAGATGTACCAATAATAATATAATGATGTATGATTATGATTGGTATTACCCACTGATGATAATTATGTGTGTGTCAGATAATCTCCACATTACACTTGTTGACATATTTATAATCTATGGTTGTACGGTATACCGGTACTAGTATATTACCGCGATACTAATGAATCATATTCGGTACTATACCACCTCTAAAAATTACCGGTCCCCGCCCCCATTTTTTTTTTTAAAGGGCATGACGGCGCGTTGTCGTCACGTCAAGCATGTTCGGAAGGCGCACACACACAGAGTACTTACAAGCAGACACATTGTGGGGACAGCAAACAGAAATGTAGATAGAACATGTTAAAACAGAAAATAAGCAGATATTTCCAGGAAAATAACAAGTAGATTAATAATTTATTTTTACCGTTTGTCCCTCATAATGTTGACAAAAGAATAGAATGATAAATGACACAATGTTACTGCATATGGCAGCAGACTAAATTATGAGCCTTTGTTTGTTTACTTACTACTAAAAGACAAGTTGTCTCGTAGGTTCACTATTTTATTTAAGGACCAAATTGCAATATGAAACATATGTTTAATGTACCCTAAGATTTGTTGTTAAAATAAAGCTAATAATGCCATTTTTGTGGTCCCCTTTATTTAAAAAAGTATCGAAAAGTATCGAAATACATTGTTACGTACTGGGGGGGGTAGACGGCACAGACCACAAAGGGGCGTAGTTAAACTATATGATTTATTATATATATATATATATATATATATATATACCGTAATTTCCGGACTATAAGCCGCACCTGACTATAAGCCGCACCAGCTAAATTTAGGGGAAAATACAGATTGCTCCATATATAAGCCGCACCCGACTATAAGCCGCAGGGTTTTGATGTGTAATTACCGTAGTATATAGGGGTTCCTGCTACCACGGAGGGGATTGTTGGGACAGAGATGACTGTTTGGGAACGCAAAGCGTCCCATTTATTAACAATAAATCTTTCAATCATTCAATCAAATTTTCACATCTTTGACATGGCGAACAACATTCATGCAGAGTACAAATAATACAACGGTGCAAAGTAATACAAAGTGCTCGCCTGTACGTTATCAAAATAACCAGCCTACCGGTATATGAAAAGTCAGTCTTTAATCATTGTGTCATCGTCTTCCTCCTGTGTACTAAAACCACCGAAATCCTCTTCGTCGGTGTCGGAGAAGAACAGGCCGTATATAAGCCGCACCCTTGTATAAGCCGCAGGGACCAGAACGAGGGGAAAAAGTAGCGGCTTATAGTCCGGAAATTACGGTATATATATATATATATATATATATATATATATATATATATATATATATATATATATATATATATATATATATATATACATATATATATATATATATATATATATATATATATATATATATATATATATATACATATATATATATATATATATATATATATATATATAATATATATATATATATATATAATATATATATATATATATATATATATATATATATATATATATATATATATATATATATATATATTAAGTTACTTTAAGGCAGTGGTGGGCCGTCAGGGCCCGCAAGGTTTTCTTTGCTGGCCTAACATAAATCATAATCATGAATTGATAAAAGTTCATTTTAATTTTAATTTACTTTTCCTAAATATATAAAAGTGTTTATCAAATTATCTTAATGTAATATTAGGCTCCAGTGGTGCTATTTTTAGGTTAGAGCTTTTATCCAATCAGAATTCAGCGAGCTTGTTGCCAGCGCTGTATGAATCAACAATGTGGCGGCCTGTGCAGTGTAGGTTAATGGGGCACATACAGTTGATAGGCAGTTGTGATAGCCAATCAGATTGCGAGTTGTTGACAGTAGGCCTCCCGACACGTCGAACCATAGAACGTGACATATATGCCTCCTGTGATTGTGACAGTCACGAGTTGGGAGTTGCGCAAACAGGAAGTGCTATTCACACTTGTAACGAGCCACACTTGACTAGTACAGAAATCTGATATCTACTCGCTTTCTTAACTCAAGATGGGCGGTGCTCCTGTCTTACGGCTTCGGATGGTTTATGCAAATTGTGAGTTCAAATGTTTAATTTCTCAATTTTTCCACGTTTAATATGTTTTTACATGTATTTAATTTGAACACTACCACGTAAGATTTGTTTTTGATTGCTGATGAGGGTTTATTGATTTTTAAATGCGACGGAGTATACCCCGTTTTGTCCACAATTGAGATGATTCAATGCCAGGGAGTGCCAAGTGTGTTTCTGTGTAGTATTTCTGCAGCCGTGGTCATGTGGTGACATAAATTATGGCATTATGAAAACTAATTTTAAAGTCGGACTAAGTAGGACAGGGGTTTTCAAATTTTTTCCAGTGAGTTGAAGGCTCGAGGGGCCACTTTGTACTTTTTTGTACATTCAAGACCCTAAAACCTGTCATGATCTTACTAGCCAGTTATTATTAGTGTTTTTGTATTTGGTATATTTCCTGTCCAGCACGCGTATTTTTCGTTCCACAACCTGTTTGCCTCCATTTGGCTTCGTCACCTGACCCCGGTTGCTAATCTGGATGCTTTTAGGGACTGGATTATTTTGCTTAGTACCTCAACGTTGTACCTTTGCGCTTCATACGCCTGTTTTCCATGTGTGCACCTGTCTTTCCGTGATAAAGAAGACTTATTTTCCGTACTTGCCTGCCGTCTCTGCATCCCGGAGTGTGTAACGTTAGAACAACTAATACAATGTAGTTGAATCAATTATTCGTATTACTATTCTTTATCAATATTAGTATGATTATTACAAAACCCAAAACCAGTGAAGTTGACACGTTTGCTTTATTGGTAAATAAAAACAGAATTCAATGATTTGCAAATCCTTTTCAACCTATATCCAATTGAATAGACTGCAAAGACAAGATATTCAATGTTCGGACTGGAAAAATTTGTTATTTTTTGCAAATAATAGCTCATTTGGAATTTGATGCCTGCAACATGATTAAAAAAAGCTGGCACAAGTGGCAAAAAAGACTGAGAAAGTTGAGGAATGCTCATCAAACACTTATTTGGAACATCCCACAGGTGAACAGGCTGATTTGGAACAGGTGGGTGCCATGATTGGGTATAAAAGCAGCTTCCATGAAATGCTCAATCATTCACAAAAAAGGATGGGGCGAGGGTCACCACTTTGTGAACAAATGCGTGAGAAAATTGTCGAACAGTTTAAGAACAACATTTCTCAATAAGCTATTGCAAGGAATGTAGGTATTTCACCATCTAAGGTCCGTAATATCATCAAAAGGTTAAGAGAATCTGGAGAAATCACTGCACGTAAGCAGCAATGCCCGTGACCTTCGATCCCTCAGGCTGTACTGCATCAAAAAGCGACATCAGTGTGTAAAGGATATCACCACATGGGCTCAGGAACACTTCATAAAACCACTGACAGTAACTACAGTTTGTCACTACATCTGTAAGTGCAAGTTAAAACTCTACTATGCAAAGCCAAAGCCATTTATCAACAACACCCAGAAACGCTACGACTTTGCAGGGCCCGAGCTCATCTAAGATGGACTAATGCAAAGTGGAAAAGTGTTCTATGGTCTGACGATTCCAGATTGCAAATTGTTTTAGGAAACTGTGGACGTAGTGTCCTCCAGACCAAAGAGGAAAAGAACCATCCGGCTTGTTCTAGGCATAAACTTGAAAAGCCAGCATCTGTGATGGTATGGGGGTGTACTAGTGCCCAAGGCATGGGTAATTTACACATTTGTGAAGGCACCATTAATGCTGAAAGGTACATACAGGTTTTGGAGCAACATATGTTGCCATCCAAGCAACGTTATCATGGACGCCCCTGCTTATTTCAGCAAGACAATGCCAATTCACGTGTTACAACAGCGTGGCTTCATAGCAAAAGAGTGCGGGTACTAGACTGGCCTGCCTGTAGTCCAGACCTGTCTCCCATTGAAAATGTGTGGCGCATTATGAAGCCTAAAATACTACAACGGAGACTCCAGACTGTTGAACAACTTAAGCTGTACATCAAGCAAGAATGGGAAATAATTCCACCTGAAAAGCTTTACTGAGTGTTGTTCAAAGGAAAGGCCATGTAACACAGTGGTAAAAATGCCCCTGTGCCAACTATTTTGCAATGTGTTGCTGCCATTTAGTTGTAAGTTAATGATTATTTGCAAAAAAAAAAAAGTCAGTTCCAACATTAAACATCTTGTATTTGCAGTCTATTCAATTGGATACAAGTTGAAAAGGATTTGCAAATCCTTGTATTCTGTTTTTATTTACAAATTACACAATGTACCAACTTCACTGGTTTTGGGTTTTTATAAGGCTTATTAGCACACTCCAAATCTTACCATATTTTGCAAGAAATGTGTACATATGTTCATCAAACACCATGTAGAAGACGTACAGGTCAACAGCAATTTTGGTTTTCAGGTCCCATTTTAGGGAGAAATTAACCTGGTTTCATTTTTTCTAGTCTATAATTGTATTTTGTCTTTGTCACGGGCTAATAAAAACGAGCTGCAGGACGCAAATGGTGCCCGGGCCACACTTTGGACACCCTGAAGTAGGACATCACTTAAGGCAGGGGTGTCCAAACTTTTTCCACTGAGGGCCGCACACTGAAATATCAAAGTAAGCGGGGGCCATTTTGATATTGTTTATTTTAAAAACCAATACAATATATGTATAAAAAATATACATTTAGGCCTCCACTCAGGCTTGATCCTGGGGACCACAAAGGGTTTAGGTAAAACATATACAAAAAATGTGTCATTATTTAATATTATTATTATTATTCAAGGTCTAAATCTCCAGATCAACATTAGGTCTATCTGTCAATATAAAGTGTTTTTTCAAGATTTAAGTTGTATGCTCTTTTTGTCAAAGAAAACCCAGTTTTTTAATGGAAAAAACACAAAATATGCAATATTTTCCCCCAATAACATTTTAAAGTGGAATATTTGAGATTATATAATAATTGGAGTTCATAGCATAACTCATAACAACATTAATTCATTATTATTTTTGAGCAACTTAAATAGACACTTAAAAAAAGTATTAAAAAATGAATCATACTTTTTTTTAAACTTTTAACACAATAGTCTCAAGATCAACTTTAGATATATCCGTCAATTATAACTTTTGTTGTTGTTTATGTTTTTTGTTTGTTCGTTTTAGGCCCTTCTTTAAACAAAACAGCTTTGTCATGTCTGTTCATGTTTTTGTTTTGGCCATGTGTTTGTTTTTTGGACTCTTTTTAGTTCCTGGTTGCACTTCCTTGTTTGGTTTGGTTTCCATGGTCACCCATTAGTTTTCACCTGTCATGTCACGCACCTGTTCACCTGTCTTGTCACGCACCTGTTTTCACTGATCACGTCACTATTTAAATCTGTCTGTTTCTGTTGTTCGTCCTGGCGTCCTCACTCTATTTCATCACTCTGCTTCATGTCGTGTCACAGGTCTTTGCCAAGTAAGTTTTGTTCATTTATGCCACAGTTAGTGTTTTTGTTTATTGTTCATAGTTTTTGTGCCCACGTGCATGTCTTTTGTTTCATAGTCGAGTTTGTATTTCCGCCTTTGTGCGCGCCTTTTGTTTGCTTCCCTTTTTTTTGTAGTTTTTTGTTTGTTAAAATTAAATCATGTATTTAAATTCACGTCTTGCACGCGCTAATTTTCCTTTGCCTTCCGGAGAAGCAAAACCCAAGAACCCAGTCTTGACAAGCTTAGTTTTTTATATGGCAAACACAAAATATTTTCCCCAAAGTGGAATATTTCATGTGACATACATGGAGCTTTGAATAGGTCAATAATTCATAATGACATTGATTTTGATTCATTATTACTTTTTAAAGAAAGAAACAGCCTGCATGGCAGCTTTGTGTTATTAGAGTAAACATTGCAACATGTTCTTGTTACATTTCACCTGTTTGCTCTTTTATACCACTTTTTCTGTTTATTTTTTTTAATCAAATTTTTAGAATGTGCCGCGGGGCCTTTAAAAAATTACCTGCGGGCCGCACTTTGGACAGCACTGACTTAAGGCCCAGGTGTGAATTTAACCGCATTAAGGCAATTATGGTACTGCAAATAATGTAGTGTATTTCCAACATGGCAAACATTGAAGTACATCACAGTGAGGTGAAAAGGTTTTATTTTAATAGCATGCATTTTAGAGTTAATCCATTAAGCTACCTTATTAAAATAAGAGTAAAAACACCCTTCCAATATAATTTGATTGTAAGAAATGTTTTAATTCTCTTGCACACACACACAAATAATCCAAAATACAATTACATAACATTGAATCAAATAAAGTTAACTTATTAAGATTCCTTTAAAATTATGATAAATATAAATATTTTTGTACAAATGCATTTTTCTATTGGGACAAACAGTTGTTAAGAATTGCAGTCCCTTAGCGCTCCCACTGTTTGTAGCGCACAGATGAGAATAAACATGGTAACTGGTGTGTTGGAGCCATGCGGCGGGGATAAAGTGAGGGAAAAGGGTAGAGACGGCACAGACGCTGAAAGCAGAGCACCGATCAATACGAGTCGGGAATTAAGGTAGAAAAGGTTATTTACTTGACATTGATCCGTTGTAGCAGCCATGGTGTTTGCCCTGTTTCTCTTTTGTTAACCTCTAATCCTGAGTGTACTCACAAATGACGGGGGAGTCCACTAACAGGTGTGAATTATGGATCGAAAGAGGTCGCGTCACCTCTGCCACCGACTGGCGCCTTTACGGCTGCAGCCTTGAAGAAATGTAGTCCTACGTAAGGACCTTCTTAATGGCATATTTTAGAGGTAAAATGGCATGGACTGATGTGACATAATTTAGGTCGTCAAATTAATTTTATTATTGTGTGAATGCTCCAAAGCATTCTCACACATATGTTTTTTTACACCAAAATTAATCTATTTATTCTTCTTCTTCTTCTTCTTCTCCAGATTTTAGCGCGCTCTACCTTCCACATTTTTCATCCTGTTCAAACCGTTCCAACTTCAAAATGTTAGTACTATTCGGGAATCACATGCTTTCCCTTGACAAATTCCCAGATTTCCCAGAATTCCAAGTTTTCAGGGACATTTTTCCCCATTCAAAATGATTTGGCCATTTTTCAAACTTCCACATTTTTCAACCGATTCAACAGATTCCACTCATCCTGGACATTTAAACTATCATTTTTTCAAGATAAAAAAAAATTCCAAGAATTTCCTATAATTCCCAGTTTTCCAAACCCTATTTTCACCCTTTTTTCTGTCGACTACTCCTCCTACATTTTTCAACCACTTCAACCGTTCCACCGTCAAAACATTCCTCTTAATCAGGACAAAAAAATAAGTTGTTTTTTGAACTGCAAAAATTCCCAGTTTTCCCGAAAATCCAGGAATTCCGTAATACCATTTCTGAATTAAAAATGTACTTCAACATTTCTCGACCGTTTTGAAAAATTCAAACACCAACCATTTTCCCAAAAATTCCCACTTGTCCCAAAATGTTCATTAAATTCCCAAATTTCCAGGAAATTCACATTGAAATTAATGGGACATTTTTCAAAGTTCCACAGTTCCCAAATGTTTCATCCGATTCAAACCGTTCCAACTTCAAAATATTCAGCCTGTTCAAAATTGTGTGCTCTCTTTCAACAATTTAAAAAAATTCCCAGGTTTCCAAGAATTCCCAGTTTTCAGGGACATTTTCCCCATTGAAAATTAATTGTCCATTTTTTTTTAACTTCCACAATTCACACATGGAAATTAGCTATTTAGCTATAATCTGGTACAGAACATATCTGTCTTTGAACTTAATGTTTCTGTGCATTGTCCATTCAAATAAAGACTAAACATCAACATCAATGTAATAATAGTTGGAATGTTGGAATGGTTTGAATGTTGAATGTTTCAACCAATTTAAACCATTCCACTTTCAACATATTGCACACATGCGGAAGATTCAAACTATCATTTTTCCAAGTTAAAAACAATTCCAGGAACTCTCATAATTCCTAGTTTTCCAAACCCTATTTTCAGCCGTTTTTATGTCGACTACTCTTTCTACATTTTTCAACCCACACATCAACCGTTCCACCGTCAAAACAAATTCCCCTTAAACAGGACAAAAAACAAAGTTGTTTTTTGAACTGGAAAAATTCCCGGTTTTCCTGAAATTCCAGGAATTCCGTAATACCATTTCTGAATTAAAAATTACTACTTCAACATTTTTCGACTGTTTTGAAAAATTCCAACACCAACCATTTCAACTCGTTCAGAACATTCAAGTCTTTTAACATTTCCCCAAAATTCACGCTTTTCCCAAAATTCCCGAATTTGGTGATTTCTTGGAAATTTAGATTTAACTGAATGGGAAATGTTTCAAAGTTCCACAGTTTCCACATTTTCCATCAGATTCAAACTGTTCAAATTTCAAAATATTCAGCCTGTTCAAAATTGTGTGCTCTGCTTCAACAATTTAAAACAAATTCTGGATTTCAAATAATTCCCAGTTTTCAGGGACATTTTCCTGAAAATGTCTATTTTTTATCTTGCTCTGCTTGTGTTGTGGTGTGCTTGCTCGTTTCTCTTGTGTTATCTTTTAACCTGCCCATTGTACAGAACTTTGGCTACCCCTGTGGTAAAATGTTAAATGTGCTTTATAAATAAAGTTGATTTGATTTGATTTAATTCAAAATTGTCCATTTTTTAAACGTCCACAATTCACACATTTTTCAACCTATTCAAACCATTCCAACATCAACACATTCTACTCATTCATCTAACACTTTCCTAAGTTCTAAACCAAATTCCTGTTTTTTCAAGGAAATTCCAACTCTTCAACATTCAAACCATTCCAACTATTATTACATTGATGTTGATGTTTAGTCTTTATTTGAAGGGACAATGCACAGAAACATTAAGTTCAAAGACAGATATGTTCTGTACCAGATTATAGCTAATTTCCATCTGCAGTTCTGGCTACCTCAATTAAAGGGATACAAAAATCATGCAATAAAATTATGACAATAAAAACATACTATAGCATGTTTTTAAATTAAGAAAAGTCATAAAATGCCCTTTCATGTACACATACTTAATATACAATACAACCACATCTCATTTACATCATCACACAAAGACAATACATGCTTTTGTTCACATCTGTCATCATTCATACTACATTCTTTCAGCATTTCAGTTCAACTTCAGCATTGGAGCATTCACACGCAACTCCTTCAGGAATTTCCTCATCGAGTTAAAATATCAGCTTGCATCTAAAATCTCTGATACACACACTAAGATACAAGCAGTCCTGCAAAGTGTTCACAGACCGTTAACACCTAAATGTTCTACAATAAGCACACGAAATATGTATTTTCTTGTATTTAATCATTAATTATAATTATATTCATAAAACTAATAATTATTATAATTATAATAAATAATGTATGTCATTATTATTGAAGTTATAATTATATGATTTTATAAATTATAATGTATTTATTTTATTTTATCAATTTAAATTATTTTAATCATCATTTTAGTTAAGTCATATACAAAAGGTAAACATGGTAGGCTATAGGCTACTCGGAGCTCGCAGCTACATAACAGCTAAGCACACAATAGCACACAAGCTAGACTTATGTAATAAGTGTCCTTAATAATATTCAAAGTGTAAAAACACAACACTTGTCAAGTTAAACAAGTATCAAGCAATTTTAGTTGCGTACTACTTACAAATACGAAGTCACCAAGAAATAAGCGTATAAGTATCCAGTAACAAATGTGTCCGCATCAGTCAACTTACTACATCATTAACTTGGCTTAATGAGTTTTTGTGGCTTATAGGTGTGGCCAAAAACGATCACTCTACTTTAAAAGCATAAAGCCGTCATAAGGTTAGGGTTTTTCATACCATTTTTCTGAGTAGTTGCACTTGATAAAGACCTTTCTACCGTTCCACACTACAAAATAAATGTACAAACTATGATTTTTCCTAATCATATCGGGTTAATATTGGTATCGGCAACTACTCAAGGCTCTAATATTGGAATCTTATTGTAAGTGAAAAAGTTGTATTCAGGCGCCCCTATTTACATTTTTTGTTGCTTTAGACAAGTTACTTATTTTATTTTTTTAACAATTACTTGTAGTAGAATGTAATTGGAAGAACATTTTATTATTATTTTTATATTGTTTCATTGTGAATGCTCCAAAGCATTCACACTAATGGTTTTTATTCTTCTACTTCTTCTTCTGCAGATTTTGCCGTGCTCTACCTTCCACATTTTTCATCCGATTCAAACTGTTCCAACTTCAAACTTGTTCAGCCTATTCGGGAATCGCGTTCTTTCCTTTGACAAATTCCAAAAATTCCCAGATTTCCTAGAATTCCAGGTTTACCGGGACACTTTTCCCATTGAAAATGAATTGGCCATTTTTCAAACTTCCACCATTTCCAAAGTTTTCAACCAATTCAAACCATTTCACCTTCAACATATTCCACATATCCGGGACATTCAAACTATCATTTTTACAAGTTAAAAACAATTTCCAAAAATTCCCCTAATTTCTAGTTTTCCAAACCCTATTTTAACCCTTTTTTCTGTTGACTACTACTTCCACATTTTTCAACCCACTTCAACCGTTCCACCTTCAAAACATTCCTCTTAATCAGGACAAAAGACTAAGTTGTTTTTTGACCTGGAAAAATTCTCAGTTTTCCCGAGATTCTGTAATACCATTCCTGAAATAAAAATGTTACTACATCAACATTTCTCGTTAACGTGGACCCTGACTTAAAAAAGTTGAAAAACATATTCAGGTGTTACCATTTAGTGGTCAATTGTACGGAATATGTACTGTACTATGCAATGTACTAATAAAAGTTTCAATCAATCAATCAATCTCGACCATTTCGAAAAATTCCAACACTAACTCATTCAGAACATTCAATTGTTTTTACCATTTAAAAAAAAATTCCCTCTTTTTCCGGAATTCCCAAATTTTCATGAAACTCCCATTGAAATGAATGGGACATTTTTCGTAGTTCCACAACATTTTTCATCCAATTCAAACCATTCAATTTTCGAAATAACAGCCTGTTCAGGAATTGTGTGCTCCCTTTCAACAAATATATATATATAAAAAAATCCCGGATTTCCTAGAATTCCCAGTTTTTAGAACCATTTTCCCCATTCAAAATTCCACAATTCCCACATTTTTCAACTGATCCAAGCCATTCCACCTTCAACACATTCAATTCATCCTGGAAATTCAAACAACCATTTTTCCACGTTCAACCCAGGAATTCCTGGGTTTTTCTAACCTTATTTCCAACTTTTTTTTAGTGCTATGACTCCTTTCACATTTTTCAACCCATTTTAACCGTTCCACTCTTAACACATTCCTCTGAATCAGGACAAAAAATGAAGTTAGTTTAAGAACTTGAAAACGTGCTTGTTTTTCCGAAATTCCGTAACACCATTTTAAAATTAAAATACTGTTACTACTTCAACATTTCTTGACCGATTTAAACAATTCCAACACCAACCAATTCAGCTCATTCAAGAAATTCATGCTTTTAATCGTGTTTTTTTTTTAAATCCCGCTTTTTCCCATATTTCCAGGAAGTTCCCATTGAAATGAATGGGTCATTTTTTTCAAGTTGCACAATTCCCACATTTTTCAACCTATTTAAACCACTCCAACATCAACACATTCCACTCATCCTGGACATTCAAACTAACACTTTCCCAAGTTCCAAACCAAATCTGTGTTTTCCCTGAAATTCAAACTCTTCAACATTCAAACCATTCCAACATTCAAACTATTCTTACATTCATACTACATTCTTTCAGCATTTCAGTTCAACTTCAGCATTGGAGCAATCATACGCAAATCCTTCAGGAATTGCCTCATCTTGTTGTTTTATTTTTTTGCATTTAGATAATTAAAACACTTTTTTTTTTGCATGAACTCTTTGTCCTGTGTTTTGTCACAATCATTATCGGGACACTTACTTTTGCAGGGAAGAGTCCTGCCGGATTATTTTGTTCTAAGGCTGTCTAAGTAAAGAAATGTGACTAGAATTGAAGATTAACAATGTATTCTATAAAGGAGTAGGTACAAACAATAGCAATACCAGCGCTGCAGAGGAAACTGAGTCATCTTTAAAATGGCCGCCCTACTCATGTGCTTTTGTCCACCCTTGTTGCTTCTACTTGGCGAAAGTCGAAACCGAAAGTTAACTTGGTATGTGTTGAGCACATACGCCACACTCACTCTCCGCACCTGGTACATCCGAGCACCCTTAAATGTAGAGGAAATAATGTGTGTGAGCATACAGATAAGAAACAAGGTGAGATCATAAGTGTTTATCTCTTCGAGCAAAACCAAGGCCAAAGCCGTTCCAATTTGCTGAAAGGAGGAATATCATAATCAACAAACTAAAGGAAAATTCACAAAATTATTTGACCGTGACTTGGCATGTAAAAAGTATCTGTATTGGTATCGGCGATACTGGCCCAGTATTTATTTCATACCAAAAATGTCAGTATCACCCCACCCCTGACAGTAACAGGTGGGAAAAGTTGGCCTTTGTGGGAAAGGAGTTCATGTAGGGGTGCAACGGTTCGTTGAGGTTGTTGACAACAGTCGCTGACATCATTGCTCCTGCTTTTCTGCGACACGATTAACTTGCTCAATTTGCAAAGCGGACCTTGTTCCTCATGGCAGCACGTCTGTGATGAGGGAACATTTAAAGTTAAAGTTAAAGTGATTATCACACACAAACTAGGTGTGGTGAAATTATTCTCTGCATTTGACCCATCACCCTTGATCACCTCCTGGGAGGTGAGGGGGGCAGTGAGCAGCAGCGGTGGCCACGCCCGGGAATCATTTTTGGTGATTTAAGCCCCAATTCCAACCCTTGATGCTGAGTGCCAAGCAGGGAGGTAATGGGTCCCATTTTTATAGTCTTTGGTATGACTCGGCCGGGGTTTGAACTCACAACCTACCGATCTCAGGGCGGACATTATATTATAAGTGAGGCATGTCGGACATCTGGAGGATGCGATTTTCCGACTCTCCTCGTTAAGATAATTAGCTTGCTAGCTAGCTGGCTAACAATGGAGAGACGGCAATGTGTGAAACTTTGTTTATATAGCTATACAAACTTTGTTGACAGTACCAGTTAAGCCAATGTTGTTCACTAACGGTACACCATCTAGTGGTAGAGCAAAGAATCACTTGATTAAAGTACAGTGTTTTATTTTCCTACATTCAAACACAGCGTTACTGTTCAAACTGTGTGTAATGTTACAGTGGCCAAAAACATGAACTATACTTGTTAAATAAAACCTCTGACTTGTTTTAATGAATACTTAGGCCTATTACGCTACAGTATTTTAATGTTAGTCATTATCCAATTTAATCCAATCCAATCCACTTTATTTACAGAGCACATTTAAACAACAACATTTTTTCCAAAGTGCTGCACAACAATATTAAAAACAATATTCAAATATTATCCTTAGCTCCACCAATGACTGAATAAAAACAAAAAATAAATACCGTATTTTTCGGAGTATAAGTCGCTCCGGAGTATAAGTCGCACTGGCCAAAAATGCATAATAAAGAACGACAAAAACATATATAAGTCGCACTGGAGTATAAGTCACATTTTTTGGGGAAATGTATTTGATAAAACCCAAGAATAGATATTAGAAAGGCAATTTAAAATAAATAAAGAATAGTGAACAACAGGCTGAATATGTGTACGTTATATGATAAATAACCAACTGAGAACGTGCCTGGTATGTTAACGTAACATATTATGGTAAGAGTCATTCAAATAACTATAACATATAGAACATGCTATACGTTTACCAAACAATCTGTCATTCCTAATCGCTAAATCCCCTGAAATCTTATACGTCTAGTCTCTTACGTGAATGAGCTAAATAATATTATTTGATATTTTACGGTAATGTGTTAATAATTTCACACATAAGTCGCTCCTGAGTATAAGTCGCACCCCCGGCCAAACTATGAAAAAACTGCGACTTATAGTCCGAAAAATACTGTAGATAACCAAATAAATATGATTAAAAACGATTTCAAAGGGTAAAACCAATTAAAACAATAAATATAAATAAAAAATGTAAAAACACAGAGGACAACAGAGGACCACACAACTCACGTAGTGTTAAAAGCCAAAAAATAAAAGTGGGTCTTAAGACGAGACCTAAAACACTCCACTGTGGGAGTTGTTTGAACATGGAGGGGCAGAGTGTTCCAGAGCTTAGGGCCGACCACAGAGAAGGCCCTGTCTCCCCTGGTTTTAAGTCTGGTCTTGGGCACCACGAGCTGGAGCTGGCTCTCGGACCTCAGAGTGCGCGCAGGTGTGTAAATTGGTAAAATGGTGGCACTTGGAGAGCCACGTCTTTTCTGAAGTCATACCGAGTCATACCAAAGACTATAAAAATGGGACCCATTACCTCCCTGCTTGGCACTCAGCATCAAGGGTTGGAATTGGGGGTTAAATCACCAAAAATGATTCCCGGGCGCGGCACCGCTGCTGCCCACTGCTGCCCACTGCTCCCCTCACCTCCCAGGGGCTGAACAAGGGGATGGGTCAAATGCAGAGGACAAATTTCACCACACCTAGTGTGTGTGTGACAATCATTGGTACCTTAACTTTTAACTTTAAGTGGTACTTGGTGAAAAAAGTTTGAGAACCACTGTTCTAGTCATTAAAACCTTTTAGTCCCGAATATAAAAACATGCAAACTAATAGATCAGTTTGAACGACATCCCCGGCAAGCAGAAGGTTCACGCTGGCTGCACAAGCCGTGCGAGTTGGCCCAAACCCAGTGAGCACTCCTGCACATCTATCATGTCTCTTTTTCCCGCCACGAAGATGGCACAGACCTGATGCGCTGAATGGGGAACTATTTGTAGATCCATATGCCAGCACTTGTAATCGCTTTCTCTGGACCCTGCCAAATGTTGCCCTTTGCCAACAAGGGCCACATGTTGCCACAAAGGGAAAGTCTGGCCAACTGAACACTGACGATTCGGTCGAAATCTGAGCCCACAAACTTCCCCGCAAGTCATTTATAAGCCACTTCTGACTATTTCAAAGATGTTGACCTGCGTGTGTGTGTAGCTCAAAAACTCATAAAAAACATGGTTTATCATTTCTTACTTGATCCTCCTTTCACTGTTGTTACTGAGACAAAAAGAACAGTTACTGTACATTTTTGCGGCTTATGAAACGTTGCGGCTAATTTATGATTTTTTTTTTCCGCTGACGGCCATAAGACGGGTAATAAAAAAACACACAAAAAAACAAGAAAACACACTATCCATCCATTCATTTTCTACCGCTTGTCCCTTTTGGGATCGCGGGGGGTGCTGGAGCCTATCTCAGCTGCATTCGGGCGGAAGGCGGGGTACACCCTGGACAAGTCGCCACCTCATCGCAGGGCCAACACAGATAGACAGACAACATTCACACTCACATTCACACACTAGGGACCATTTAGTGTTGCCAATCAACCTATCCCCGGGATTGAATTTAGGACTACTCATTGTCGTATTGTGAGGCACATGCACTAACCCCTGTGCCACCGAGCAAACACACTAAATAGGTTTATTATTGTTTGTGCTATAGTGCCATCTTTTGGACAAACTCCCTCATTGCAGGTGCTGCACTGCCCTTCTGTTTAGACTGAGCTTTGAAACGGAAGTACACTTCTTGTAGCCGTCCATAGCGTTCTACTCGTATGGTTTCTTCATTCATCACTACAAGCAACTTGTGTAAGATTTACAATATAACTAAAACAATTCATATTTACTAAACGGTCTGATGTGCGATGTCTGTAGGAGTGTTTTAATTCTTATTTGCGTATGCTCTTGAAATTTATTAAAGCTAGCGTCGTTAGCATTGGCTAATATGCTAATATGTTTACAAGTGTCTTTGATCGTATTATTAACTTACAATGGCATTATTGTTGTATTGTTTCAGTTTCATAAATTCACTTAAATGTTACCGTGGAGTTATTTGAGTGGGTCCATGACGATCAATCAATCAATCAATCAATGTTTTTTTTATATAGCCCTAAATCACAAGTGTCTCAAAGGGCTGCACAAGCCACAATGAAATCTGTTTTGTTTGAGCAGCCGTTTTACTGCCGTGTTACAGACACCGCTTGGAAACAATTAAGGTATGTCAATAATATTTTACAAAACACAATGCATATATTTGCGGCTTATAGTCCGGTGCAACTAATGTATGAAAACATATTTTTCTTCTAAAATTATGGGTGCGGCTTATATACCAGTGCACTCTATAGTCCAAAAAATAAGGTACTTAGTTTTAATGAAAATACATGTGGATTTAAATTGAACTGAGTCAAAATGGGGCATGCAGGTAAAACTGGGTTAGTAAATGTGTCGTTAAAACTACAAATTATGTTGATTTTATTGCAAATTAGTGCAAGGCTGAAAACACGTTTTACCTTGCTCTACATTGGAATAAGATAATGGGAATGTTTACATCAGGTTTGTGTTAATAATGGAAAGATACCATAAAACGTAGGGATGCACCTTTTGATAGTCTACCAGGCAGTATTGGCCAATTTCCGTGGAAAAATACAACATAAAACTGATCCCCTAGGTTAATAATCATCACCTCCATTGCGGGAAATGAACTACATTTCTTGCAAGTATCATTATTACTGGAGGGCGAGGCTAAACATGTTACATGCTGAGTAAGAACAAGCAGGACCAGACAAGAAGGCCTGCTAATAGCTAAACTAGTCGCTAAGCTAGCTTGGCACAACATATGAAATAAGTGCTTCATAAAGTTAAAGAAGTGAAGAGGGAAGAATGTTACAGTAGAAAGCAAGCAGATATTACAGGAAATTAACAAGTAGATTAATAAGAGTATGTAGTATAATATAGTGGTGTCTGTTACTGTTTAGTGGCCAAGCATACATGGATCGATCCATATATTGGTGGTGTCGATACCAAGTATAATATCAGTATGTGTTCGATATTTGTATTTTCACATCCTTTTTTGTTTATATTTACAAATTCAAAAAATAAGTCCCTGGACACAAGAGGACTTAGAGGGCAAAAATCAAAGTGTTCGATGAAGTAGTATATACTGTAGTGTTTGTATAGTTTTTGTGTACTACTGACTTGGTTTTGCTAAAACAATTGTACAAAATGTTATAAAAGAGAATAAAGACTTAATTTAAATATTGTGCTTGTATTGTTACACATTTTTTCCGGATTATAATTGCGATAATATTTCACAGTTAATATATGTCATTGGTAGCGGATGATCTCACTCATGGATGATCGGAATCGGCAACATAAAATATTAATCGGAAAACCTTTAATAAAATGTACATGGGTTGTGCATTTCACTTCCTTTTCATATAGATGTTAGTATAATATGTTCCTGGGACTGACGCTGCCATCTTTGTTATGTTTGGACAAAATACCCTATCATTGTTGTACAAATGTCTACTTCTAATAATAAGGACAATGTTATTAGTTGTGGCCATGTTGAAACATGGGTTTTGACCTGGTTTATTTTTTGGGGTAAAATAATTACGGTTGTTTTGAATGACTACATGTTCCCATAACCACTTTTTAGTGGGCTACCCTGGGGAGTTGGGGAAGTATTTGGAAAACTCCCCAGAACGGGGAACTCCAAAACCACAAATATTCAATAAAATACTCGCACTATTTATTTTTGTTGATGCATTAATGCACCAACAGTATAAAAAATAAAAAATAAATAAATAAATAAATATATATATATATATATATATATATATATATATATATATATATATATATATATATATATATATATATATATATATATATATATATATATATATATATATATATATATATATATATATATATATATATATATATATATATATATATATAAGCATTATTAGCACCCACCCTTTTCGGAGGGGAGAGTCCTCCCAGATGGTTTTATTTTGATGAGGTGACCTCTAGAACTGAAGTTGAACTATTTACCGTATTTTACGGACCATAGGGCGCAGGGTCCAATGGCATGGAGACCAAGACAATTGGGGGCCCATCTTTGCTGCAGCCTTCTTCCGCCTTTGTGACCGCTGTGGAGCTTCTATGCAACCATCATTTGCCCACTCCACCGTTGAGGTCTTTTACGACGAGGGAGACGCGAAGACTCCGATGTCACTTCTTCACTGTGGGGATCTGTATACGATGGCAAGGGAAACCCAGGACGACCGGCACCTCCTCACAGCTGCAGGAGGCTGCAGGAGGCTGCCGGAGCTCCGGTCTGTCGGAGGACCGCCTATGGTGCACCTACCAGCACTTGCTTTTCTCTCAGGGTGTGCTCCTCTAGCCTTTTGTCTTCCCAGACTAACCCACAACGCAGCGGGGCAGTGGTTGGGTGATGCCAGGGTGTGTCCACAATGTGGGCCTGCGCATCATACCTCCAGGGACGTGCACATGATTATAGAGGGGCAGGGGCTCAAAGTCAGAAAAGGGCAGGAATTTTTTTTTTGGTCCTTTACACAATATGGAAATGAATGTAAAATTAAATTTGCTAATAGGAAGCTAACTACTTAGCTGTGTGTCCTTTGTAGGTAAAAGTGATTGCCATTTCTTTTGTGTCAACAAATTATGGTCATAATGAGTTAATTTACATTATCATAGGCTTGGAAGACATGAAAAGCAACAAAACACTGGTTTATTATTAGGCTATTTTTTGTTAAAGATAAGCACTTTAATATTGAACATTGAACAACATGAACTTTGAAAAAAAACACAAAAATAAATACCCAAATGGAAAAAACTTCAATGTCAAAATCTGTCCTTCTTCCCTTAACTTGATGAAAACACCATCAAGTTGTAACTTATGGTCTATCTCACTTAATGCTCAGACTAAACAACTGAAACACAATACAGGGCCAAAAATATGGACCAGGGGCCAGTAGAGGGCTGTATCCTTTCTTTTTTTGGCTTTGGGCTGCAGGCATAATCAACATGAATCAAGTTAAAATACAGATGGCAATATTCCTAACAGATAACCTACATCTTATATCCCCAGAATGCTGAAATTATTATTATTATTAATAATAATAATAATAATAATTATTATTATTATTATTATCATTATCATTGTTCTTCTTATTATTATTGTTATTATTATCATTATTATTATTATTATTTCGTTAACCCACACAGTAATAGCAAAGTCACAATAACCTTATATCTAAAACTCTACTGTGAGAGAAATGTGATCCGCCGTAAACGTGCATTTTATTTTGAAAATTAACCCGGTGTTTTATTTTGTACATTACTTCCTGTCCCGCACAATCCGCCCTGCTCTATGCGGACTTGATGTGCCGTGCTCAATTGATGCGCCGTGCTCCGACGTCCGGCAAAAACAGAAGCTGACACATTGACTAATGGAATAATACAGCGTTTTTCTGAAATATTACCCATATTAGATGCTGAATAAGTGGACGGCGACTAGACCATAACTCACAGGTTCAAGTTGCTCCACTGTCACGTCTGAGTAACCCTGGCTGCAGCCCGCAGATCGAGGAGGGGCTAAACGTTTAAAGGAAGCGGCAGGCTCAAACACTCCGGTATTACAAGAAAACGTGGAGTTTTTGTACCGCTGTTTTTTTGTTTGTTTTTTTTACATCCCTGACAGAAATTTATTAATGTTGTTTAAAGAAAAGAAAAAAAAACACACACACACAGGCAGAGGGCACTTTTTAAGACGAGGCAAAAAAGGGCAGGGGCTCAGGCACCCATAGGGCCCTATGTGTGCACGTGCCTGCATACCTCTGGGGACCACTTTCATATGTAAGGCGCATTAAAGGAGTCATATTATTTAATTTTTTTTCTAAATGTAAAACACTTCCTTGTGGTCTACATAACATGTGATGGTGGTTATTTGGTCAAAATGTAGCATGGATTATGTTTTATAGACCATCTTCAAGCCACTTTCTGACAGTTGCTTCCGGATGCGCCGTTTTGTGGACAGTCTTATTTAAGTGGCTCACCTTCGGCGGCAGCGTCTTCTCCCAGTCATCTTTGTTGTAGCGGCGAGAGTGGAAGAAGTGTCAAAATATGGAGCTAACTGTTTTAATGACATTCAGACTTTACTTAAATCAATAACGGAGCAGCATCTCCTCATCCGGAAACAACACCGAAAATGTGTCCCGTGAAGAAACGTCCGACCGGAACTCTAATAACTAAAGTTCCTTGGGTGAATAATGTAAACTCACTACACCGGTATGTTTTAACGCTTTCATGGCGAGTTTACTGACCGATATAAGTAAGAACTTTACACTACTTTATATTAGAAATGGCATCAGCGGAGGATGAATGTCCCATAACAAGAAGATAGAGAAAAATAAGAAGCTTATCAACTACGCCGTCGCCACGGACTACAAAGGCGGATGCGCGCAATATTTCAGGATTTAAGCAGATATCAAAAATACAGATCAGTATTACCAGAAGGTAAGAAAAGTTGCTTTCGAATAATATTGCAAAACAAAACGCCAGATAATATATCGTATACACACACCATAATAATACTCGTATGTTTAAGCTCAATAACAGTGCAGCCTACACTTATCACTTATGTTTGACTGCCACCTACTGGTCACACTTATCAATACACCATGTACCAAATAACATTTATTCGAGGTGGGTAAGCTCAACCAAACGTATTCCTTACATTAGGCGGTTATAAGGCGCACTGTCGAGTTTTGAGGAAAAATATTTTAAGTGCGCCTTACAGTCCGGAAAATACGGTACTCTATAAAACAGGCATAAGTACAAACAATTGTGCTACCAGCGCTGGAGAGAGAGAACCAAGCTATCTCAAGGCAATATCTAAAATGAACACCCTCCTTAGCTGTGTTTACCCTCCTTAGCTTGGCAGGAGCTGAAACTGAAAGTTAACTCGACGTGTGTTGCCGAGCACACACACACCTCCTTCCTAACTCTCCCTCCACGGTGGTACCTCTTCTTCCAGAAACTTAATGACAGACAACGTCTTCATTTGGATCGTGTATTGATTGCATTCATGTTATGACCCTGAACATTATTCTGCACAAGAGACAAGATCTCATGTGCAGTTCACCCTGTCCAAAGGTGTAAAAATATTATCTAACAGCAGTAAAAAAAACATACATTTTCTACTAAAAACCCCAATAATTCAGTAAGTTTGTGTCCTCCTAACAGATTACCTTACAACTCTCTACATCACAGGTGTCAAACTCAAGGCCCGGGGGCAACATCATTTTATCTGGCCCGCAAACTCCTGGATATGATATGTGTCAATAAAGTACTTAATATTTTCTCACTAAATGTAATTGATTTTTTTCAATTTGACAGAACACATATATGTACTGCTTGACATTGCATACCTTTTAAACTTTGATAGTAACCAATATTGCAGCACATACGTTCCAAACATGTTTTTGTGTAAATAAAAATACTTCACTTTACAGCAAACTACCCATCAAATTAATAAAAATGACAATACATTTTAACGTTGTTCTTTACAGTATATTACTGTAAATTGATAACAACTACTACTGTTTTTTGCTGCTGTTGACTGAGCTGCCAGTTTTTGACTGTAAAATCTTCGGTTGTTGTTTTTAACGGTGTATTACTGTAAATGGAAAGACGGTACATTTGTTTTTACGGTAGAAAAACTAGCAGCTAAGTTGCCAGAATAAAAAAAAGAACTTGTACTCTTTTTCCATTAACAATATAATTTTGTAAAAACCAATGTAAATGTAATACAAACATTCAACTAAATTCCCCCCAAAAAACAGTGGTACTGTTTTTCCATTTACCGTAAAATGTTGTAAAAAATAAAAATATTTTACAGAACCATTTTCTTTACTTTAAAATTGACAGTCTACTTAAAACAATTTATATAATTAATAATTAAATCCAGAGGAAAATTCATACATTATTCACTGTTACATGCGGCCATAACTGTGATGTGGCCCTCAATTAAAACCAGTTTGACATCCCTGGTCTACATTATTACTACCAAGACCAGGCCTGGGCAAGGATTTTGACTCGGGGGCCAAATTTAGAGAATGCCAGTATATCTATTTTTAGGAACACTAATAAAAAACCTCACAATAAAGTCTGAATGAATGCTAAAAATTTTATGACAGACCGCCTTAAAAACGGAATGGAATTTTTAATTTTTCTATGAACGATAAAACCCTGAATATTGAGAACATATGAACGTCACACCCCCTCTCAATTGACATATTTTACAATCAAGCCAAATGCAACAAACACAGCGAAATATGAACGCGAAGGGTATAAAAACAAAAAACACCTACAATCTGATACATCACTAAGCTTTAGAACTTACTAGAGAGATCGTTTTGAATCGGAAAAATATTGTTTTTGAATCGAGAATCGCGTTGAATCGGAAAAAAATCTATTTATAATCGAATCGTGACCCCAAGAATCGATATTGATTCGAATCGTGGGACACCCAAATATTCGCAGCCCTAATATTTGGTACCATACCGCCTCTGAAAAGTACTGGTCCGCCACACCCTAAGATTTTTTGTTAAAATAAAGCCAATAATGCATTTTTTTCTGGTCCCCTTTATTTAGAAAAGTATCGAAAAGTACCGAAAAGTATCAAAATAATATTGGTATCAGGACAACACTAATCACTAAAATATCATGCAAAAGTGCAGATTCCAACCGTAAGTTCAAGACTTACGGTCATTAGAAAACATGACTCACATCATAATGGCAGCCACACTTTCCATCTTAAAGATCTAAAAAAACGATTTTGGAATGTCCGGCGGGCCAGATTGAAAAGCTTAACGGGCCACATGTGGCCCCCGGGCCTTAATTTGCCCAGGTCTGACCAAGACCGTACTTTTAGGCACACTAACCCACTAAAGTCCATACACGGCAGGTTTAACTCTCAATTAAAACATGCTTTACTTGACCTGCTTCACAACCTTCACCCAACACAACCGACTGCCTTAAAGGAAACATTTCATGTTGTGCGATTTACCATTTATTCGGAGCGATGAATGCATAAGTAAATTCATGGCACAAGGGTCACGGAGAGCAGAAAAAAGGAGAACATGCATGTTTGCATACAGTATTATGTTGTGGCTAAACAGGTGAATGCGGAACAACAAATGAGTCCATTGTGGATTCTGGTGACCGGTTTCCAGGAAAGAAGTAAAACCCCCCCGGGGTGAGTTGACCCTCAAAGAGGCAGGAAATGTGTTTTTTCCACCTCAACTTGGCCGCATCTCACTTTCTAGTGGTGCCTGTCTAAGTCAGTCACTCTCAAGGAGAGGGCCAATCTCCCTTTGTAAATAGAGCTACGCCTTATAACCCCCCCCCCCTCTCTCGGATGACCATATCAATAATGCAGGGGGAGCACATCTGTCCACCGCCGTGAGATGATTTCTCCGATTTGGGCTGACAGTTATGGTAATAGTTGTGCAAACAATCTACTGGAGCAACAATGAGCACAGATTACAGCTGTTTTCAGATTAAAGAGACTGCAGACAGAGAGCCATGATTGATTGTTCACCGGGAGACAAGAGTCATGTGCTTCAGCACCGCCGCTACCCCTCAAATGTCTCCATTTTGCTTCTCTAATCTGCTAATAGAAACATTCCGTTATTCCTTTTTAAAGTTCCTGGAGGATTTTAATGCATTTCAGATACTGAAGCTGCTGCACTTTCAACAAATGTTGTACTATTGTGTGTGCAAGTGGACCCAAGTCAACAAGACGAACTCCCTCCTAAATGAAAAACGGTCTTATCCAATATACATCTCTGTGAAACTAGATAAAAACAGATAAAAGTATACAAAAATGATCCAGAAGCTCCTCATAAGAAAAACAACTTGCAAGTAAAAAGAACACTGACAAAATTATAATGTGCCGTTGTTGAGTGTCGGTGTTGTCTAGAGCTCGGCAGAGTGACCATGTAATACTCTTCCATATCAGTAGGTGGCAGCAAATTGCTAATGTCGTAGATGTAGATGTCGGGAACATGGTTTGTCGCGATCACAATATGCAGATGACAGCGGGAGGCAGTGTGCAGGTAAAAAGGTATCTAATGCTTAAACCAAAAATAAACCAAAGGTGAGTGCCCCTAAGTAAAGGCATTGAAGCTTAGGGAAGGCTATGCAAAACAAAACTAAAACTGAACTTGCTGCAAAATAATCAAAAACAGAATTCTGGACGACAGCAAAGACTTACAGCGTGTGGAGCAGACAGCGTCCCCAAAGTACATCCGTACATGACATGACAATCAACAGTGTCCCCACAAAGAAGGATAGCGTCTGCACAACTTAAATAGCCTTGATTGCTAAAACAAAGCAGGTGCGGGGAATAATGCTCAAAGGAAGACATGAAACTGCTACAGGAAAATACCAACAAAACAGGAAAAGCCAAAAGAGGAGCGCAAGACAAGAACTAAAACACTGCACACAGGAAGACACCAAAAAACTCCAAAAAAGTCACAGCGTGATGTGACAGGTCGTGACAGTAGACAAGAGTTATAGTGATGCATGCTTGGTTATGGTTTGAATTAATCTCCAACAATTGCGAGAACAACTTTTTACTGTCAATATCGGCTGCTGAGTTTCATATTTTAATGTTTTCTGCTGGTGGTGTGCCTCCAAATTTTTTCAATGAAAAAAATGCGCCTTGGCTCCAAAAACTTTGAAAAACACTGCAATACAACATACAGTAAATATTACTAAAAAATAGGGATTTGCTGATTGATTTTCATGAAAAAGTATGTTTCTTTTTACCAATGTATGCCTTTTAATTAGACTTAGACTTAGACAAACTTTATTGATCCACAAGGGAAATTGTTCCACACAGTAACTCAGTTTCAAAGGATGGAAAGGGTAAGGATGGAAAGGATAATGCAGGTATAAAGTAGACTAAAAATGCAGCATAGTAGCAACATAAAATATAACATATATGTAATAGTTACATATTATACATACAGTATACAATATATACTGATATATTATATTATATTTTTATATAATATATTCAATATATAACAATTGCCATGTACAATATTACATTATATGTAACAGCTGCAGCAAAAAAAACACCCGAGGGTCTTGTGAGATTACGCTGGCTGCTGCCAGATCATTATTTAAGAAAAAATGACCGACAGGAAGGCGAGAAACACTTTTTATTTCAACAGACTCTCTCGCCGTACATGCCGTCAAAACTCTAAAGAGTGACTGCACAGTTTCTGTCTTCACAATAAAAGCCCTGCTTCATCCTGCCTGCGCTAACAACATAAGAGTCTCAGAAAGCTAGCGTGCACAAGCTAGCAAGCTACGGAGTTTGCCGCCAATATATTTATTGTAAAGTGTATAAAAAGGAGTATGGAAGCTGGACAAATAAGATGCTAAAATGTGGACGTTATTATCACTAATGTCTGATTCCAATCAATGCAAGTCATCAGAATCATGCAATACACCAATTTATATTCTTGTCTTCATGAAAGAAATGAATCTGTATGTGTTAAACATGCTTGTGTTATCATTAAACACCTTTAACTTGTTAACAAAAACGTATCTTTCATAAATAAATAAATATAAATTATATATATGATTGAGGTAGGTCACCTCGACTTGATCAATTGAAAAGTAGCTGGCCTGCAGGAAAAGTGTGGGCACCCCTGCTCTGGGCGTACATTTCAAAGTCTTAGGCGCCAGTGGACTTGAGGGGAGGTGTAGCAGCTGGGGAAAAATAAAGAAAAACATATGTATTCAAGCCTTCTTCTTGCTGAGTGGAAAGCTCAAGATAAAAACAAAATGTGCTCCAGGAAATCCATTTTTCGGGAGTAGCCACAGCCAAGAAGTATGTTCACCTTATTAATGGTAATAATTTTACTTCATCAACTGTTAATATTAGTAATTGATCAGAAATACCTTTCTTTCATTTCAAAATGTACTATATTTCTTTAAAGGCACATCATTGGGTCAACTAACTCCTTTCTGACCACATGATAGATTACAATCTCCAGTCTAATCTGGATTCAGGTCATCATGATGGCATTAACTTCCTTTAACATCCACTAAGTCAGTGACGGGGCATTACATTGGTCAAACTTAGGCGCTTAACTTGCATGTACACTAGGGATGTAACGATATGATAGTTGATATGAACAAAATGATCGCGGTTATCACTTATCACGATATAGTTGAAGTTGCTCAAAAAGCACTGATAAACACACTGAAATATTTTAAACCAAGTTTTATTTTTAAAGAAATAAACACTAAATAAATAAAGGCACTATACTTTCTGTCATGTCTTGGTGATCATGTTTAGTTTGGCTATGTTCTGATTTTGTCAGTTCCTGTTTTTTCACTCCCTGTTTTGTTTCCATGACAACCCATTAGTCTTCACCTGTCTTCATGTCACGCACCTGATTCATTTGGACTCACGCACCTGTTGTTAATCACGTCACCACTATTTAAGCCTGTAGTTGCCATGCTTGTTCCAAGTAAGTTTTTGTTTATCCATGTCACGTTTAGCAGTTCTTTTGTTTCATGTCCTTAGTCTACGTCAGGGGTCACCAACCTTTTTGAAACCAAGAGCTACTACTTGGGTACTGATTAATGCGAAGGGCTACCAGATTGATACACACTTAAATAAATTGACAGAAATCGCCAATTTGCTCAATTTACCTTTAACTCTATGTTATTATTAATAATTAATGATATTTATCATTGTGGAAACACTGATCATCTTAATGATTTCTCACAATAAATATATATAGAAACAGATAAATATCAATATGCAACACTTTATTTTTATATTTTCTCTAAGTGCACATTTTTCAAATTGAACATTTTCAAATGATCACTTCTAAGACATCCATCCATCCATTTTCTACCGCTTATTCCCTTCGGGGTCGCGGGGGGCGCTGGAGCCTATCTCAGCTACAATCGGGCGGAAGGCGGGGTACACCCTGGACAAGTCGCCACCTCATCGCAGGGCCAAGACAGTCTTGTGAAATCTCAATATCCCATTTTAACTAGCTAGCCACTAACATTTTTTAACAAGTCATGAATTACTTTGCACCATGTTTGTACAAATAACTCATGTAAAATACAAAAGTCAACTCTCAAATTTTTAAATAAATCATGTCACACTTTGAACTGGACACCAAATCTGTTATCTGTTTCTTTGTCAGTTGGTGAAGACCAAGTCTTTAAAATATTTTCTTGGATTTTCAAATTCTATTTGAGTTTTGTCTCTCTTAGAATTAAAAATGTCGAGCAAAGCGAAGACTAGCTTGCTAGTAAATAAATAACATTTTAAAAATAGAGGCAGCTCACTGGTAAGTGCTGCTATTTGAGCTATTTTTAGAACAGGCCAGCGGGCTACTCATCTGGTCCTTACGGGCTACCTGGTGCCCGCGGGCACCGCGTTGGTGACCCCTGGTCTACGTTAAGTGTAAGTTTTTGTTTCATAGTCAAGTTTGAACCTCCGCCTTGTGCGCGCCTTTTGTTTGCAACCGTTGTTCCTTTTTTTATAGTAAAATTAAATCATGCCATTACCTTCACGCCTTGCCCGCTCCAACTTTACTTGCATCTCGGGAAAACAAACAACCCATAGTCCAAGTCTTGACACTTTCTTTGGCAGAAGAAACATTAAATATTGTTCTGGCTTCTAAAGAGCCATACAGCCATATTTTCACCCTTGCCACATTGCGCTTAAAATATTGCAGCTTCACTGTAACACAGATTTTTTTTTTAATAAAACAATAATCTAAATATTTCAGGTCGAAATTCAGTGTTGAATTAAGTCTTATTTATGTCTTGTATTTATTTATGTAATTGTTTATGTTACAGATACAGCGCAGGAAGTGAACAAAATAAATGTGTTAGCAATTGCTGTGAATTCAGTAAATCCAGCTTCTTCCTACTCCTGTTTGCACATGCTGTCATGAGAAACTTGAAATATGTGATTTACTGTACTGTGTTGTAAATTTATGCATGTTTAAATAAACTAATACCAAACCGTATATGTACTACTGTGCAGTATTTGAGCTATTTCCATATAGCGTATTTTATGGACCATAGGGCGCATCGCATTAAAAGCCGCACTGCTGATGAGCGGGTCTATTCAGGTCTTTCTTCATATAAAAGGCGCACCGGGTTATAAGGCGCATTAAAGGGGTCATATTATGATTTTTTTCTAAATGTAAAACACTTCCTTGTGGTCTACATAACATGTAATGGTGGTTCTTTGGTCAAAATGTTGCATAGATGATGTTTTACAGACCATCTTCAAGCCGCTTTCTGACAGTCGCTTCAGGATCCGCCGTTTTGTGGGCGGTCTTATTTACGTGGCTCACCTTCGGCAGCGTCTTCTCCCCGTCATCTTTGTTGTAGCGGTGTAGCGTGCAAGGACGGGAGTGGAAGAAGTGTCAAAAGATGGAGCTAACTGTTTTAATGACATTCAGACTTTACTTCAATCAATAACGGAGCAGCATCTTCTCGTCCGTGGATCACTAGTGAAAAAACAACGCCGGAAATGTGTCCCGTAAAAAAACGTCCGACCAGAACTCTCTAATAACTAAAGTTCCGTGGGTGAATTATGTAAACCCAGCGATTCCATAGCGAGATACAAGTAACAACTTTACACTACTTTATATTAGAAATGGCAACATCGGAGGATGAATGTCCCATAACAAGAAGATAGTGAAAAAGAAGAAGCTTATCGACTACGGCATCGGCACGGACTACAGTGGCGGACTTGCACACATTTTCTGGACTTATGCAGATCTCAAATACACATCAGCAGGTACCAGAAGGTAAGAAAATTTGATTTTTGTATAATATTGTGAAACAAAATACAGAAAATGTCTGCTAATAGGTGCCATTTTGCGGTCCATATACACACACCATAGTAATACTTGTATCTCTGACTATGGTAGCCGTAATGGGCCGACAATCCATCAAGCGGTGTGGCTTCAAAGTCGTACTAAAACATTTTGACAGATTTTTGAGTGCTGTTTGTAATGTTCTTTTATTTTCAATGGAACATTTTAAAGTTTTAGTGTTGTCAACTGGTGTCATATTACAGTCGACATGTATCTCTTATGTGTGACTACCATCTACTGGTCACACTTATCATTACACCATGTACCAAATGAAATTGCTTCGAGGTCGGTAAGCACAACCAGAATTATTCCGTACATTAGGTGCACCGGCGCACTGTCCAATTTTGAGAAAATGAAAGCAGTGTTTCCCACACATTCATTTATTTGAAAGAAATACGTCCGCCACAAATAAATATAAATAAATAAATAAAAACTTTTTTTTTTTTTTTTTGTCCTGTCCAGCTTCTCAGGCAAATCATATAGTTGATGTAGATGCCCGTATAGGCTGTTCAGATTTACTTTACAAAAGAGAAGTGTAGGATACTTCTCTTGTTGCCTTATTTGTATTTGACCACTACTGTTTTCTGTTTATTTCTTACTGACTGTGGCAGGACACCTTTGCCTCTGTTTCACTTTATGTTGCTGGTAAATATTATGGTTGTAGTAGTAGGCTAAAGTTAAATTATTTAGTATGCACTAATTAAAGGGGCAGAGCTTTAAGAGACATTTTAGCTTTTATATTTTATAAGATATATTTTTTGTGAGAACCACAATTAATAAATATATTTCAGTGAATAACTTATTGTTCAAATCTGTATATAAATATGTACATCAAGTGTTGGACCGGTACTTTTTAGAGGCAGTATAGTACCGAATATGATTCATTAGTACCGCGGTACTATACTAATACTGGTATACCGTACAACCTTAGTGTCTATATATTATCATATTTATATTTATTTCATAATAATAATGTTAAGTATCAGTTTTGAAATAAACATGGACCAGGTTGACAGATGTATGTGTTGCAGAGATGTGTGGTGACCATCACACCAGGGGCCTCACCTAACAAGCTTGCGTACGCACAAAACCCTGCCGTACGCCCTTTTCCACAGCAAAATTAAGACGCATCAAAACTGACGTTGACGTGGAAATGTATGCTTCCTCACGCCGACGTCATAGCTGCTGTGCGCACATTTCTACAGGCTTTGTGGATACTTTAGCGACTGATTGATGTGCCCATCAGCATACTTTTTGCCAACCCTCCCGATTTTCCCGGGAGACTCCCGAATTTCAGTGCCCCTCTCGAAAATCTCCCGGGGCAACCATTCTCCCGAATTTCTCCCGATTTCCACCCGGAAAACAACATTGGGGGCGTGCCTTAAAGGCACTGCCTTTAGCGTCCTCCACAACCTGTCGTCACGTCCGCTTTTCCTCCATACAAATAGCGTGCCGGCCCAGTCACATAATATATGCGGCTTTTACGCACACGTAAGCGAATGCAAGGCATACTTGATCAACAGCCATACAGGTCACACTGAGGGTAGCCGTATAAACAACTTTAAAACTGTTACAAATATGCGCCACACTGTGAACCCACACCAAACAAGAATGACAAACACATATCGGGAGAACATCCGCACCGTAACACAACATAAACACCACAGAACAAATACCCAGAACCCCTTGCAGCACTAACTCTTCCGGGACGCTACAATATACACCCCCCGCTACCACCAAACCCCGCCCCCCAACCGAACCCCCCCCCCCGTTAGCGGTTAGCCTTTGTATCCTCCTCTGGTGTGCAGTGAACATGTTTAGCTATTCCTCGTCCTGCAGGGATGATACTTGTAAGAAACGTAGTTCATTTGTCGCCATGGCAGCAAGGATTAGTGATTTAAAAGTGCTAAAAACACTGTGGACGTGCGTTAGCCGCTAGCCAGCTTTGTTTTAAAGCGCCGCTCTTCGGCACTTTTGTGTTTATACCTTTTGTGTTCAGGCTCAAACCTATCGGGGTTTTTATCATAATTGTTCCCAAAGTAGTCATTGGCTCTCACAAAGTATGCTTGATTAGCATTGTTGTTGATGGGGAAGGGATCTGTGGTTCCGCTCGCTGGCTTCCTCGTTATATCTCAAAATGGCTCGGGAATCTCCGTGAGACTGATACTATTTTGATCGTATCGATTTACCTGCAAACCTTGTAATATTCTTTGTGTCATTATCGAATTATGTGAATGTGTGTGTGTGAATGGGTGAATGTGGAAATAGTGTCAAAGCGCTTTGAGTTCCTTAAAAAAGGTAGAAAAGCGCTATACAAGTACAACCCATTTACCATTTACCATTAATAAGATATATATATGATAATATAGAGCGGTATAGCTCGGTTGGTAGAGTTGCCGTGCCAGCAACTTGAGGGTTCCAGGTTCGATCCCCGCTTCCGCCATCCTAGTCACTGCCGTTGTGTCCTTGGGCAAGACACTTTACCCACCTGCTCCCAGTGCCACCCACACTGGTTTAAATGTAACTTAGATATTGGGTTTCACTATGTAAAAGCACTTTGAGTCACAAGAGAAAAGCGCTATATAAATATAATTCACTTCATAACAGCTTCAACATAGAGGCAACTTGTTTTTCCACTCTACTGGTACTTTAATGTCTCTTGTTTTTGAGCTAGCAAGTGATGAGGAAATTAGGATCCAGGGAATGAGCAGTATCACCGTGAGTTTTTACTCAAAGTGGGTAATTAAACACGGTTTTACGATAATTAAAATTTGAAACGGTAACATTAACCGTCGAGAATTTTAAACATTATCGTTAATACCAGTAAACATTGCATTCCTAATGTTCTCAGAGGAACTCCAGTAATTAATATATAGTAAATAACATTTTGATGTTCATATCTAAAATATACAATATCTAATACAAGGTTGTTTTTGCTGTAGTACAATGTGGCTAATCAAAGTTTATTAGAAGTTGTAAAATACTAAGTAAAAAAAAAAAAAAAAAGACTGCGCTTGTCTACCCTTGATTTCAATGTAACCTATAAAAAAGGTGAGAAATCAAAAAGGAAATAAAAGGGCAGTCAGAGAGCTATTTAGAGTGAAGGTAAATGGCCTTTTTAGCATTTCCACCACCTTCCCCCCTTCAGGGATGGCATTAGAGACTGCAGACTGACATCCATTTTTTATAGCTTCATAAAGTCGTCCAATGACCAGGTCACCCTTCTCATAACTAGGGAGCAGAACGCTTGAAAAAAGCCATTCATCACCATGAAAAGGCCCGCTTGTCCAAGCGCCTTCAAACATGCGCACAGTCTGGGGAGGGAGACGCTCGGCGTAAATGCTAACGTACTTGTGTCACTAATGCCGGGTGACCTTCTCACATCTATTAGCGGGCCGGCTGATGTGGAGGGCAGACACAAGCCCCGCTCTGTCTCGGGCGAACATTTCAATGACAAGGGGGAGAAAATAGCATGCATGATAATGGCGCTCGCCTCCATTCTTGCCTCGTTTTACTAAACAATGCAAGGTAATGGCGATGAATATGGAGGCATCTGTGGCGTACCAAACCTCCGGTGTTGAACACAATTCATTCTGGGACGCTTGTTGACGTCTGAGTTGTACAACTTTTTCAACTGAAAATAATTGCTGTTGTTACGTTGTTTGTGCACGCCCCAATTTTCACTTATCGTGGGGATGGGGAAAGCATCCCGCACATTGGTGACTCTCTGTACACCATGGGGCCAAAGGAAGTTGCGAGTGACAGCACTTTGATAAGGAAGGTGAGAAACCATGTTGAATTCAATAACTAATTCAATTTAAATTAAATTCCATTTAAATTAATTAAATCAATAAATAATACATTATTTACATTTAATTAAAATTAAATAAATAACTCATAGAAAAGTATTTTAATAAAAGGTAAATGTGATGTTAAATGTCCATGTAACCATTTCAGCCATCACTTACAGTGCATCCGGAAAGTATTCACAGCGCTTTATTTTTTTTCTCTCCATATTTTGTTATATTACAGCCTTATTCCAAAATTATTTATTTATTTTATCTATTTTTCTCCTCAAAATTGTACACACAATACCCCATTATGACAATGTAATACTTTTTTTGTTTGTTTTTTGTGCAAATGTATAATGTAAATGATGTACATACACTACCGTTCAAAAGTTTGGAGTCACATTGAAATGTCCTTATTTTTGAAGGAAAAGCACTGTACTTTTCAATGAAGACAACTTTAAACCAGTCTTAACTTTAAAGAAATACACTCTATACATTGCTAATGTGGTAAATGACTATTCTAGCTGCAAATGTCTGGTTTTTGGTGCAATATCTACATAGGTGTATAGAGGCCCATTTCCAGCAACTATCACTCCAGTGTTCTAATGGTACAATGTGTTTGCTCATTGGCTCAGAAGGCTAATTGATGATTAGAAAACCCTTGTGCAATCATGTTCACACATCTGAAAGCAGTTTAGCTCGTTACAGAAGCTACAAAACTGACCTTCCTTTGAGCAGATTGAGTTTCTGGAGCATCACATTTGTGGGGTCAATTAAACGCTCAAAATGGCCAGAAAAAGAGAACTTTCATCTGAAACTCGACAGTCTATTCTTGTTCTTAGAAATGAAGGCTATTCCACAAAATTGTTTGGGTGACCCCAAACTTTTGAACGGTAGTGTAAGTTTTTACAGCCTTTACTCAGTACTTTGCTTATGCTCCTTTGGCAGCATTTACAGCCTCAAGTATTTTTGAATACGATGCCACAAGCTTGGCACACCTATTTTTGGCCAGCTTCGCCCATTCCTCTTTGCAGGACCTCTCACACAATATGCAAAAATATATACAGTACATATATACATTTGCAGAAAAAAATAAAAAATCACATTGTCATGGGATCTTGTGTTTCAAATTTTGAGGACAAAAACGAATGCATTCCATTTTGGAATACGGCTGTAACACAGGGGTGTCCAAACCTTTTCCAGCAAGGGCCGCATACAGAAAAGTTGAAGGCTCTAGGGCAGGGGTGTCAAACTCATTTTAGATCGGGGGCCGCATGGAGAAAAATCTACTCCCAGGTGGGCCGGACTGGTAAAATCACGGCACGATAACTTAAAAATAAAGACAACTTCAGATTATTTTTTTTGTTTAAAAATAGAACAAGCACATTCTGAAAATGAACAAATCATAATGTTGATGGGGTTTTTTACACATACATGTTGCAGTTAATAGTATTCTATCTTTGTCGTTACTTATACTTTCTGAATAAATGATGTGATAATGTTCATCAGTCAACTCATAGGTGTAATTTTCAATCTATTAAGATAAAAAAAATATCAAAATCAAATTACAGGATGTTATTTATGTAGTTTGCTAATTTTTCTCAACTGGTGCACTAAGATCATGTGTTTTTTTGTTTTTTTTTTACATATGTAGCATCATCTAAAATGATACAAAGAATTGCTATTGCGACATCTAGTGGACACATTTAGAAGAGCAGTTTCTTTCATTCCAAAATTTCGCAAACTCATCCCGCGGGCCGGATAAAACCTGTTCGTGGGCCTGATCCGGCCCGCGGGCCGTACGTTTGACACCCCTGCTCTAGGGGCCACTTTGTACTTTTTTGTACATTCAAGACCTGAAAACATCTTACATGCCAGTTATTATTATTTTTTATTTGTTATTTTGCATGATTTCCTGTGCAGCACTCTTATTTTTTGTTCCACGTCCCTTTTTCCTCCATTTGCCAGCTGAGCGCTAGCGCCATCACCTGTCCCTGGTTGCCAATCAGGATGCTTATGGGGACTGGATTATTTTTGCTTTGTACCTCAAGGTTGTACCTTTGCGCTTCATACGTCTGTTTTCCATCTGTGCACCTGCCTTTTCCTGGTAAAGAAGACTTTTTTTCTGCACTGGGATCTGAACCGAGGATGTCGTTGTGGCTTGTGCAGCCCTTTGAGATACTTGTGATTTAGGGCTATATAAATAAACATTGATTGATTGATTGATTGATCTCATGTGCAGTACTATTAGTGGACCAGCTGCACGCACAATCATGTGTGCTTACAGACTTGATCCCTTGCAGACTGTATTGATATATATTGATATATAATGTAGGAACCAGAATATTGATAACAGAAAGAAATGGGGGGAGGGAGGTTTTTTTGGGTTGGTGCACTAATTGTAAGTGTATCTTGCGTTTTTTATGTTGATTTAATAAAAAATAAAAAAACAAACAAAAAACAACAACGATACAGATAATAAAAAAACCGATACCGATAATTTCCGATATTACATTTTAACGCATTTATCGGCCGATAGCCGATATTATCGGACATCCCTAATTATTACATTATAAGGCTTAGCATACTCAAAATACTACCATTACCATTCTTTTCTGCACTTGCCTGCGGTCTCTGCATACATAATACAAAACGTAACAAAAAACTAGTACGATGTTGTTCAATCAATTATTCATCTTATAATTAGTCTTTATCAATACTTATTATTATTAATATTTTGCTTTAGCAAACTCAAAATCTTACCATATCTTGCAAGAAATGTGTACATATGTTCATCAAACACCATGTAAAAGACGCACAGGGCAACAGCAATTTTGGTTTTCAGGGCCACACTTTGGACACACCTGATCCAACATAACAAAATGTGGATGTGGAGGTTGCCCTCCTGTGGGTTCTTCTGAACACAAAGATGCTCTCGTGGGCCCGGTAGTCTGGGTAACAAGTCTTTTAGTTTCATATAGCGGTAGGGTTTTGCTTTTCAGCGAAATGTCTCTCAGTCTCATGCGTCCGCTCACCAGCCAGGTGATTAGATAACAAGCCCCGGCTGGGCAATCTACTCACCTGCCGCTGACTTCGAGGCCGGTCCTTACACACCCCGCTCCGCGGCAGGCCCGCAGACCACGGTCCCCTCCACAGTGGAAAAAGTGAAGAGCCGTGGATACTTTCCGGGTGCACTGTATAATTGTCTTGCATTTTTTTTCTGCATGTAAAAGTATCATTATTCTCTACAAATTGGGTTTCGTGTTGCTATTTTTTGGTGTGGAACGGATTAATTGGATGTGTATTATTTCTTAGGGTAAATATTGCTTCGGTCTTTGTTTGACCTTTTGGAACGGATAACAAAAACACTGTTTAGTTTGAATAATCCAGCCTCATTCTTACCCGTCATACAAGTATGAAGAGATGTTATTATAACTAAAAGTCAATATACTCACCATGAAGCTCAACTATTTTTGTTGTTTTGTTAAAAAAAAAGTGTATACGCAACTTGATGGGTTGGCATATAACACTCTGCTCATTTTTCATGCTGGTCATTAGCCATTGATTTGTCATGATAGCATCTGCTCGGTACAATTACCATAAATACTCCAAAAGCCGGGGTGTTTATTTACCTAAATCAGACAAAAGGGGGTCTTGATAGGAAGCAGGGTGTTGTCCAGACCCAAAACATCATGTAAAACTATATTAGAAGGTTCCCAGAGTCACAGCTGTTAATGATAATGCTGATTAGGCAGTTACGCTGCGTTGCAGTTACCTTGCAAGCTGCAGGTCCGAGTTGGGAATGATGTCACAGCCGAGTTATGAACGTTCCATTTACGGACCCAGTGCTTGCCTTGTAACAACTTTTGAACAACCTTCAAACACAGAGGTTATTTACACTAACATTAGTAAGTATATATGTCTATTAGGGTTGTCCCAATACCGGTAACAAAAATGTATTTCGATACTTTTCTAAATAAAGGGGACCACAAAAAATGGCATCATTGGCTTTATTTTAAGGAAAAATCTTAGGGTACATTAAACATATGTTTCTTATTGCAGTTAAGTGCTTAAGTAAAATAGTGAACATACGAGACAACTTTTCTTGTATTAGTAAGTAAACAAACAAAGGCTCTTAATTAGTCTGCTGATATATGCAGTAACATATTGTGTCATTTATCATTCTACTATTTTGTCAAAATTATGAGGGACAAGCTGTAAAAAATATTATTATTCAACTTGTTTATTTACGGTTAATATCTGCTTATTTTCCGTTTTAACACGTTCTATCTACACTTCTGTTAAAATGTAATAAGCACTTATTCTTCTGTTGTTTGGACGCTTTACATTAGTTTTGGATGATACCACAAATGTGGGTATCGATCCGATACCAAGTAGTTACAGTTTGTTGGCTTATACGCGCGAGAGCATTTCCAGGTTTGCGGGAACGAGCGGGAGGAAGCCTGGAGAACGGTTAGGTGTGCGGGCGTTTTCCGGGGTTAACATTCGGGTCACTCTAAGGGAGAGAAGGGCACCAATGTAATAATGCGTTTAGTGATGGGACCAAATGTGCCGAGGCTTCGAGGCGTGTGTCGAGTAAGGGAGGGTGCGTTTCGCGAAGTGCGTATCGAGGCTTGCTTCATTTAGGGGAGGAGCCGCAAATGATGACGTATAAAGCCTCGCTGCACGCTTGTACCACGTGACTGTTTCGGGACGCGGTTCAGATTTGTCGACAGATTCGACAAGCCATAAACCGCCCAAGCTCCATTGAACATGTGAGCATTTGAGACTTGTGGTCAGTTCGGAACATGGATAGAGAATACAAATATTGTTTTTTAAATGCTGCTAGAATCAAAGGACGACAAACTTGATATCCATTTAATAAACATTAAACTACCACCTTGTATCGATGATGTAATCAGAACTCTGGTAGCACAATGGTTCGCTCGTTCGCCAGGCGTGGGTTCGATTCTTGGCAACGTCAAATCTCAAATGTCTTTATCCCTGTACACATTACGTTTATTAAAGTAAAGCATTCTGTTTTCATTCTTTTTAACCAGCTAGCAGAAATCAATACCTGGATAATGGAGAGGTTTTGTTGTCATGTAGTGTTGTCCCAATACCGATATTTCGGTACCAGTACCAAAATCATTTAAATACTTTTCGGTACTTTTCTAAATAAAGGGGACCACAAAAAAATTGCATTATTGGCTTTATTTTAACAACAAATCTTAGGGTACATTAAACATATGTTTCTTATTGCAAGTTTGTTCTTCAATAAAATAGTGAACATACAAGACAACGTGTCTTTTATTAGTAAGTAAACAAACAAAAGCTCCTAATTTAGTCTGCTGACATATGGAGTAACATTTTGTGTCATTTATCATTCTATTATTTTGTCAAAATTATTAAGGACAAGTGTTAGAAAATTCCTTATTAATCTACGTGTTCATTTACTGTTAATATCTGCCTATTTTCTTTTTTAACATGTTCTATCTACACTTCTGTTAACATGTAATAATCACTTATTCTTCTGTTTGGATGCTTTACATTAGTTTTGGATGATACCACACATTTGGGTATCAATCCAATACCAAGTACTTACAGGATCATACATTGGTCATATTCAAAGTCCTCATGTGTCCAGGGACATATTTCCTGAGTTTATAAACATAATATGATTTTTTTTTTAAAAACGGAAAAAAGGTTTTGTGATGCTAAAAAATATCAATGTAATCATAGTAGTATTGACTACAAACACTCTTGTACTTGGTATCATTACAGTAGATGTCAGGTGTAAATCCACCCATGGTGTTTGTTCACATTGAGACGCCGATGAGCTACGGTGTGTAGTGAAACATGTTTAGCTATTCCTCGTCCTGCAGTGATAATGATACTTGTAAGAAACGTCCTTTATTTGTTGCCATGGAGACCAGGATTAGTGATTTAGAAGTAGCTAAAACACTGCAAACTGCGACTGGATGTTAGCTGCTAGCTAGCGCGCCATGTCTTAAAGCACCTCTTCCTGAGGGCGTTTCAGTGTTATAACTTCACTTTTATCGTTAGTTTTTAGACCAAAATGCATCCATTCTCCCTTTTCTGTCTACACACTTTCTCTGTTTGTAAGTACACTGTGATTGTGCGCTGCCGAACATGCTCATCTGCTCGTAAAACCAGCAATTTCATGACAACGACGCGCCATCACGCCCATCAAAAAAAGGGGGGCGGGGGCCGGTACTTTTTAGAGCCGGTATGGTACCGATTATGATTCATTAGTACTGCGGTACTATACTAGTAGCGGTATGCCGTACAACCCTAACGTCTATACAGTATACAGCTGATTTGGTGAGACAAAAACTAGTCGGCAGTGATCTTACAGGAGCTTTTAATATTGTTTACACTCGGAGCAGCCATATTGAAAGCCAACTCAAGGGTGGTGAGGACTCTCCAACGTTACGAGTAGGAAATACGATATCGAGGAGCGTTCCAGTAAAAACATACTTTTTACTACCGGAGACTCAGTGGTAATTAAATGTAGGTGTTAACTACTACAGAGGTTTCTAACCGGTAGCTAGTCAGCTAGTTTACCACATTATTCAATATTCTTACCCTTTTGTGAGCTACTCAAAAATCCGCTGCTAATTTAATGACAAATGACCACCAAATAGCACAAAGACAAAGACCACATGAGGTCTGCATCCTAATTAAGGTGCATAAAAATGTTTAAGTCTCACAAAATCCTTTCATTTGTTAAAGTATCTGTAAAAGTGATATAAAAAAAAAAGGAACAAAAAAATAAACGTACACTGAAATACAAGATGTAGATGATTATTTAATTGATTTTTTTCCACCAAATATGAGTTGTGGATACCAACATTTTGTTAATGTTCTGGCAAAATGATAAATATTCCCTTGGTTTGGTTTGAGGTAATGAATGAAAATAAATGTTTCAAAAATTAGTAGCTCACAACCATTTTTATTTTGCTCTTGTACCTTTCACATTTGAAACGCAATGGTACTTAACGGGACCAGTTTCCGGCACCTATGTATGTGTTCATTAGTTAATCAATGTTAATTTAAAAAAAAATAAAAAATACATTTTTGTTTATTTAACTTTTAACCGTGAGCTGATAACTCTGCTGTCCAGTTGTTGTATCTTGTTCTCGTACACTTCGGAGTCTCATTTGCAAGTATTATATAGTAGACTGCATGCAGTTTTCATTCCAAGACGTGAGATGGTAGTATTGTATAGAGTATAGACTATATTGTCAGGGAGTAGTCTTTGCCATTAAGCTGAATCTAGTCTTTTTTTGCAACTTCCCTCCCATGCGTCTCAGACTAAATGGACAGTTGCCTTACAGCGCAATAAAAGTGTGAAATAATAACATTAAAAACAAAACAAAAAAATGCACACACAATGTAAATAAGGTGCAATAACAGACATTAAGTGCAATAAGAAAATGTATCTCCACTTGTATTTCATTGTATAGTGTTCCCCCTATGTTAGGTTTTTATATATTTACTTTAATACAGTGTAAAACTTCTGTACATTTTTATATATATATATATATATATATACATACATATATATATATATATATATACATATATATATATATATATATATATATATATATATATATATATATATATATATATATATATATATATATATATATATATATATATATATATATATATATATATATATATATATATATATATATACATACTGTATACATACATATATATATATATATATATATATATATATATATATATATATATATATATATATGTATATATATACATACACATATATATATATATATATATATATATATATATATATATATATATATATATATATATATATATATATATATATATATATATATATATATATATATATATATATATATATATACATATATATACACATACATATACATATACTGTATATATATATATATATATATATATATATACATACATATATATATATATATATATATATATATATGTATATATATATATATATATATATATATATATATATATATATATACATATACATACATACCCACATACCCACACACACATAATATATACATACATACACATGTACGAACATATATACATATATATATATATATATATATATATATATATATATATATATATATATATATATATATATATATATATATATATATATATATATATACACACATACACACACACACACACACACAAATATATACACATTATATATATATATATATATATATATATATATATATATATATATATATATATATATATATATATACATACATACCCACATATACACTTATACATATGTACGATCATATACAGTATATATATATATATATATATATATATATATATATATATATATATATATATATATATATATATATATATATATATATATATATACATACATACATACATACATACATACATATATTTAAAGACTATGCATACATATGTCTAATATAATGGATGTATAATAATGATTAATATAATTGGATATTAAGAGTATGTGAAAGTTAAATTTCTCCCTTGTTTACTTCCGTGACAACCGTCTTAAATTTTTTCAATCAATCAGAAAGATCAAGCAGCTGAAATGTGCCAAGCATGGACACGTGTGGAGAATGTTTTGCATTTGTTGCCTATCATGCATTGTAGTGGCTTTAAAGGGGTGTAATTTTGAAATATGTATAGTGGTTGGACGTGTTTTATAAAATCCACAAAGTTCCATGAGCAGGTTGTGTGTTGACTTCCTGTGTTGGTTGCAGTTTGCGCCATATGTGGGTCATACAAGTAAATGCTGTGTTGTTTTAATTTCAATTTAAAATTCATAATCATTGACCTGATTTACTCAGTGTCCTTCAAATGACAGCAAATGTGCAGCATGTATAATGTCAGCTATTTAAAATAACGCTGCCTTATTAAACTTGTAATGTGTCGCGGGTAGTAGTTCTGAGTAGTCAATATGTGTCATCATTTTATACCTAGGAATAGGAGAGTCAATGCAACTAAACCCTGAAATCATAAAAAAGCCAAAGAAAAAGCAAGCTGTGTGGATGTAATCATTTAGATGGCCATAAGGGAGATGGTTGGAGGTCTAATTTTGATCAGAAGTCTAAACGGTACCACTTTAGGGTCATATCCACTTTAGAGGCTCGCTGCGTCACCCCGCAAATTAGGCGTACTTCTTGTTGTTGTTGTAGTAGTAGGGACTTGGTTAAAGGTAATAACGCAGTAACATGACATGCTTTTCTAAGGGTGTCCCCTTTGATTTGGCGAGCCAGAAGGACCCCCGGTGTAGAATTTGGAACGGCGCTCGCTGACAAACCATCAGACCGCCGAACCCCATTAGTGGGCAATTAGAGACAGCTGGTGGCTTGTCAGCTTAGTAATGGTCTCAAAAGGAGTATCCTTGGAATACAAACACCAGGCAGCCATGCGGTCTTCTCATAAAAACAACTTCCAAGTACGCATAATAACTGTCAAAGCTGCAAAAACACGCTTTATTTGAAAAATTATAATAATAATAATTAGGGATGTCCGATAATGGCTTTTTGCCGATATCCAATATTGTCCAACTCTTTAATTACCGATACCGATATCAACCGATACTGATATCAACCGATACTGATATATACAGTTGTGGAATTAACACATTAGTATGCCTAATTTGGACAACCAGGTATAGTGAAGATAAGGTTCTTTTTAAAAAAAATTAATAAATAAAATAAGATAAATAAATTAAAAACATTTTCTTGAATAAAAAAGATGATAAAACAATATAAAAACAGTTACATAAAAACTAGTAATTAAGGAAAATGAGTAAAATTAACTGTTAAAGGTTAGTACTATTAGTGGACCAGCAGCACGCACAATCATGTGTGCTTACGGACTGTATCCCTTGCAGACTGTATTGATATATATTGATATATAATGTAGGAACCAGAATATTAATAACAGAAAGAAACAACCCTTTTGTGTGAATGAGTGTAAACGGGGGAGGGAGGTTTTTTGGGTTGGTGCACTAATTGTAAGTGTATCTTGTGTTTTTATGTTGATTTAATAAAAAAATAAAAAAAATAAAAAAATTAATGAACCGATACTAAAAAAAACGATACCGATAATTTCTGATATTACATTTCAAAGCATTTATCGCCCGATAATATCGGACATCTCTAATTATAATAATAGCAATGGATGACTGTTTCAGAGGCCTTTATTTACAAAAAGATGGCCACGCTTTGAGAGAAGACAGGTAGAGAAGAAGAAGGAAAGGCGGGGGTTAGAGGGCGAGTAAGTAGAATAAATTATTTAGGAGGGAAAGAAATCCAGCCAAGGGGAACAAATAGTGTTTTCTCCCGTAACCATGGCCCTCTGACCCCGAGCCCCTGCGTACCTGAAGCCCCAGCCCCATCGCATTAGCGCAATTCTTACTTGATGGCATTTTAATATTCTGCCTTGATGACTTTTTAGCAACATTTACTTTCCGAGGTCTGGAACGCGTCCCCCCCACCCCACCCGAGGAAATGAAACATGTCAAAACCCATTACAAAAAAATCAAAATTTAAATACCTCGTCCGTGTTAGCGGTAATACACACAATCCCCCCCCCCCCCCATCATCTCACAAGGCAAGGCTCACAAACACTCATCTGCTTGCCGCCTCGTAATGACTCTGTTTGATGGCTAAGCGATTTGAGGGTCAGCGAGCATACGTTACAGATCCAATTTAACCCTTGATTGCTTGTACTCTGGAGGACCTGGGAAAACGTGTTATTGAAATTTAATACCGCATCATTTCTTCTGCCTCCCATGCAGGCACAAAGGTGTGCTTACATGACTCCTGCCATGGCCTGCGTGTGCAAACGGCAAACCCCAAAGAACATGGGAGAAACAGAACGGGGGGCGGGGGAATACTAAAGACGTTTTTATGCATGAGAGTCAACTTGCTAAACAGCGTAAGTACAGTGTGTGTTTGCTGTGATCTATCATTTTTACAATCTTGTTTATTGCACTTTGCTGGAGACTCTTCAATAAGTACATGGACATGTTTTACACGCTTTACATGGCAGGGATCAATACATTTTTATATAATTGCATTTTTAACTCGAGATATTTTGTTGTTGTTGGTTTATGTGCAAATATAAAAAAAGATATATATAATTTTAAATTTTGATCATAAATTTATATTTTAAATATTTTTAGTCGCATATATTTGATGTAAAATAATGTTATATTTATGTTTTACAGTACACCATTTTTTATCCTTTCTTTTTTTTTAAATACAACAAGCTATTTACATTTTGCATTATATTTTAGATTATTATTGATTACTAATTAAATAATATAAAAACATAGATAAAAATGAAATATATTTGAAATTATTAAAATTAATGAATTTCCTGTAAGAATTAATGAGTTAATGAACAGCTGAAGATTAATCATGCAATTTATTTTTAACTGTAGAAGCTCTTATACCTTAACTGCTATAAGGTCAGTGATGATATCAAAGGATACGTCAGTACGAATATGTGTGAGGAGACTCCAACCGGTGTGCTCGTTGGCAAATTTCACTCCAAAAAAAACCCTGGAAGAACTTGAGATAAAACTTGAGCTGTTACCAAGTTGTGTTCAAATAAATGATATGCATTCAAGTAAAACGTTTACAAACCCTCCTGGTTGACATCCTTACAGAAAATGTGCATGTGTGTACAAATATCAGAGTCTTTTTTAAATTATACAAACATCACCTGTGATTAATCATGGTTAATCATGTGATTAACCTTAATCCAAATGTGATTAACCTGAGTAAAAAAAAAAATTATATATATATATATATATATATATATATATATATATATATATATATATATATATATATATATATATATATATATATATATATATATATATATATATATATATATATATATATATATATATATATATATATATATATATATATATATATATATATATATATATATATATATATATATATATATATATATATTCATATATATATATATATAAAACATACATATACACATATATAAAACATACATATATACACATATACATTCTTTATGGATTTTTCCGGGTTCACAAACTTCACATGCTGCCAATAAATTTAGCATCGTCACATCAGGTCAAAGAAATTGCCGAACGGGTCACGGTGGACCAATACAATTGTTCACATTAAAGTCAAACGCACGGCGTGGCGCAGTTGGGAGAGTGGCGGTGCCAGCAACCTGAGGGTTCCCGGTTCAATCCCCACTTTCTACCAACCTCGTCACGTCTGTTGTGTCCTTGAGCAAGACACATCACACTTGTTCCTGATGGGTCGTGGTTAGGGCCTTGCATGGCAGCTTCCGCCATCAGTGTGTGAATGTGTGTGTGAACGAGGAAATAGTGTCAAAGTGCTTTGAGTACCTTGAAGGTAGAAAAGCACTATACAAGTATAACCCATTTACCGTTTACTCACACAGTCAGCCATTTAGCGAGTTATGGACTCAACCTCGTCATGGAGAAGAAACAAAAAAAAATGCACAGGACACAGCCCCGTAGCCGAAGCTGGTCGACCTGACCATCTGCTCCACTAAAAGGAAATCCACCACCACTGACAGTTTACCGACGTGTGTGGCCAATATGTTTACTAAATAAAATTTGCCCAAAAATTAGGTGGGTGTGGCTGACTGAGGAAGAGATTACGTTTGTGACTAGAATAAAAAGAAAATAAGTAACAACAAACAGAATAAAAATACAACCCTTGGTTTTACCATGACTATGGTAGGACATGAGGAAAGACTGGTGTGTGTTTTATGCCTGAAAACTTTTGGCAGCAAACGACATGAAATATAACAAATTAAGACAATATACCACGGTCTTACACATTGATGTCAATAAGCCACTGGACTTTTTTGTCAGTCATTTTGTGACAGGAAATTTTAGAAAATGTTGGCTTTGTACAGAGGTGCAAAAACAATTTAAATGCAGAAAAAAATGAATGTTAAAATGGACACCTAAATAAATAGTGTATATTGTTGGAAATATACAAGCTGGGGAAACTGAAAAATGACCAAAGTTTGAAAGTTACAGTCTTAAGGCTTACAGTCTTGCTTAATTATTACAAACAAAGTTAATACATTTGACTTAAAAATTGTTTATAGTTGTTGTTTTGGTCAACTATTTTGATGATCAGAGGACTTTATGCATAATGCTGCAGGTGCCAGCAACTCAAACAGTGATTTGTAGGAATAACAATTAATTTCCAATGCAGTTACAATATGCTACATTACATATTTACAGTTTCACATTACAACATGTATATGTATATATATATATATATATATATATATATATATATATATATATATATATATATATATATATATATATATATATATATATATATATATATATATATATATATATATATATTAGGGCTGTGAATCTTTGGGTGTCCCACGATTCGATTCAAAATCGATTTTTTTTTTCAATTCAACACGATTCTCGATTCAAAAACAATTTTTTCCCCGATTCAAAAGGATTCTCTATTCATTCAATACATAGGATTTAAGCAGGATCTACCCCAGTCTGCTGACATGCAAGTAGAGTAGTAGATTTTTATAAAAAGCTTTTATAATTGTAAAGGACAATGTTTTATCAACTGATTGCAATAATGTAAATTTGTTTTAACTATTAAATGAACCAAAAATATGACTTATTTTATCTTTGTGAAAATATTGGACACAGTGTGTTGTCAAGCTTATGAGATGCGATGCAAGTGTAAGCCACTGTGACACTATTGTTCTTTTTTTAAAATGTTTTATAAATGTCTAATGATAATGTCAATGAGGGATTTTTAATCACTGCTATGTTGAAATTGTAACTAATATTGATACTGTTGTTGATAACATTCATTTTTGTTTCACTACTTTTGGTTTGTTCTGTGTCGTGTTTGTGTCTCCTCTCAATTGCTCTGTTTATTGCAGTTCTGAGTGTTGCTGGGTCGGGTTGGTTTTTGAATTGGATTGCATTGTTATGGTATTACTGTGTATTGTTTTGTTGGATTGATTAATTAAAAAAAAAAATAATAATAATTTTTTTTTTTTTTAAATAAAAAAATTAAAAAAAAATTGATTTTTTTAAAAATGAGAATCGATTCGGAATCGCACAACGTGAGAATCGCGATTCGAATTCGAATCGATTTTTTCCCACACCCCTAATATATATATATATATATATATATATATATATATATATATATATATATATATATATATATATATATATATATATATATATATAGTCAAGGTTTCTGCGGTTTATCCTTTATACAGTGTTTATTATACAGTATATTATCCCAACAGGCTTGTAGGGATAATATAGCCTCTTTGTTTTTTCCTGACCTAACGTACATATACATACATACATACATACATACATACATACATACATACACACAATATACATTATAAACAAAGAGGTAACTAACATAGAAGCGGTCAGATAATAGACAAATATAATCTATTGCTGTATGGCGAGTGATTATACAGCAAGAAATTATCTCATACATGAATTGTATACATTTACAATATATTTAGATATTTAAAATATTAGTCATTTTGATTCAAGTAAATGTGTATTAAAAACTGGGCCTGTGTCTATTTCACTTTTTGTCCTCGACTACACGCGATATTCTTGTAAAATGTGGCAAAAAAACGAGAATAAAATCATACATTTTATATCGTATCTATATTTTATAAATCATATGAAACGTGCATTTATTACAAATGTAATTTGCTTTAAATATTCATTCATATATAACTAGTAAGCCCTTCTGTTAAAGTAAGATGAAAACTATGATTTTGCCAATGTGCAATGAGAACATTATTCAATGAGAGGTTAATGGGGTTGATGCATTGAACAGCAAATCTATCTCATCTAAATTAGGATCTAATGAAAATGTTCCATTAATGGTCCAAAACTGGAAAGTCAGAGAAAAGCTGACAAGATTTGTACTTAAAGTGGAGAAATGTTTAGACATGTTTAATGCGAGCTGGCGTGCAGAAAAATACAATCAAATAATAAGAGCACACATGTGCGGCGGCTAATTGAGAGTTCAAGTGAGCGGCGTGCAGGCTGGCGTAGATTTATGCTAATGTCACCCCACACATATGCTTATTCTACATATCTATATTAAACTTAATAGTCTGTTACATTGCGTCTTAACCTCGTCTTCCATACATGATTACCTCCTGATTTCTTTGCAAAATGGCACATAAACACGGGGCAGGGTTTTGTCAGCGTGTCACTGAGTTTGTTTCCAGTGGCAGCACGGCGGTTCTCGTAATGGTTCGGATACTTCAGGGACTCCATCAAGAGCGCTCGCCTAAGAGGCCACAGTTAACGTGTCACGCTGAAGCCTGATTTATTTGCTCTGCATTTGCTGGGGAATTGTACAAACAGCCGTGGCATACATTTGGCACGACCACAAGGAAATCAAAAGAAACATTAAAAAAAAAAAAAACGCGTGGGAAATATTAGCAGTGCTAAAAGTGTGGAATTATGTGAAGATTGGCTCATATGAGGGCTTTATGTCACGTTTATGTCACACTATATTTTCATCAATGATGCGTGAGGGTTTAATATTGTGGTCATGTGACGATGTAACCACGTATTGTTATTACGGCTGTCAAACTGAACGACTTAACAGATGTGATTAATCACAAAAACTTATCGCATTAATCTTGTATCAACACAGATCAATCACCAATTTATCTTCCTTATATCAATTAATCCAGGGGTGTCCTAACTTTTTGACTGGGGGGGGGGAGCATTGGGCCTAAAAAAGCATGCAAAGTAACATATGCACACACACACACACACACACACACACACACACACACACACACACACACACACACACACACACATACATATACACACATACATATACACACATACATACATACATACACACACACACACACACATACATATACACACATACATATACACACATACATACATACATACACACACACACACACACACACACACACACACACACACACACATACATATACACACATACATACATACATACATACACACACACACACACACACACACACGTGTGTATATACATATTTACAGTATATATGTAGGAGTACACATTAGTATACTAATATAATGAATACATAATTAATAATTATTATAATTGGTTATTAAGAGTATGTGAAAGTTCAACTCCTACCTTGTTTACTTCCGTGACAACCTCCTTAAAGTGTTGTAATCAATCAGAAATATGAAGCAGGTAAAATGCACCAAACATAGATAAGTGTGGAGAGTGTTTTGCATGTTTCCCATCATCCCTTGAAATGGATTTAATGGGTGTATTTTTTATTTATTTTTATTTTTATTTTTTTATGTTGAATGGACAATTCTGGATAATTACACAATTGGACAATTCTATTCTGGATAATATCCAGAAAGTTCAATCATTATCATGTATTTATCATCATTATCAGTTATGTGTGACCATATTTGTTGACTTTTTGTGCTGGGTTTTTTTTCCCGCACCATGACTAGGGAAGGTTGTTTGGATTGGTTCATATAAGTAAATGCTGTGCTATGTTTATACAAGTATAATCAATGTTTGAGGTAAATTTGTTGGCCTCCAGACGGTGACAAGTCTGAAGCTATCAGACCCTTGGCTATATATATGATATGGATACATTGCTTCTTGCCATAGTTTATTGAACTTGTGCCGTCTCGCGGGCCAAATTCAAGACACCCGCAGGCCGTAGTTTCCATTCCCCTAAATTAATCAATCAATCAATGTATTTTGTTTGGAACATGGTCAAATTTAGGCTGCACGGTGGAACAGGGTTTAGTGCGTGTGCCTCACAATATCAATGTACGGTATACCGGTACTAATAAAATACTGCGGTACTAATTAAATAAAAACGATGCTGTACTGCTTCTGAAAAATACCGGTAATTTGTTTTTCCGGACAAGACGGCGCCGCCGTCACGCTGTGATATTGCTGGTAATACGAGCAAAGACGTACTAACAAGCAGAAACAGTGTGGCGATAGAAAACGGTGAATGGACGCATTTTGCCTCAAAAACTAACGATAAAGCTGAAGCTATAACCACTGAAGCCGCTCTGCAAGAGGTGCTTAGCTTTTGCTCTTGTACCAATTAGGGTTGTCTCGATACCAATATTTTGGTACAAGTACCAAAATGTATGTCGATACTTTTCTAAATAAAGGGGACCACAAAAAATGGCATTATTGGCTTTATTTAAAAAAAATCTTAGGGTACATTAAACATTTGTTTGTTATTGCAATTTAGTCCTTAAATAACATAGTTAACTTACTAGACTACTTGACTTTTAGTAGTAAGTAAACAAACAAAGGCTCCTAATTAGTCTGCTGACGTATGCAGTAACATATTGTGTCATTTCTCATTCTATTGTTTTGACCAACATTACAAAAGGACAAACTGTAAAAATTGATTATTAATCTACTTGTTCATTTATTGTTAATATCTGGTTATTTTCTGTTCTATCTACACTTCTGTTAAAATGTAATAATAACTTCTTCTGTTGTTTGATACTTTACATTAGTTTTGGATGATACCACAAATTTAGGTATCGATCCGATACCAAGTTTTTACAGGGTCATAATTTAAGGTCCCGTGTGTCCAGGGACATATTTCCTGAGTTTATAAACAAAATATGAATTAAGAAAACATATTGATGTAATCATAGTAGTATCGACTAGATACGCTATTGTACTTGGTATCATTACAGTGGATGTCAGGTGTAGATGTAGACACCGGTGAGCTATTGTATCCTCCTACGGTGTGTAGAGAAGCTTCTTCAGCTTTTTCTTGACATGCAGGGATGATACTTGTAAGAAACTTACTTTATTTGTCATTATGGAGGCCAGGATTAGTGATTTAGAAGTAGCTAAAACACTGCCGATTGCGGATGGACATTAGCCGCTAGCTAGCTAGCCATGTCTTAAAGCACCTCTTCCTGTGGGCGTTTCAGTGTTATAACTTCACGTTCATCATTAGTTTTTAGGCCAAAATGCATCCATTCTCCCTTTTCTGTCTACACACTGTGTCTGCTTGTAAACTTACTCAGTGTGTGTGTGCTGCCGAACATGCTCCTCTGCTTGTAAAACCAGCAATGTCACGACGACGCGCTGTCATGCCTGTAAAAAAATAAATAAATATGGCGAACCGGTACTTTTCAAACAGAGTATAGTACCATTTTTGATTCATTAGTACCGCGATACTATACTATTACCGGTATACTGTACAACACTAGTACCAAAAGGTGAGAAAAGTTGGTTTTGCACACTAGGGCCCCTGTAAGTCTTATTTCTCTTTATGTTGATGCCTTTTACTTACATAATTGTCATCCATAGCAGTAATGTATGCATTTGCAGCATCACAAGTGGGAACAAAATATAAATACAGTCAGGCAAAAGCGACCGCAGCAGCAGCCCTCTCACTTTACCCACCATACACTTTCAAGTCCCTTAAACCCACACTAGTCATTCCGCTCAGCTCTTGACTCACAAATTGCTGCTTTGGACAGAGTTTCATGGCAATGGCTTTTCTCGGGAGAGGGGAAAGAAACCTTTTGTATAAAAGCCCACTCAGAACACTTATGTTCCCTTTGCAAGACAGCAAAGCCCGTCGTTGGCCAACAGTCAGCGCATTGTGTCCGTTTGTCCCTCCATGTACAACCTCGCCGTTGTCAATACGCTCTAACCTTGCCATCTTTTCAGTCCACTTGGATGACTTCCAAGAAATTGGAAGAGACCACCCCCCCTCCTCCCACGAAAAAAAAAAAGAAAAAAGAAAAGCGCCCTGGACGTAAGCCCTGAATAGCCGAGTCGCTCTTTACATGTAATAGAAACATATCAGGGCTCTTTAGCATGCCAATGAGGCTGCACACAGAGCGGCGTTCCCAGTGGACGGCGCGACAGGAAGAAGGGCAAGTCCTTTCTTCACATGAAGGGCCAAAGTGTAGAAGAACGACATTGAGCAAAGAGATCATTTGAACTCGGTAGTAACACACACACACACACACAAGCACACTTTTCCTTTGCAATCTACTAATAAAAGTTTCAATCAATCAAAAAAAACACACACACTTATACTAACATATGTGACATAAACAACACTCTAAACCCTCGGCTATTACTCCGCTTACCACCAGTCTACACTTTGCTGTTGATCACAATTAAGATTAATCCAATTTCATTTCAATCACACCATTGTAGGCTTTCACCTAAGTGCAACGTGTTCATAAACGTTCCATAAATTATATTTTCCAGTACATTTGCTTTGGATGGATAATTAATTTTTGACTTTACCCCCTTTTAATTAGATTTTCTTCTTGGAACTGCAGAATGTAAAATGTGCATTCGTGTGTATGTACCATGATTCAACTGAAAACAGCAATAACTCCACTGAGACATGAAATCAGACTAATTGCTACTTCCTAGTATGCATGTCCACCTAGGCCAGGGGTCGGCAACCCAAAATGTTGAAAGAGCCATATTGGACCAAAAATACAAAAAACAAATCTGTCTGGAGCCGCAAAAAATTAAAAGCCATATTATATACAGATAGTATGTCATGAGATATACATTGAATTAAGAGGACTTAAAGGAAACTAAATGACCTCAAATATAGCTACAAATGAGGCATAATGATGCAATATGTACATATAGCTAGCCTAAATAGCATGTTAGCATCGATTAGCTTGCAGTCATGCATTGACCAAATATGTCTGATTAGCACTCCACACAAGTCAATAACATCAACAAAACTCACCTTTGTGTATTCACGCACAACGTTAAAAGTTTGGTGGACAAAATGAGACAGAAAAAGAAGTGGCATAAAACACGTCCTAGAAATTCGGAGAAAGTTGTATATGTAAACAAACTGGGGTGAGTTCAAGGACCGCCAAAATGAGTAGGACAAAACGGCGCTCACCAAATACTTGAATCAGTGAAGCATGTTTAATATAAACAGTGTACTTTATAACAGTTAGGGAGGTTTGTGTCATGTTTGTCCTCCTACAGAAACCATATTAAAACCAAAAATATTTTTTTCCCCCTCATCTTTTTCCATTTTTCATACATTTTTGAAAAAGCTCCAGAGAGCCACTAGGGCGGCGCTAAAGAGCCGCATGCGGCTCTAGAGCCGCGGGTTGCCGACCCCCGACCTAGGCTGTGGCCTCTTTTAAGCTGATTTTTTATTTTATTTTCGGTTGACCACAAATTAGCTCAAAAATAAACCAAGAGGCAAACGTCACTCATGGCGACGGTTTGGAAAATTACTTTATTATAGTTACTCGTTACTTTGCCAAAAAAAAGTTAGGTACTAATTTAGTATGGTGAACATATTGACCATTAATTAGTTGCTTATTAACATGCAAATTAGTGACATATTGGCTCTTAATTAGTCATTATTAAGTACTTATTAATGCCATATTCTGCATGGCCTTATTATACAACCAGTAAGCCATTAACTAAGAGTCTTAGTTAGTCTTAACCCTAACCCCAACCCATACTTGCCAACCTTGAGACCTCCGATACCGGGAGGTGGGAGGTGGGGGGGGGGGGGGGGGGGGGGCGTGGTCGGGGGTGGGGGGGCGTGGTTGAGGGCATGGTTAAGAAGGGAGTATATTTACAGCTAGAATTCACCAACTCAAGTATTTCATTTATATTTCATATATATATATATGTATGAAATACTTGACTTTCAGTGAATTCAAGCTATATATATATATATATATATATATATATATATATATATATATATATATATATATATATATATATATATATATATATATATATATATATATATATATTTTATAATACATATAAATAAAAGAAATACTTGAATTTCAGTGTTCCGGAGGCTATCCAGTAGATGGCAGTATTGTCCTGTTTAAGAGTGTCACAACATTGCTGTTTACGGCAGACGAACTGCTTTACGGTAGACTAAACGTGACTGCTGTTGTTGTGTGTTGTTACCGCGCTGGGAGGACGTTAATGAAACTGCCTAACAATAAACCCACATAAGAAACCAAGAACTCGCCCTCGATCATTCTACAGTTATAACGTCATTGGGCAGGCACGCTGTTTATATCGTGGGAAAGCGGACGTGAAAACAGACTGTCGCAGCTGTCCCCACTCAGGTCCGCATTGAGCTGGAGGGGGCGTGGCCTCCAGCTCCGGCTGAATTCCGGGAGTTTATCGGGAGAACATTTCTGCCGGGAGGTTATCGGGAGAGGCGCTGAATACCGGGAGTCTCCCGGTAAAACGGGGAGGGTTGGCAAGTATGCCCCAACCCCAACCTTAACCCTAACCTGTAAATAAGCAACTAATTAATGGTGAATATGTTCCCCATACTAAAGTGTTACCAAAAGTTATTACTCACGGAATTACTCTTTAATCAATGTAATTAAATACTTGGGGTAGTAATTATCGTGTTACTTAAAAAAACAAAAACGCAGTAGAGACATTTCCTGGGACCAGAGTGTGTATGTGCCTTTAAAAGGCGGTGCATGTTGCCCTGTGTGGTGTGAGGTCAACACCCAGACAGAGAAGCATTAGCTCATCTGTTTGTTAGCTCAGACTCGCAGTTTGCGGGCAGTGATGGCTGCTCTGTTGAATCTTTTTCCTGGTTTGTGTTAGCACCGGTTTGTGTGCTTCGATGACTGTAGTCTCCCTGTCCATAAATTGGGTATTGTAGGATTGTAAGCATGTCACTTCTTTGATTTGTTGTTCAATATTCCCACGTAGTAGTAGGAGCGTGTGCCTGTATTTACATGTTGTGTGTTGTTTACTGTGTGATGTTGCCACCTTCTTTTTGATATCAAGTTAATTTTAGTGTGGTGCTGGTTGTTGCTTTTACTAGTAAAAATGTATTTCCTGCATTGAACTTGCTGTGCTTCTGACATGAAAGTATGGTTTTAGATTACTGGTTACTAGTAAAAGTAACGGCATTAGTAAAGCCGTAATCTGGGACGCTGGTCATGGCAAACAGTGAACAAATTCTGTCTTGATTTTTAATAGTGTTTCTCAACTTCTTCATCAAAGCGCTGGCACTCGCAACTCTTGTTAGCCTAATGGTGAATTATTTTGCGGTCATACTCAATACAAAAGGCAAAGAGACCGAGTTATTCTTTGTTCGGGCATGCGATCCCGTAAATCAGTGTTTTTCAACCACTGTGCCGCGGCACACTAGTGTGCCGTGAGATACAGTCTGGTGTGCCGTGGGAGATTATCTATTTTCACCTATTTGGGTTAAAAATATTTTTTGCAAACCAGTAATTATAATCTGCAAATTATGTGTTGTTGTTGAGTGTCGGTGCTGCCTAGAGCTCGGCAGAGTAGCCGTGTAATACTCTTCTATATCAGTAGGTGGCAGCCGGTAGCTAATTGCTTTGTAGATGTCGGAAACAGCGGGAGGCAGTGTGCAGGTAAAAAGGTATCTAATGCTTAAACCAAAAGTAAACAAAAGGTGAGTGCCCCTAAGAAAAGGCATTGAAGCTTAGGGATGGCTATGCAGAACGAAACCAAAACTGAACTGGCTAAAAAGTAAACAAAAACAGAATGCTGGACGACAGCAAAGACTTACAGCGTGTGGAGCAGATGGCGTCCACAAAGTACATCTGTACTTGACATGAAAATCAACACCAAAATAGGAGCGCAAGACAAGAACTAAAACACCACACACAGGAAAACACAGAAAAACTCAATATAAGTCACGGTGTGATGTGACAGGTCGTGACCGTACACCTACTTTGAGACAAGTGCTATATTGATGCATGCTTGGTTATTGTTTGAATTCATATCCGACAATTGCGACAACAACTTTTTACTGTCAACTGAGTTTCGTTTTTTAACGATTTCTGCTGGTGGTGTGCCTCCGGATTTTTTCAACGCAAAAAATGTGCCTTGGCTCAAAAAAGGTTGAAAAACACTGCCGTAAATGATATGTAGGGAAAACAGACTCATTTTTTTCAAGCAATGTGCGATAACCATAAGAAAATCGGGACAAACTTTTGGCAAAATACAAATACAAATACACATATACTCACATACACAAAGTTATTCATACATACATACATACGTGTCTACGCTCCCACATACATACACAAATACAGTACATACCTACATACTTAAAGTTTGTACATCCACACGCACATTCCCTGTACAAACACACACATACTGTACATATACATTCACTGTACAAACATACATATACACATACTGTACATATACATTCACTGTACAAACATACATATAAACATAATGTACATATACAAGTACATATACATACATACACTCATGCACATAATCACGTTTCATCAAACATATATTAACGTTGTTACTCTAGGGTAAACTGGATAACACATTGCACACTGACAAAGCTTAACCTACTGTTACTATAACAATCTACAAGGTTAATGTAGGCTGCTTCTCTTTTTTCCCCTCCATTTGTCTGCATTCTTTCATATCTCAAGTTATCATTACGTACATGTATTGTTGCATTTGAACAACTGTATTGTTGATAATAAAGGGAAATGATTGTTTTTATTCATTATTAATAGCGCTATTTCTATTGGTATTTGCATTTATGTAGTGTAATAATGCTCATTGTCATTTCTGTATTATTATTTATCTCGCTAACTGCTTCTTTGCTATCACTTTTACCATCATATTTGTACTTATCATATTTGCTGATGTTGCTCTATTGTTGTTATTGTTGTGTTTTCTGTTGTTGTTTTTGTCTCTCTATCTTATCCTCCTCTTGTCCCCACAATTTCCCCCTCTGTCTTCCTTTGTTTGTCTTTCTATCCCCTCCTGCTCCGGCCCGGCTGCACCAAATAATAATATAAATACATTTAATAAAGTCAAATACAAATAAGGCAACAAGAGAAGTATCCTACACTTCTCTTTTGTAAAGTAAATATGAACAGCTGATATGGGCATCTACATCAACTATATGATTTGCCTGAGAAGCTGGACAGGACAAAAAATAAAATAAAAAAAATAAAAAATAAAATTACGTGTGCATGATAAATAGATGACAAATTATAATGTCCTACCTAAATACTGCTTGGATAAAATGATTTGAGTTAAAATGCTCCAACGAGGCGAGATTACCCGTACTGTGCTGTGAGTTGGTTAACGTGAGCAAATCAAGCGGTTGTACACTTCCCCTGGGCTCACTGTAAACAAACATGGCGTCAATCTTGTTGGAATTATTCACTAGCTATGTGCACATGGACACATTTAATGGGATTAAAAGCCTTACCAAAATGTACTGTAAATGCTTCATGTAAACACACCATTCAGAATATTCTGATCTGATCACACACGTTTGGATCAAATTTTCATTCTGGGTGTTTTATGCGAACAGTCATTTGGCATTAAAACACTTCTTCCGAAATTCGGGTTGAAATTATCCTTACTGCACATGTCTTTGATGCTAGATATACTTTGGTTGTGGAGCGGGGACTACATTTAACAGTCTTGGAATAAACCGATTGTCTGGCTGCTGTCTCTCCCCATTCAGCAGAAGTAGCATTAAATACTGTTGTGTTTGTAGCTTTAAAACGAGGCTAGCAAAAACAAAAGTATGGTCTGGAGTGTCACGTGTCGATGTAACAATAAAAGAAGGGATCGATCGAGCACAGAACAGCTCCATTTTAAAAAGAAGGGTAAAACAAAAGTAGCGAACACAAGAAAATATTGATAAATAAATACCATGATAACGTCGGACAAACAGAAATGCACAATGCCTTGTTTGTTTACAGCGGAAGTCACTGCTTTTTCAGCGCCGGCAGTGAACAAACTTGTCCAAAAGATGGCGCCATAGCATAAACAATAACCCACCTTTCCTATTACGGTATATGGTACGCACGTCAAAGTAAAGTATGCCGATTTAAGGTGTGATGCATGAAAATTCACGTCAGAATCTGATCATTTTTTTCAGGGCCCATGTACACAGCAACATTCTAAGCCGAATTATGATTAGATTAAATTTTGCCCATGTACACATGGCTACTGTTTTCAGAGAATTATATTTTGTGCGCTATTTACACCAAATATTCTGCAAAAAGAAAAAAAAAACCTATGTGCATCAACACATCAAACCTCATCAGCCACCTGAAACGGCAGCATTACTGCAATGCTTTTGTAAAAGCTTGCAAAGATTGCCTCCAATGAAACATAACAGCCCCGTTTAAACATACTTGCCCAAACCTCCCCATTTTCCTGTGATTGTCCTGAATTTCAGTGCCCCTCCCGAAAATATCCCCTGGCTACCATTCTCACAAATTTCTCCCGATTTCTACCCGTACAACAATATTGCTTCACTATCCTTCCCTGGGCGCCGATTTATTTTTTCACTAATTGCCATAATGTATTGTGTTCAATAGTTTTCATTAAACCCAAGCAGAGGGCTGAAAAGGTGTGTTATTGTTTGTGCTATTTGCTCGCTTTGTACTTCCTGCTTTGCCTTAAACCGAAAGTAAAACCGTCCATAGCATTTCTGCTCATAAGGATTATTCATTCATCACTCCAAGCAACGTTTTCAAGGTTCACAATTTGGTTAAAACAAATATTTACTAAACAGTCCCACGTGTGATATCTGTAGGAGTGTTTTCATGCATATTTGTACATGCAATCGTGACGTAAAATAATCAAGCGTTAGCTAATATGATAACACGTCTACGTCTATGTTAGTATTATCACCTTACAATGGTATTCTTTTTGTATTGTTTCAGTTTCACAAATTCATCAGCCAACGAGGAGTTATTGAGTCTGTTTAGCAGATCGGGGAGCAAGCTTCTGCAGCTAGTGGGTCCATGACGATGACTTCTGTTTTGTTTGATCAGCCGTTTTACTGCCGTGTTACAGACGCTGTTTGGAAAAAAATAAGGTAAGTAAATAAACATTTACAAAAAATGTCTGTGTAAATAACTCATTTCACAATGTATATATCTGCAACGTATAGTCTGGTGCGGTTATTATATGGAAAAATATTTTTTTCTTGTAAAATATATACCGGTGCGCTCTATAGTATGAAAAATACAGTATTTTTAATTAACGTTCTATCAATGTTATGTTCCTGATGGGATTCTATTGTATTGTTTGCAGATTATGTGGTGTTTGCAGATAGCTTCATCTGGCCAGTATCTTCAACTCTCACTGCATCGGTTCGCAGCAGAGTGTGAAGCGACTAAAACGAGAATCAGCACCTCCATGCGCAAGTCCATGGTTCTTGCCCGGAAAAGGGTGGAGTGCCATCTCCGGGTTGGGGAAGAGATCTTGCCCCAAGGGGTGGAGTTCAAGTACCTCCGAATCTTGTGAAGGAAGAGTGGATCATGAGATCGACAGGCGGGTCGGTGCGGCGTCTGCAGTGATGTGGACCCTGTATCGATCAGTTGTGGTAAAGAAAGAGCTGAGCTGGAAGGCAAAGCTCTCAATTTACTGGTCGATCTAAGTCCCTATCATCGCCTATGGTCAAGGGCTTTGGGTTATAACCGAAAGGACAAGATCACGGGTACAAGTGGCCGAAATGAGTTTCCTCTGTCGGGTGGCGGGGCTCTCCCTTAGAGATAGGGTGAGAAGCTCTGTTATTCGGGAGGAGTTCAAAGTAAAGCCGCTGCTCCTCCACATCCAGAGGTGGTTCGGGCATCTGGTCAGAATGCCCCCCGGACGCCTACCTGGAGAAGTGTTTAAGGCATGTCCGGCCGGTGGGAGGCGACGGGGAAGACCCGGGACACGTTGGGGAGACCTTGTCTCCCAGCTGGCCTGGGAACGCCTCAGGATCCCCCTGGGGAAGCTGGGCAAAGTGGCTGGGGAGAGGGAAGTATGGTCTTCTTTGCTTCTCTGCGACCTGACCTCTGATAAGCAGAAGGAGATGGATGATTTCTTTCCTATACAATATGTTTTTTCTAATAGTTTGTTTGTCTTCAGAAAATGCATATTACCATATTTTTCGGACCATAGTGTGCACCGGATTATAAGGCGCACTGCTGATGAGCGGGTCTAGTCAGGTCTTTTTTCATACATATGGCACACCGGATTATAAGGCGCATTAAAGGGGTCCTATTATGATTTTTTTCTATATTTAAAACACTATCTTGTGGTCCACATAACATAATGGTGGTTCTTTGGTGAAAGTGTTGCATGGATGATGTTTCACAGATTATCTCCAAGTAGCTTTGTGAGCGTCTCTTCAGGATGCGCCGTTTTGTGGACGGACTTATTTACGTGGCTCACCTTCGATAGCGTCTTCTCCCCGTCGTCTTTGTTGTAGCGGTGTAGCGTGCAAGGACGGGGGTGGAAGAAGTTTCAAAAGATGGAGCTAACTGTTTAAATGACATTCAGACTTTACTTAGATCAATAACGGAGCAGCATCTCCTCATCCGTGGCTCAATAATGCAACAACAACGTCGGAAATGTGTCCCGTGAAAACCGTCCGACCGGAATCCTCCAATAACTAAAGTTCCTTGGGTGAATTATGTAAACCCACTACAGTTTTTAGCGCTTTGATAGCTAGTCTACTGGCAGCTATAAGTAAGAACTTTACACTACTTTATATTAGAAATGGCAACAGCGGAAGATGAATGTCCCATAACAAGAAGGTAGGGAAAAAGAAAAAGCTTATGACTATGGTCATGGTCACGGAATACAAAGGCGGATGCGCACACATTTTCAAGACTTACGCAGATCCCAAATACACATTAGCAGGTACCAGAAGGTAAGAAAAGTTGGTTTTGCATAATATTGTGGAACAAAACGCCAGATAATGTCTGCTAATAGGTGCCATTTTGCGGTCCTTATACAAACACCATAATAATACTTATATGTTTAAAGGCCTACTGAAACCCACTACTACCGACCACGCAGTCTGATAGTTTATACATCAATGATAAAATCTTAACATTGCAACACATGCCAATACGGCTGGGTTAGATTACTAAAGTGCAATTTTAAATTTCCCGCAAAATATCCTGCTGAAAACGTCTCGGTATGATGACGTCTGCGCGTGACGTCACGGATTGTAGCGGACATTTTGGGACACCATTGTGGCCAGCTATTAAGTCGTCTGTTTTCATCGCAAAATTCCACAGTATTCTGGACATCTATGTTGGTGAATCTTTTGCAATTTGTTTAATGAACAATGAAGACAGCAAAGAAGAAAGCTGTAGGTGGGAAGCGGTTTATTAGCGGCCGGCTGCAGCAACACAAACATCTAGCCGGTGTTCCATTGTTTACATTCCCGAAAGATCAATCAATCAATCAATCAATGTTTATTTATATATTTTTATTTATTTATATATTTATATAGCCCTAAATTACAAGTGTCTCAGAAAGATGACAGTCAAGCTTTACCATTGGCCTGTGGAGAACTGGGACAACAGAGACTCTTACCAGGAGGACTTTGAGTTGGATACGCAGACGCGGTACAGTGAGTACGTACGCAGCTGCAGCTTCCAAACATTTGATCGCTTGCCCGTACGTGCGTGCCGCTATGTGCATGTCACATACGTAACTTTGGGGACTTTGGAGAAATATATGTGCTGTATAAACTTTGCGGAGGTGAACGGTACTTTGGGCTGTGGGATTGAGTGTGTTGTGCGGGTTTTGATTTGTATTGGTGGGTTATATGGACGGGAGGAGGGAGGTGTTTGTTATGTATATTAATTTGTGGCATATTAAATATAAGCCTGGTTGTGTTGTGGCTAATAGAGTATATATATGTCTTGTGTTTATTTACTGTTTTAGTCATTCCCAGCTGAATATCAGGTCCCACCCGCCTCTCGCAGCATCTTCCCTATCTGAATCGCTTCCACTGCCCTCTAGTCCTTCACATTCACTTTCCTCATCCACAAATCTTTCATCCTCGCTCAAATTAATGGGGAAATCATCGCTTTCTCGGTCCGAATCGCTCTCGCTGCTGGTGGCCATGATTGTAAACAATGTGCAGATGTGAGGAGCTCCACAACCTGTGACGTCACGCTACTTCCGGTACAGGCAAGGCTTTTTTATCAGCGACCAAAAGTTGCAAACTTTATCGTCGAGGTTCTCTACTAAATCCTTTCAGCAAAAATATGGCAATATTGTGAAATGATCAAGTATGACACATAGAATGGACCTGATATCCCCGTTTAAATAAGAAAATCTCATTTCAGTAGGCCTTTAATGCGCCGACAATCCAAGCGGTGTGGCTTCATAGCTTACCGAAGTCGTACTTAAAACATTTTGACATATTTTGTGTAATGTTCTATATTCTCAATGGAACATTTAAAGTTTTGGTGTTGTTTAGTGGCATATCTCTTGTGTGTGACTGGTCACACTTATTACACCAGGTACCAAATATAATAGCTTCGAGGTACGTAAGCACAACCAGAATTATACCGTACATTAGGCGCATTAGGTTATAAGGCGCACTGTCCATTTTTGAGAAAATTTAAGGATTTTAAGTGCGCCTTATAGTCCGAAAAATACGGTACATGTTAAAAGTGTGCCAAGCATTATGTATTAATTTCAATGGGAGACATTGATTCAAGATACAAGTTGAAAGCTCTGTCACAGAACCAATTAAGCTCGTAAAATGAGGTACTACTGTATATCGCAATGTCGTATCGTCTCAAGCGGGAGTGTCCAAAGCGCGGCCCGGGGCCTATTTGCGGCCCGCAGCTAATTGTTTACCGGCCCACCACACATTCTGGAAATACTATTGTAAAAATAAAAAAGAACATTAAAAAAAAGTGGAATGAGGTGAAATCTAACGAGAAAAAGTTGCAATGTTGACACAAAAGCTGCCATGCAGGCTGTTTTTTTTTTTTCTTTTGTCTTTCTTAATTTTTCTTTTTTTGCCATTGCTCAAAAAAAAAAAAAAAGACAAAAAATCCATGTTATAATGAATTATTTTCATGGCTCCAATTACTTCAAATATTTCACTTTAAAATGTTTTATGCGGTAAATATTGCATATATTGTGTAATAGCCATATAAAAACATCAAAGTTTTATTTGACAAAAGCGCATAAAACAAAGAAAATAATAGTTCCAGCATAAAATCGATATCTGAAGTTGATCTCGTAACTTAAGTGTTGAAAGTAAAAGAAAAACCTAATAAAAATGTATCACTTTATGAGTGGGGCACGTTTTGGATCCCAAATATATTTAGTGATTTTTTCTTTTTCTTTTCACTGTGATTACTCAAAAATATGAAATAATTAAAATCAATGGTGTCCTGCATTATTGATCTTTTAGGGCTCTAATAACTAAATACTGCATATTTCAGTTTTACTATAAAAAAAATCTAAGTTGTTTTTGACAGAAAAGCCATAAAACCTTTTTTTTAAAATTTGTATTACTTTATATCAACTTGAAGTTGATATAGAGATTTACTGTAAGCGTTAAATAATTAAAAAATAACAATAATCTGACTTATTTTTTAACATTTTAATGACTGAGACCCTTTATGGTCCCCGGGACCCCTAAAGGTAAAATACATAAAAAATGCATATATTTTGTTATGATTTGAAAATGAAAAATATCAAAATGGCCCCCACATGCTTTAATTTTTCCGTGTGCGGCCCTCAGTGGAAAAAGTTTGGACACCCCTGGTCTCAAGAGTCAAATATCGTCATACAAATCGTACCACAAACCCCTGGTTTCCCCCGGTGGGATACAATGAAGAAAAAAAATGTATCTTGAAGTTGTTAAGGTTGTTGCTCCAGCTCACTCTCTTTAGTGAACTACTAATGTTAATGTAAGCAGTAACATCCCCATCTAAATGAAACGGCGGGGGACTACAGTGTCCTTGAGAAATCCCCCTGACACACGCGTAAATGCTTGAATGACTGGCAAATCTAAATAGAAGTGACACCTCCAGATTATCATTTTATAATTGCTTTTGAATAGCAGAGAGGCGGTCCTCTTGTGGCCACTATTCACCGATAGCGGCAGATCCCGCTTACATTTGATAAGCGTGTTAAACAGTGTGCATTATGGCCCCCGGTAGAGTTCGCAATTCAGCCGGGAGGAATTCGAGCCTCTTTTAATCACTAAATTGGTAACCATGGACAGACTCTGCCAAGATTTTAAGCACACAGGTTCGGAATCAGTTGCGAGGGGGGAGGGGGGTTTCCAAAAGGAGACATATTGTCAGTTAGGATATCAGGACGGCGAAGGAATCAGTGTTTGTCGTATTGATACAAGGACAGAAGGACGACGGCAGGCCCGTACGGTTCTGCGTGTGAAGATGAGGGAGCTGTGCTGTTATCTGCTGATCCCAGAACTTCCCTTGGAGCGCCGGAGTGGGCCTGTCTCACGTAGCGCACCCTGTACAGGGAGTACGCAGCCCGCTGACAGGAAAGCTCGATTAGCCGGCCACAAAGAGGCCAATATAGAGGAGCACTTCCTCAGCCGAAGGAGGTTCGTCCGGAGAACACGCTCCGGTGCGCTTTCCTGACAGAGGATGGTGACAAACACACGCCTGATGGATTGAGCTCCGCCGGTAAATAATCACCAGCGCCCCTTGTTTCGTCCCGTCTTTGATAGTCACGCCGACCGCGAGCTTTGTTCCATTGTCGGACGCGACTCTTACTGTAAATCGATTTTTTTTTTGTGTGTATTTTTTTTTTTTAAAATAATGCTGGCGCCCGTCCAGACACACGGACGAGAGTGTTTGGACTGGCCCCAGCCCTGCGCGTGCTGCCTGAGCCCAGACAATGGGATGTGGATGCGGAAGTGGGCCTGGGCCAGATGGGGAAAAGGAGATAGCGAGGGCGGGATGAGGGGGCGGAGGTGCGCCGAGCGCAGACTGGGAAGCCGTTATGGGACCCCGTGGCGGAAGGGCATTGTTCGGCGGAGGAAAAACACAACAACAATAAAAAAAAAATTAAAAAAAACTCTTCCTGAATCTTTTTATATGATTATGTGGGGAACAATTGAGTGGGCGGGATCCGCTGCTTTGAGGCTTGCTGACATAAGGCTCTCCTTTGAGAGTCGGAATACTCCCTTCACACCTTGGAACGCCCGGAACGTTAGCAGGAAAATAAAACAATGAGACGGCATATTGATCATATTGAGAAAGATTACAATGGCCTTTGACCTGGGACGCAGTCAGCGATCAATTAAGGGTTCATGAGAGGAAAAGTGCATAAAAATAGACCCCCCCGAGTACACATGATGCAATAAACAGTACTTTGCTGACTCAATCAGAATGTATATTAAGTTAAAAGTACCAATGATAGTCACACACACACTAGGTGTGGTGACATTTGTCCTCTGCATTTAAACCAATCCCCTTGTTCATCCCCTGGGAGCAGAGGGGAGCAGTGAGCAGCAGCGGTGGCCGCGCCCGGGAATATCTATTATGTTAGATCCACTATGGACTGGACTTTCACAATATTATGCTAGACCCACTCGACGTCCATTGCATCCGGTCTCCCCTAGAGGGAGGGTGGGGGTGGGGGGGGGGGGTCACCCACATCTGCGGTCCTCTCCAAGGTTTCTCATAGTCATTCACATTGACATCCCACTGGGTTGTGAGTTTTTCTTTGCCCTTATGTGGGCTCTGAACCGAGGATGTCGTTGTGGCTTGTGCAGCCCTTTTAGACACCTGTGATTTAGGGCTATATAAATCATACTTGCCAACCCTCCCGAATTTTCCGGGAGACTCACGAATTTCAGTGCCTCTCCCGAATTTCTCCCGATTTCCAGCCGGACTTAAGGCACGCCCCCTCCAAGTCCGTGCAGACCTGAGTTAGGACAGCCTGTCGTCACGTCTGCTTGGCCAAGCAAAAAGTAACCACAGAACACTATACCGTATAGTGTTATGTGGTTACTTTTTGGTTGGCCAACGGTTTACGTTGTATTGCGCACCCTGACGGCAAGTGTGGGAGTCTTTTTTTTAATTTGTTTTAATTATTTTTTTTATAAACCTTTATTTATACATTTCAACAATTACAAAACAGTTGAAAATAATAATCAAAGTAAATACAAAATCAGTAAAAAAAAAACAGTACAAAGCATCGCCAGGGGGTTGTAAATTCAAAGTAACTAAAATAGAATACAAAATATATATATAACAAACAAAGTGCAAAGCCATAGGCTCACTCAATTTCAGTAAATAACTTAAATTTGGAACAGCATCATCGTTTTCACAGCTTTTTGGTTGTTAGAGGTAGAAAGTGTTTTAATGTAGAGTTCTAAATATTTTTTAAAGGCACAAAAAACTGGTCGGGTTTTGAGAAACTTACATTTATGAATATAAAACTTAGCCAATAGTATAATGAGGTTGCAAAGGTAAAATTCCTTTTCAATTATTTTTTCATATAGTGTAAATCCAAATAGCACATCTTTAATGCAAGTGTGTCGGTTCTGAAGTATGAAGTAAAGAGACGTAACTTTGTCACCTCGCCTGGTTATTGACTCCAACCTAAAATATTACACTGCCCATACCTATGCTCCTTCAAAAGCTGTGCTACTGGCTGCAAAGCTTTGCACTTTCAAATACAACAATGAGTAGAGAGGAGTGTTATGTGTGTATATGTGTAAATAAATGAACACTGAGATTCAAGTATTTCTTTTGTTTATATATATATATATATATATATATATATATATATATATATATATATATATATATATATATATATATATATATATATATATATATATATATATATATATATATATATATATATATATATATATATACATATATATATATATTTACACTACCGTTCAAAAGTTTGGGGTCACATTGAAATGTCCTTATTTTTTAAGGAAAAGCACTGTACTTTTCAATGAAGATAACTTTAAACTAGTCTTAACTTTAAAGAAATACACTCTATACATTGCTAATGTGGTAAATGACTATTCTAGCTGCAAATGTCTGGTTTTTGGTGCAATATCTACATAGGTGTATAGAGGCCCATTTCCAGCAACTATCACTCCAGTGTTCTAATGGTACAATGTGTTTGCTCATTGGCTCAGAAGGCTAATTGATGATTAGAAAACCCTTGTGCAATCATGTTCACACATCTGAAAAGAGTTTAGCTCGTTACAGAAGCTACACAACTGACCTTCCTTTGAGCAGATTGAGTTTCTGGAGCATCACATTTGTGGGGTCAATTAAACGCTCAAAATGGCCAGAAAAAGAGAACTTTCATCTGAAACTCGACAGTCTATTCTTGTTCTTAGAAATGAAGGCTATTCCACAAAATTGTTTGGGTGACCCCAAACTTTTGAACGGTAGTGTATATATATATATATATATATATATATATATATATATATATATATATATATATATATATGTATATATATATATATATATATATATATATATATATATATATATATATATATATATATATATATATATATATACTGTATATATAATAAAATACACATATATATATAGCTAGAATTCACTGAAAGTCATGTATTTATTTTATTTATATATATATATATATATATATATATATATATATATATATATATATATATATATATATATATATATATATATATATATATATAAGAAATACTTACATTTCAGTGAATTGTAGCTATAAATATAAATATACCTCCTCCCCCATCTCCCGAATTTGGAGGTCTCAAGGTTGGCAAGTATGATATAAATAAACATTGATTGATTGATTGATGTCCTCCTTAACTGACCCTTCATGGATGTATCGGACATATACCAGGAGCTGTGCCAGGTGGGCTACATCTGTTGACTCATCCAGCTGTAGTGCATAGAATTCGTCGGCTCGTGTGCGAAACAGTAGCTGTTTTAAAACATCCCCCGCCATGTCACTGGTACGTCCGGAAACAGTGTTGTTTGATGAGGGCATGGTCTGTATCATTTTTTTTTGCCTTTTCCCCCAACATTGCGCCAGCCATGTCCGCGGCAGCAGGTAGAATCAAGTCCTCCACAATAGTGTGAAGCTTGCCGGTCTGGGCCACTCGGTAGCTCACCATATAAGCAAAAACTCTCGTGATTTAATTTTCAAGTGAGAGTGATTCATCTTTAGATGTCTTCGCAAGAGTGAAGGTTTCATTGAGTTGTGAGCATCAAGTGTAGCGCTAGCCCTACTGCTTGCACCCTGATCCAGGGGCATCCTCGATTGTAGGCCTACCGGTAGACACCGATGATGTCTCTCCGGAGGGAGGATTTACTCTTTTTAGCCATTTGTCCATTATTCCGGCGCAGGTATGGTTGTTTTCTATGAATAGCAACTTGACGTTAACAAGTAGCCTAATTGGTTGCTACGCACCAATTGAAACACTGTGTCGGGAGAAGACTTGGGCACGGGACAAATATGTGTTTAGAATGCAGGTCTATAGCGCGGGGTGGTATATTGCCTTTATCCAATAATCATACATGAATGGCTAGGGCAAAGAAAGCAAAAAGTGAAACCAATGCATTTCTATGGGCTTGCCGTGCAGGATTTTAGAATGGTTTTCTAACCCTCCGCGGCAGCAGCGTGGCAGACGTTTCCATTGGGCTTTGCTCCATTAAAAACAATGGAGTTCTAATTTTTTTGTATTGTCGTTCAGCGTCCGGTCGGCGTTGGCCTTAACGGACCCCCTACAATCAACTCGCGTACCTCACTTTGGGAAACACTGAGATAAGACATATTACAACAGAATGTGCTACAAACCACAAAAATAGTCTTATGAAAGTTTGGATAATAATATACAGTTTTTTACTTGGGAGGTGTCCTGGGGAAGACCCAGGACATGTTGGGAAACTGTTTCCCGGCTGGCCTGGGAACGCCTCGGGATCCCCCGGGAGGAACTGGACGAAGTGGCTGGGGAGAGGGAAGTCTGGGCTTTTCTGCTTAGGCTGCTGCCCCCGCGAACCAACCTCAAATACGCGGAATAAGATGGATGGATGGATGGCATTTACTTTGGAGAGTAGACTTCTACGATATTGCCTCCGAGCTACTTCTCCGTCAAACACACCATCAGCAGCTTCTCCGTATTCCAATACAGTGTTACACTAACAAAAAGTCAAAATACAGTCGAAATACAGAACAGGTGGGTGTGCTCTTAAGTTGAGGTTAACACTGTATGGAATATTGAACCACTATTGTAGGAGTAAGGAACAATCCGCCTGCATTATACCACATATAAGTGCATTGTAAACAATAATAACAGTGCAGTGAAATTTATTCATGAGTTTCATACCATCAACCGCGGCGCGTAACGCACATTTTAAAATACATTTAGAGGTAGATAAAGCTGCCGGATAATGACAACTCATGATACTACCAATGCAGTTAGAATCATTTGTGGATTTCAGTAAAAAAAAAACTGCATTCAAGGTTAGTTTTCGCCTTTGGAGACCGCACATCTGGCAACTAACCGTATTTTTCGGAGTATAAGTCGCTCCGGAGTATAAGTCGCACCGGCCGAAAATGCATAATAAAGAAGGAAAAAAAAACATATATAAGTCGCACTGGGGTATAAGTCGCATTTTTTGGGGAAATGTATTTAATAAAACCCAACACCAAGAATAGACATAGGAAAGGCAATTTAAAATAAATAAAGAATAGTGAACAACAGGCTGAATAAGTGTTATATGACGCATAAATAACCAACTGAGAACGTGCCTGGTATGTTAACGTAACATATTATGGTAAGAGTCATTCAAATAACTATAACATATAGAACATGCTATACGTTTACCAAACAATCTGTCACTCCTAATCGCTAAATCCCATGAAATCTTATACGTCTAGTCTCTTACGTGAATGAGCTAAATAATATTATTTGATATTTTACGGTAATGTGTTAATAATTTCACACATAAGTCGCTCCTGAGTATAAGTCGCACACCCGGCCAAACTATGAAAAAAACTGCGACTAATAGTCCGAAAAATACGGTACTAAGACTTGTGGGTAGGTTTGCACGATACAGACGATGTAAATGACATACATTTGGGCAACGATAAAGATTTTAAAACTAGCATGATAATGCATGCTGATGACACATCCTAGCTTTGTCCTGCAAATTTGACAGCAACAAGTGAAGGAAGGTGTCCCCAATGCAATGTTGCGTCCTTGCTAGCGGCTAATGTCCCTCAACAGTGGAGCTTCTAAATCATTAATCGTCATTTCGATGGCGGCAAATCAACTGTGGTTCTTACAAGCCTCGATATCACTGGAGGACTAGAGGACAATAATTAGGTAAACATTCAACTCTACACCAAGAGGAGGATACTAAAAAGCATAGCTATCTGCTAAACTACAGCTCTTAAATGTAAACAGAGGAGTGCGGAGGGATCCAAATATTGACAGTAATGATACCATATAGTATCAATATATTGTTGATACTACAGTGATTAGATCGATAATTGTATAATTATCACAAAATATTTTTTTGTTGTTTTTGTTATTGTTTATAAACTCAGTAAATAAGAGCAGATAGTAGTTTTTAGTTGTTTTAAGTTATGTTGCACTATTGACTTTATTAAACATTTTGAATGTAATAAAAATAATAACAAAATCATTTAAATATTAATAGATATTTTCGGTATATAGTTCGAAACGGTTTACATAAATTTAATCATTAAATGATCCTGAAAATTTTAAATATGAACATCGGTATGACCAATATTTATGTAAAGTATCCAAACAACAGAAGACTAAGTGATTATTACATTTTAACACAAGTATAGATATAAATATGTTAGAACAAAAAGTAAGAATGTATTAACAGTAAATTAGCGAGTAGATTAATAAAAGTTTTAAGAAAATAATACAAGTGGAAATTACACAAGTGCATATGTTAGCAGCTAAATTAGGAGCCGTTGTAACCTGTTTTGAAATGGTTCTGTTGTCATTTTTATGCTAAATAATATATTGTGTCATATATCGTTATTACAAGAGGCTCCAATATGTATCGCAGTATAGATTTGAGGTCATATCGCCCACAGCCATTATTCTCCTCCTGTCGATTACCGACATCACAAGTGATGATTCATCCATCCATTTCCTACCGCTTGTCCCTCTTAAAATCACGGGGGTGCCGGATGGGTGCATTCGGTACAAGTCGCCACCTCATCGCAGGGCCAACACAGAGACACAAACAACATTCACACTCACATTCACACACTCGGGCCAATTTAGTGTCGCCAATCAACCTATCCCCAGGTGCATGTCTTTGGAGGTGGGAGGCGCCGGAGTACCCGGAGGAAGAACATGCAAACTCCCAAAAATGGGGTATACAACAATTATTGTATTGCATTGGGAGCCTAAACGCTTGGAAAACTGCAGTGTGAGTGTTTGTGTGCATGTGTGTACTGGTATACCACAACGTGTCGAGCTCCGTGTCAGAGTGCTGATATTGCTCGGCAGTGGATATTCACTAAAGCCTAAGGTCATGCACCTGATATACCTTTGAATCTCGCTGTTTGCTGGAGTGCACACAACTCTCTGGGGGAGGATGCAAGCACAGATAAGAGTCTGGTGGTGATGATGTGCTGCAGCTTTTCCCTCAAGGTCTTAACACAGCGTTTCACTTCATCTCCACTTCATTAGGTTTTTTTCTTTTCTTCTCTCTATTGGTTTCGTTCGAAATATGGAGTTGGCAGTTTTTATCAGCATTGATCCAGATAATAAAATAATTTATATAATGAATAATCCAGCTGTATAATCACTCGCCATACAGCAATAGATGACATCTGCCTATTACCTGATACCTGACATGTTAGCTACTTCTCTTTGTTTATAATGTCTATTTTCTATTTCCTGCTGGACCTACTCTCCATTTTATGCTGCTGCTGTCATATAGACTGTATATACTGCAATATTGTACATGGTCATTGGTTTATATTGTATATATGTTATATACATAATATAATATATCTGTATATAAATTACTCTGTACACATATTATGTATATATCCGTATATATGTTTGATTTTTTTTATAGCTATATTAGTCTATTTATACCTGCATTGTCCTTTCCATCATTGTAACTGAGCTACTGTGTTGAACAATTTCCCTTGTGGATCATTAAAGTTTGTCTAAGTCTAAGTCTAAGTCTAAACAGTCATTAAATATAAGGCAAGAAATGTCTATTTAACTGGTGACTGAGTTCACCAATAACAACCATGCATGAATAAACCTTTTGAGAGAAAATGAAATAAACCTTAAAGGCCTACTGAAACCCACTACTACTGACCACGCAGTCTGATAGTTTATATATCAATGATGAAATCTTAACATTGCAACACATGCCAATACGGCCGGTTAACTTATAAAGTGCAATTTTAAATTTCCCGCGAAATATCCTGCTGAAAACGTCTCGGTATGATGACGTTTGCGCGTGACGTCACGGATTGTAGCGGACATTTTGGGACACCATTGTGGCCAGCTATTAAGTCGTCTGTTTTCATCGCAAAATTCCACAGTATTCTGGACATCTGTGTTGGTGAATCTTTTGCAATTTGTTTAATGAACAATGGAGATAGCAAAGAAGAAAGCTGTAGGTGGAAAGCGGTGTATTAGCGGCCGGCTGCAGCAACACAAACACGTAGCCGGTGTTTCATTGTTTACATTCCCGAAAGATGACAGTCAAGCTTTACCATTGGCATGTGGAGAACTGGGACAACAGAGACTCTTACCAGGAGGACTTTGAGTTGGATACGCGCTACCGTGAGTACGCAGCTGCGGCTTCCAAACATTTGATCGCTTGTCCGTACGTGTGTGCCGCTATGTGCATGTCACGTATGTAACTTTGGGGACTTTGGGGAAATATGTGCTGTATGAACTTTGCGGAGTTGAACGGTACTTTGGGCTGTGGGATTGAGTGTGTTGTGCGGGTGTTTGAGTTGTATTGGCGGGTTATATGGACGGGAGAGGGGAGGTGTTTGTTATGCGGGATTAATTTGTGGCATATTAAATATAAGCCTGGTTGTGTTGTGGCTAATAGAGTATATATATGTCTTCTGTTTATTTACTGTTTTAGTCATTCCCAGCTGAATATCAGGTCCCACCCGCCTCTCACAGCATCTTCCCTATCTGAATCGCTTCCACTGCCCTCTAGTTCTGCACTCTCACTTTCCTCATCCACGAATATTTCATCCTCGCTCAAATTAATGGGGTAATCGTCACTTTCTCGGTCCGAATCACTCTCGCTGCTGCTGGCCATGATTGTAAACAATGTGCAGATGTGAGGAGCTCCACAACCTGTGACGTCACGCTACTTCCGGTACAGGCAAGGCTTTTTTATCAGCGACCAAAAGTTGCAAACTTTATCGTCGATGTTCTCTACTAAATCCTTTCAGCAAAAATATGGCAATGTCGCGAAAGGATCAAGTATGACACATAGAATGGATCTGCTATCCCCGTTTAAATAAGAAAATCGCATTTCAGTAGGCCTTTAACCCACAGACTTTATTAGAAGAGATATCCCCTGAGGGATTTGGGGGCTTTGACTTTGGCAGACTGTAAATGTCACCACCACTTTGACACGCTACTGACAAGTGAGTCGAGGCAAAATTAGTAAAAATGTTGTTTCGTCCTTCTTTTCTCCGGCCCCACTAACTAACTGCACTTTCCAACATATGTCATAATTAGGGCTGTCAAAGTTGACGCGATAATAACGAGTTAACGAAAGCTACTTTTTTTTTATCGTCGGCCCATGCCGTAGTGGTGGAAACGCAGCACTGTTGCAGCTGATGCTGAGTCACAGTCAAGGCAAATAAAAAGGTAAATTGAATGACAAGTTTTGCTTCGAAGCCCTGACAAATCGATCTCTCCAAAAGATCAGATGTATTTCCATCCACTGTCGCTGTGAGTTGAGTTATCACCGGAGTTCCTAACTGCTCGCAGCATTGTTGCCAAGTCTGCGTATTACAAGCTATTTATTTTTTTTGTTTACAAATATCGTGAGTTACGGATCGCGTTTTTTTGGGCTTGTTTTTGAATGTGGGGTTGCTTACTTGGGCTTGCTTTTCTGTCCCTACAATAAAGCAAAACACGAGAGAGCTGGTAGGTACTTTGTCCTTTTGCATAGGACATTTCCTGGTTATGGTGCTCCAGGTTTACTAGGCACGCCCCCAAACAAATGCACGCAAATGCCAATGTGCGACTACACCAGAACCCAGACTGACCGAGAAACCAATGATAAAACTGAGTGAGAATGATTGGCAGAATTAGTGGAGGAAACATCATAAAAAATTATCTTTAAAAATATTATATATATACATATGTATATATATATATATATATATATATATATATATATATATATATATATATATATATATATATATATATATATATATATATATATATATATATATATATATATGTATATATATATATATATATATATATATATATATGTATATATATATATATATATATATATATATATATATATATATATATATATATATATTGGCATATGGCTGTATGGTTTTTAGCAGCATTGATCAACAACACAATATGATATAATGAATGTATGATGTACATGCACAGTGAGTAAGCACAGCGATGCCTTAAAAAAACAACTTTTGAAAATGTATAAAAAATGTGTGATCACATCCGAAAATACATTACTGCATACGTCGACAGTGAAAGGAAAAGCCAACATATATATATATATATATATATATATATATATATATATATATATATATATATATATATATATATATATATATATATATATATATATATATATATATATATGTATATATATATGAAATAAGAAATTATTACTTTGAAAAAGCAGTTTTATACTTGTGAGTGTTGATGACACAGCTTTGCAACACTTGATATTCTAGTTTCAAGCATGTTTTACTCAATAAGGTCATACAATCTCAGCTATAAGCTGTAATATCTTACTGAGATAATGTAGGACCAAAACACTTAAAGGCCTACTGAAATGATTTTTTCTTATTTAAACGGGGATAGCAGGTCCATTCTATGTGTCATACTTGATCATTTCGCGATATTGCCATAATTTTGCTGAAAGGATTTAGTAGAGAACATCGACGATAAAGTTCGCAACTTTTGGTCGCTGATAAAAAAAGCCTTGCCTGTACCGGAAGTAGCGTGACGTCACAGGTTGTGGAGCTCCTCACATCTGCACATTGTTTACAATCATGGCCACAAGCAGCGAGAGCGATTCGGACCGAGAAAGCAACGATTTCCCCATCAATTTGAGCGAGGATGAAAGATTTGTGGATGAGGAAAGTGAGAGTGAAGGACTAGAGGGCAGTGGAAGCGATTCAGATAGCGAAGATGCTGTGAGAGGCGGGTGGGACCTGATATTCAGCTGGGAATGACTAAAACAGTAAATAAACACAAGTCATGTATATACTCTATTAGCCACAACACAACCAGGCTTATGTTTAATATGCCACAAATTAATCCCACATAACAAACACCTCCCCCCTCCCGTCCATATAACCCGCCAATACAACTCAAACACCCGCACAACACACTCAATCCCACAGCCCAAAGTACCGTTCACCTCCCCAAAGTTCATACAGCACATATATTTCCCCAAAGTTACGTACGTGACATGCACATAGCGGCACGCACGTATGGGCAAGCGATCAAATGTTTGGAAGCCGCAGCTGCGTACTCACGGTAGCGCGTATCCAACTCAAAGTCCTCCTGGTAAGAGTCTCTGTTGTCCCATCTCCACAAGCATGCGTATCCAACTCAAAGTCCTCCTGGTAAGAGTCTATGTTGTCCCAGTTCTCCACAGGCCAATGGTAAAGCTTGACTGTCATCGTTCGGGAATGTAAACAATGAAACACCGGCTACGACGTAGCCGCTACGTGTTTGTGTTGCTGCAGCTGGCCGCTAATACACCGCTTCCCACCTACAGCTTTCTTCTTTGCTATCTCCATTGTTCATTAAACAAATTGCAAAAGATTCACCAACACAGATGTCCAGAATACTGTGGAATTTTGCGATGAAAACAGACGACTTAATAGCTGGCCACAATGGTGTCCCAAAATGTCCGCTACAATCCGTGACGTCACGCGCAAACGTCATCATACCGAGACGTTTTCAGCAGAGTATTTTGCGGGAAATTTAAAATTGCACTTTACTAATCTAACCCAGCCGTATTGGCATGTGTTGCAATGTTAAGATTTCATCATTGATGTATAAACTATCAGACTGCGTGGTCGGTAGTAGTGGGTTTCAGTAGGCCTTTAAGGGAGACATAAAGTAAGTCAGGCCAATGCTGCTGAAGTTTAAATAACGTTATAACGAGCAATAGTACATCTCTAACCAACCACTCTTTAAAGTTAAGTTTGTAACGGAATGAAACAACGTTTGACTTTTGTTTTCTTTGTGTTTTTTTTTTTTACTCGTTACGTTGCCTTCTGGAAGTGTCGACCCGGGCCACACGGCATGGCTCGGCAAGTGGCAACTGTCTATGCCTGTCATTAATCAGGCCCACAGAGGACTGTCTTCTTTCCAGATGGGGGAGCCTCTCCACATTACAGAGGAACATAAGCAGGCTAATTAATTCCTATTGTTATGGACAGAAGGAGATTAGAAACTTGGAAAGGGACAAGGAGACGAAGTCACCTTTTACAAAGCTGTTGATTCACAATATGTCCACCTGATATGATCATTGTGTCTCTTCATAGGACATTTATCCATGGCCTGAAACGCCGCATGACTGAAATGGACGTGGCGTTATAAAGAGAGGCTAATGAACGATAAGGAGCTCCAAGTCTTTTTGTCACTTTTCCTAAAATATGTAAGATAACGGAATAAATCCCCAAAGGCACTTGTGTCTGATATTGAAGAAGAAGATGGAAAATGTCCCTCTTTTTTTGTGCCTATTTTCCAATTAATTTCATTTACTGCAAAGTACACAGAATCAAGCATCTCAAATTAGAACAATCGTGTCTGCCTAAATTAAATCAATTGCACGTAAATATTCATATTAAAAGCAAACAAGTGTCTTACTCAATTTAATTTAAAATTTTCAGTTGTTTATTTGTATATCTCCAGTAGTTCTACAGTAGGTAAGGTTGTATTTTTGCTTCATTCCTGTGAGAATCCTGCGTGTGACTGAACCATTGAGGACCATTGGGACTATCCAGGAATCGCTGCAGTGTGCTCAAACAACCATCGAGTAGCATCTGTGAGCAGATAATACTGTATTAAGGTTGTCCCGATACCAATAATTTGGTATCGGTACCAAAATGTATATCGATACTTTTCGATACTTTTCAAAATAAAGGGAAGTACAAAACAATGTCAATATTGGCTTTATTTTAACAGAAAATCTTGCAATACAATAAACATATATTTCCTATTGCACACAAAGAACAATTTTAGAAGGTTAAAATATAAATTTAAAGGAATTAAACACATTGGGCTTTTCTAGTTGCACTCAAAGAACAATTTACAATTTTCCTTTTTACTTATAAAAATCAAGGATTAGGTTGCAATATAATAAAACATCTTTATTTACATTATATTAAATGTTTCATGACATATGGTTTACACTCCTGGTCTGTGCTTTAGTAAAAATACAATTATTAGTAAGTACTAGTGTTGACCCGGTACCAAAATGTATTTCGATAATATTCGGTACTTTTTGATACTTTTCTAAATATAGGGGACCACAACATTTTTTATTATTGGCTTTATTTTAACGGAAAATCTTACGGTACATTAAACATATGTTTCTTATTGCAATTGTGTCCTTAAATAAAATAGCGAACATACAAGACAACTTGTCTTTTAGTAGTAAGTAATCAAACAAAGGCTCCTAATTTAGCCGCTGACATATGCAGTAACATATTGTGTCATTTATCATTCTATTATGTTGTCAAAATTATGAGGGACAAACTGTAAAAATGGATTATGAAACTACTTGTTCATTTACTGGTAATATCTGCTTACTTTCTCTTTTAACATGTTCTATTTACACTTCTGTTAAAATATAATAATCACTTATTCTTCTTTTGTTTGGATGCTCTACATTAGTTTTGGATGATACCACAAATTTAGGTATCAATCCGATACCAAGTAGTTACAGGATCATACATTGGTCGTATTCAAAGTCTTCATGTGTCCGGGTACATATTTCCTGAGTTTATGAACATAACATAATTTTTTTTTTAAATAAAGAAGATTTTGTGATGCTAAAAAAATCTAAATATAATCATAGTAGTATCGACTAGATACGCTCATGTACTTGGTATCATTACAGTGGATGTCAGGTGTAGATCCACCAATGGCGTTTGTTTACATTGTGACGCCGGTGAGCTACGGTGTGTAGTGAAGCATGTTTAGCTATTCCTCGGCCTGCAGTGATAATGTTACTTGTAAAAACGTACTTTATTTGTCACCATGGAGGCAATGATTAGTGATTTAGAAGTTGCAGACTGGGGATGGACTTTAGCCGCCAGCTAGCTAGCCATGTCTTAAAGCACCTCTTCCTGAGGGTGTTTCAGTGTTATAACTTCACCTTTATCTTTAGTTATTAAGCCAAAATGCGTCCATTCTCCCTTTTCTGTCTACACACTGTGCCTGCTTGTAAGTACTCTGTGATTGTGCGCTGCCGAACATGCTCCTCTGCTCGTAAATCAGTAACGACACGACGTGATAACGACGGGGGGCGCGCGGTGTTTGGGACCGGTACTCTTTAGAGGCGGTATGGTACCGAATATGATTCATTAGTATAGCGGTACTATACTAAAACTGCTATACTGTACAACCCTAGTAAGTACTAAAAACAAAATTATGGATAAATGTACCCAGATAAGCCATGTAGCAGGTAAAACACATTTATTTTTAAGACAAAACACAAATTGGAGCAATTTGTTAAAAGATTTAGTACTTTTACTTGCATTAGTTGACTGATAATTGGGCAGTTTTAACACTGCAAATTTTTGGCATCAATCCAAGCAGCTGTGTGCGCGTCTACGTATCTATATATTATGTATCTACATGGTATGTATCTACACGTTACGGATCTACATGTTATGTATCTACATATTGTGGATGTACATGTTATGTATCTACATATTGTGGATGTACATGTTATGTATCTACATATTGTGTACATACATGTTATGTATCTATATATTGTGTATCTATATATTATGTATCTACATGTTATGTATCCACACGTTATGGATCTACATGTTATGTATCTACATATTGTGTATCTACATGTTATGTATCTACATATTGTGTATCTACATGTTACGTATCTACATGTGCACAACAGAGGAGCTGGCTAACATATGAGCGTACAGTGTGTGTGTTTGCGAGAATGTCAACGTGTTGTTTGAGTGACGTCAGTGAGTGAGTGGGTGAGCAAAGAGAGGGAGTGGTAGCGCTGCACTGCGCAGTCGAGTGATGAACGGGTCTGTTTGTGTCCTGCAAAACTAACAATAACGCAACCAGAATGTCCCAAATCGGCGGCCTCGTGATTCTGACCCGAAAGCGGAGCTTAGCAGACCCATTGAAGGGTGAAGTGAAGTGTGTTAACCCGACGAAAAACATCGACCCTGAAGGGAACGTCTTCCCTGTGCTCCTCGACTGCGGTCTGCACCGGAGCGAACAGCAGGACAAGTGTAACAACTACATTATTGCCTGTCACTATTTATTGTGCAGATCTGAATGTTCATTATTTGAATGTTTTCCTAAGTTTGAAGCAACGGTGGTAATACTAATCGCCACATTTGGCGAGGCGTGTTTTAAAGCAACACTTGAATAGCGGCGCTTCCGTGTTTAAAGCATCACCTTTACCGTTACTTCTGAAGTCCAAATACCTCCATAATTTACTTCACACACACTCTTTATTAACCAGTAGAATTGTAGTTTTTTGCCATTCCTCCTCTCCAAAATGTTATTGCTTGTATGCACTTTGTGCGTGCGTTTTGACACCATCAATCGGCTCTGTAGTTACTGCCACACAGCCGCACTTAAATGAAAGAATAGTACCGGTACTTTTCAAAGGCAGTGTAGTACCGATGTCAATCAAATAGTATTGTGGTACTTTATTAGTACCGGTATACCGAACAACCCTATACTGTATCATCTCCTCCTCTTGCAGACTTATCATGTCGGTGGTGCATTCTTCAGGGATGAGGTAAAAACTAACCCAGACCCACTGTAGTTGGAACATGACTAAAAAATTTAAATGTCTCAAGCTGAATTTAAAAGCTGCTGACAAGCTGTACATTTCATAAATTAGTCAACTAATGATTAATCAATCAATAAATCACAATGCATTTGTATAGCCTTTAGTCACAAGTGTCGCAAAGGGCTTTACGAACTCACAATGACGTCCCCTGATCTAAACCCACATACGGGCAAGGAAAAACTCAAAAGATCCCAACTGGGGAGACAGAAGAAAACCCTAAGATGGGACCTCAGATGTAGGAACTAGTGATGTGCGATACCCTTCATTTTCTTTACGATCCAATACCCAGTAAAATTCTGGCTAATATCGGTAATATCGATCCAATACCGATACTTTGTGCAAATAGACCTAATGTGTATTTTTAAATAACATTTTTATCTAAAAATCAGTAAAAAATGTAAGAAAAAAAAGCTAAATAATTGGAATGTAATTTTCAAACATGTAACTAATAATAATAATATACTTAGTCTAACACAAAGTTAAGTCTTTAAATACACATAATATGTTTTCTTAAAATGTTATTGTTATTTATAAAAAATATAAAAATGACTCCCCACACTTGATTTTTCAGTATGCGGCCCTCGGTGGAAAAGGTTTAGACATCCCTGATCTGAGATTTTGGAAGCTCTCAAAATACAAAAATAAAACATAATTTGGATATAAACAAAGTTTTGTTATTTATTTACTTAAAAACTAAAATAATACTAACTTATGTATTAATTTGAAAAATTACAACAACCATACTAAAGTGTACATCAAAATTTCCGTAAAGGTGGAATTTTTGACACACTTGGTTATGCAGTTATAAAATAGGAATATTATTATTTGTATTTTATTCTTTCAGTAAAATATATATTTTAAAAAAGGGCAATACAAATCGGTAAGTGATGAGAAAAAGCTAAAATGTTCTAATTAATGATAATAAACTTAGTCACAAATAATACAAAGCTGACACAATATCTGTTTTTAGCATTTTTAAAAAAAAAAATAATAATATGGCCCCTGCACACTTTGACTTTTCAGTATGCGGCCTTTGGTGGAAAAAGTTTGGACACCCCTGATGTAAAGTATCAAAAGTATTGTTGTTTTGATTTTGAGAATCGATATTACAGCATAAAGATCGATATTTCAGTATCAATAAAAACGTCACTAGTGGCTACTGTATAATTATTGCTCCAGCACCCCCCGCTACCCCGTAAGGGACAAGCGGTAGAAAATGGATGGATGGATGTTAAATTAAGAGATAATGTGGGAGTCTACACCGCAAAAACTGAAATCTAAGTAAGATTAAATATCTCAAATAAGGGTGATATTTGCTTATTTTCTGTCTGATAAGATAATTATTCTTACTAAGCAGATTTTGTGTTAGAGTGTTTTACTTGTTTTAAGGGTTTTGGTCCTAAATGATCTCAGTAAGATATTACAGCTTGTTGCTGAGATTTGATGACCTATATTGAGTAAAACATGCTTGAAACTAGAATATCAAGTGTTGCAAAGCTGTGTCATCAACACTCACAAGTATAAAACTACTTTTTTAAAATAATCATTTCTTATTTCAAGCATGAAAAAAAAAATCATGACTTTGACACAATTGTGTCTCATTAAAACAGATGACAGCAAAATGGACTTTTCTGTTTTATTTTCAATGAAACAATAGAAAACACGTACTCATATAGTAGTACAGTTGTTATTAGTGAGAATATACTTGTTTTAAGGTATTTTTGGGTTCATTGAGGTTAGCTAATTTTACTTGTTTTGGAAAGTCTTGACAAGCCAAATTGTTTTGTTCTATTGGCAGATAATTTTGCTTAGTTCAAATAAAATACCCCTAATTTTTGTGGGTTTTTTTCTTGTAGTCCATCGGGAAGCCAGCAGAACGAGTGTACAACAACTCGGGGTCAGCTTGCACTGCATCCAGACTGGTACCTCTGGACTGACGGATTGTTGACAGAACTCAAAGTTTAACTTTAAAGGCCTACTGAAAGGAGATTTTCTTATTTAAACGGGGATAGCAGGTCCATTCTATGTGTCATACTTGATCATTTCGCGATATTGCCATATTTTTGCTGAAAGGATTTAGTAGAGAACATCGACGATAAAGTTTGCAACTTTTGGTCGCTGATAAAAAAGCCTTGCCTGTACCGGAAGTAGCGTGACGTCACAGGTTGTGGAGCTCCTCACATCTGCACATTGTTTACAATCATGGCCACCAGCAGCGAGAGCGATTCGGACCGAGAAAGCGACGATTTCCCCATTAATTTGAGCGAGGATGAAAGATTTGTGGATGAGGAAAGTGAGAGTGAAGAACTACAGGGCAGTGGAAGCGATTCAGATAGGGAAGATGCTGTGAGAGGTGGGTGGGACCTGATATTCAGCTGGGAATGACTAAAACAGTAAATAAACACAAGTCATGTATATACTCTATTAGCCACAACACAACCAGGCTTATATTTAATATGCCACAAATTAATCCTGCATAACAAACACCTCCCCCCTCCCGTCCATATAACCCGCCAATACAAATCAAACACCCGCACAACACACCCAAAGTACCGTTCACCTCCGCAAAGTTCATACAGCACATATATTTCCCCAAAGTTATGTACGTGACATGCACATAGCTGCACGCACATACGGGCAAGCGATCAAATGTTTGGAAGCCGCAGCTGCGTACTCACGGTAGCGCGTATCCAACTCAAAGTCCTCCTGGTAAGAGTCTCTGTTGTCCCAGTTCTCCACAAGCATGCGTATCAATCAATCAATCAATCAATGTTTATTTATATAGCCCTAAATCACAAGTGTCTCAAAGGGCTGCACAAGCCACAGCGACATCCTCGGTACAGAGCCCACATATCCAACTCAAAGTCCTCCTGGTAAGAGTCTATGTTGTCCCAGTTCTCCACAGGCCAATGGTAAAGCTTGACTGTCATCGTTCGGGAATGTAAACAATGAAATACCGGCTACGACGTAGCCCCTACGTGTTTGTGTTGCTGCAGCTGGCCGCTAATACACCGCTTCCCACCTACAGCTTTCTTCTTTGCTATCTCCATTGTTCATTAAACAAATTGCAAAAGATTCACCAACACAGATGTGCAGAATACTGTGGAATTTTGCGATGAAAACAGACGACTTAATAGCTGGCCACAATGGTGTCCCAAAATGTCCGCTACAATCCGTGACGTCACGCGCAAACGTCATCATACCGAGACATTTTCAGCAGGATATTTTGCGGGAAATTTCAAATTGCACTTTACTAATCTAACCCGGCCGTATTGGCATGTGTTGCAATGTTAAGATTTCATCATTGATATATAAACTATCAGACTGCGTGGTCGGTAGTAGTGGGTTTCAGTAGGCCTTTAAGATGTGTAGTAAAGCCTGCTTTCATTCAATTCTGCCCTTCAATGTTGCATAATAGGGGATCTTTGCTTGCCAAAACTAAGACCGCCGTTTACGTGCCTTACTGTACCAGCCTGTTTGCTACAACTGAGCCCAGGCCAGGACCGCTTGCTCGGTGTCTTGTGCAGACATTGTCCCTCCTGAACCTGCAAGCGCTGCTCCTCAACCCCAACATCTATTATTTCTTTCAATCCTGAAGGGAGAAGAACAAGGTCCCGAGCATCATTACTTCCCTTCAAAACCAAAACCGACTTCAGCGCGCACCCTAATTTGCCAGCCATAATTACAGGTCATGCTCCCCTTTTGTCATTTGTAAAAACCTTTTGTTCTTATCAATAATGAATGGGCTTTTGGCGAATCGCGGCGCTGAAATATTTGGATATTATGAAAATGCTAATGCATTAGGGACCTTAAAGCCTTATCGGGCCAGGTCCGATGCGCTATTAAACAGCCGGCTCAAGAAGTTGGACGCAAATTGCTTATGTTAATGCCCCAGTTGTACCCAGACAGCATGAGGAGTCTGCAATTAATTTCATCCAGGCGGTGGATGGACAGGCAAATTTATTTCCCTACCAGAGGATGGTGGCGCCCGCCCTCCGTTAACCCTTCCCCAGCCCCCACCTCCTCTCGGGTCCCCTAGAATATAAGGCTCTGAGAATAAGAGGAACCGCGTTGACTTAGGAGCAGCCTGTGACCTAATTGAACAGAGGAGGGCGGCGTCAGCGGGAGACAAGAAGCAAAATCTTTATTCATCCCGCTGACAAGTGTTTTCACACCGTAAACCTGTTTTATTAATTATGTTTGACATTTCCCTAATTACTTCCATTTGCATCTCATCAGCTCCGAGCAGACGATTAGAGCGCATATCAATTCAGCAGGGTACGAGCCGGGGAAGTGACTTAGTTATTAAGTCTTATTCTATATGCAGCGTACAATAAAGGCGACCTCGTACTGCACAAGTCCAAGAATTCATCATTTAAACAACAATTATAGAAAAAAAAAATGTACCTCGAGGTCAAACAAAACTTTAGGAGTGCGGACAATGGTGGTGCTAGAAACCCCAGGAGACATACACTCGTGGTCAAAAGTTTACATACAGTTGTAAAGAACATAATGTCATGGCTGTCTTGAGTTTCCAATCATTTCTACAACTCTTGTTTTTTTGTGATAGAGTGATTGGAGTGATTTTGTTGGTCACAAAAAAAAATTCACAAAGTTTGGTTCTTTTATTAATTTATTATGGGTCTACTGCAGGGGTGTCCAAACTTTTTCCACTGAGGGCCGTACATGGAAAACTTTAAGCGTGCGGGGCCATTTTGATATTTTTCATTTTCAAACCTTAACAAAATATATGGATTTTTTTTTTTTTTTTTTAACATTTAGGGCTCCCGGGGACCATAAAGGGTCTCAGTCATTAAAATGTAAAAAATAAGTCAAATTATTATTATTTTTTATTTAACGCTTACAGTAAATCTCTATATCAACTTCAGGTTGATATAAAGTAAAAAAAAAAAACAGGTTTTATGCCTTTTCTGTCAAAGACAACTTTATTTTTTATAGTAAAACTGAAATATGCAGTATTTAGTAATTAGAGCCCTAAAAGATCAATAATGCAGGACACCATTGATTTTAATTATTTAATATTTTTGAGTAATCACAGTGAAATGTTAAATAAAATCCTACTAAATATATTTGGGATCCAAAAGGTCCCCCACTCATAAAGTAATACATTTTATTAGTTTTTTTTTACTTTTAACACTTAAATTACGAGATCAACTTCAGATATATCTGTCGATTGTACGTTTGAACTATTATTTTGTTTGTATTATGCTCTTTTGTCAAATAAAACTTTGATGTTTTTTTATGTCTACTACACAATATATGCAATTTTTTTTCCACATAAAACATTTTAAAGTGATATTTTTTAAGTAATAATTCATTATAACAGATTTTTAGTCTTTTTTTTTTTTTTAGCAATGGCAAAAAAAAGAAAAATAAACAAAGACAAAAGAAAAAAAACAGCCTGCATGGCAGCTTTGCGTCAACATTGCAACATTTTCTTGTTAGATTTCACCTCATTCCACTATTTCTAAATGTTTTTTTTAAATGTTTGCAATATTATCAATTTTGCAATTTTTGCAGAATGTGTGGCGGGCCGGTAAACAATTAGCTGCGGGCCGCAAATGGCCCCCGGGCCGCACTTTGGATACCCCTGGTCTACTGAATATGTTACCAAATCTGCTGGGTCAAAAGTATACATTCTATTTAAAATGAACACTTGTTTACACAGACATTGGGTAACAACATGTATGTGTTTTTATTATGATGTAATTTTGCACATTTATTATGACACGAAAAATCTTCCCCCCCGGCCAGAGTTTGTACACACTGCCCAGGCTCGAACCAGCGGCCATACACCCCCCCTAAATGATCAGGCTGTCAACTCACTGTCCAGTGCACCTCTTAAGGCATCAGGGGGTGAAGTTTGCACGACATACTTTTGCACGGCCACACCAGCTGCAATATGTTACATTTAAATGTAGACAAAAGGCCAAAAAGAATCAGTGTTGATGTGGACATTCTGTACGTAGCCTCACTTTAAGTCAACCTCTCAGAAGGGGGAGGAGCTACCTCTGATTCAGACTGTGAGGAAGCAAAAAAAAAAGGTAAGATAAAGTATTATTTGCTATAATGGGGCCATGTGCATAGTAACACCAACATGCAACATGCAGAAAAGCTCCTAAAAGAAGCTTTTTTAATGCAGTCTGAATTGATCGGCGCATGTGCGAGTGTACCTAATGTTGTGACCAGATAAATATATGTAATATTTATAAAGTAGGGCTGTCAAATTATTTATTTTTTTAAATAAGATTGACATTTCAAAGTTTGGATTAATCATGATTAATCACAGATGATTACACGCTTGCGCGATTAAAATAAGCTGAAGAAAAGACCCCAATATTTGTACACAAATGCAATTTTATTGTCAGAATGTGACATTAGTGTGTAAAGGATATCACCACACGGGCTCAGGAACACTTCAGAAAACCACTGTCAGTAACTACAGTTGGTCGCTACATCTGTAAGTGCAAGTTAAAACTCTCCTATGCGAGGCGAAAACCGTTTATCAACAACACCCAGAAACGCTGCAGGCTTCACTGGGCCTGAGCCCATCTAAGATGGACTGATGCAAAGTGGAAAAGTGTTCTGTGGTCTGACGAGTCCACATTTTAAATTTTTTTGCCAAACTGTGGACGTCGTGTCCTCCGAACCAAAGAGGAAAAGAACCATCCGGATTGTTATAGGCGCAAAATTCAAAAGCCAGCATCTGTGATGGTATGGGGGTATATTAGTGCCCAATACATGGGTAACTTACACATCTGTGAAGGCACCATTAATGCTAAAAGGTACATGAAGCAACATATTTTGCCATCCAAGCAACGTCTTTTTCATGGACGCCCCTGCTTATTTCAGCAAGACAATGCCAAGCCACGTGTTACAACAGCGTGGCTTTGTAGTAAAAGAGTGTGTGTACTAGACTGGCCTGCCTGTAGTTTAGACCTGTCTCCCATTGAAAATGTGTGCCGCATTATGAAGCGTAAAATACGACTGTTGAACAACTTAAGCTGTACATCAAGCAAGAATGGGAAATAATTCCACATGAAAAGCTTCAAAAATTGGTCTCCTCAGTTCCCAAACGTTTACTGAGTGTTGTTAAAAGGAAAGGCCATGTAACACAGTGGTAAAAATGTCCCTGTACCAACTTTTTTGCAATGTGTTGCTGCCATTAAATTCTAAGTTAATGATTATTTGCAAAACAAATATGTTTCTCAGTTCGAACATTAAATACCTTGTCTTTGCAGTCTATTCAATTGAATATAAGTTGAAAAGGATTTGCAAATCATTGTATTCTGTTTTTATTTACGCTTTACACAACGTGCCAACTTCACTGGTTTTGGGTTCTGTATATTGTCACAACAGTCTTTTTAATGTGGATTCAAATTATCACAGGTCCCCTTTAAGTCAGGTTGTTTTTATGGAGTCACCGATACTTTAGTGGTTCACTCGGAACAGATGGATTGTTGGATTTTAGAGTCTCTGCTGTACTTAAAGTTTACAGACTGCAAATAACTCCCACAAAGTTTCAGAAAGGGCACAGCCTGTGAATATTATTCAACTTGTCAAATCTTTAACAGAAATGTCCACAATGCATGCTATATTTACCAATCTTGCAGGAATAGGGTTAAAGGACAACATGTATGCTTGTCTTCATCTCGTTAAAAACACACCCCAAAGATTTCTAGGAGGTGGGGTGGGGGGGCTGTCAAAATGAGACCCTGAAGCCTTTTCCTCTCACTGTCCTGCCTGTCTCCAATTCCCAGCGCTACACGTTAGTAACAGAAAGGCTGGTGTCAAAATGACATCCACCTATACGTGTAAAAGCAGGACAACAATAAGATTTTTTGGAGTCCAGTTGAAAATATTGTCGGTTTCATTTCTTAGTGGGTTGGTCGTGTAACGAGAGCTTGTTTAATCCAGGTGTTTCATTTTCAAACATGGCAGAGAAGACTTGTAATTAGAGCCGGAGCAGCAAAGGCTGCAAGAGCCCTATTGTAATTGCTCAATGCATTATTTTTCTCCCACATCAATCACATTTTGGAGGCCCCTTAACATGGACGAAAACCCACCAATTTTTGCAGGCTCTTTTTGTCCGGCCCAAAAAATTATGTTTTGGGGCTACCGAACACGAAATTTCAAAATTGACTTTTGAAAATGAATTTAACCCTTGTGTGGTGTTCATATTGTCTTTTATGTTAAAATACTGACTTATCCCAAAAAACATCTGTAACGAAGTGCTTCGAGAGGCTGGTAAAGGAATACATTGTCTCCAGACTCCCCCCCACATTCGATCCATACCAGTTTGCTTATCGCCCTAACCGCTCCACAGAGGACGCCATCTCCTCTGCACTCCACCTGAGCTTAGCACATCTGGAAGGAAAGGACACACACGTGCGGATGTTGTTTCTGGACTTCAGCTCAGCATTCAACACCATCATCCCGCAGCACTTGGTGAGCAAACTGGCCCCCCTTGGATTCAGAACCCCCCTATGCAACTGGCTGCTTGACTTCCTCACAGACAGACCCCAATCTGTGAGAGTGGGCAACAACACCTCCAGTGCCATCTCCCTGAGCACCAGCTCCCCCCAGGGCTGCGTCCTGAGTCCGCTGCTGTTCACGTTGATGACCCATGACTGCTGCGCATTGTAAAGTACACGACAGTAGTGGGCCTCATCCGTGGCAACAACCACATGGACTACAGGGAGGAGGTGAAACATCTGGTTGACTGGTGCAGAACCAACAACCTGGTCCTGAACGTCGACATGACCAAGGAGATCATTGTCGACTTCAGGAAGCGACAGTCCAGCCACGCTCCACTGTTCATCAACGGCACAGCGGTGGAGATGGTAAGCAGCACCAAGTTCCTAGGGGTGCAGATAACTGACAATATGACCTGGTCCCTACACACCGGAGCTCTTGTAAAAAGAGCTCAGCAGCGCTTGCACGTTTTGCGTGGGATGAAAAGAGCACAGCTCCCTCTCCCCATTCCCACCACATTCTACAGAGGTACTATAGAGAGCCTGCTGACCAACTGCATCTCTGTCTGGACTGGAGCCTGCAGTGCCTCAGACTGGAAGTCTCTCCAGAGAGTGGTGAGGACGGCGGAAAAGATCATCAGGACTCCTCTTCCTCCTATCCAGGAGATCGGAAAAAGCCGCTGCCTGACCAGGGCTCAGAAAATCTGCAGAGACTCCTCCCACCCCCACCAAGGACTGTTTTCACTGCTGGACTCTAGAAAGAGGTTCCACAGCCTCCGTAGCAGAACCTCCAGGTTCTGTAACAGCTTCTTCCCTCAGGCCATAAGACTCTTGAACGCATCATAATTATCCCCTCAATTCCCCCCAAAAATGGATGAACTCGCTGGAATATAAAGACAATATACCATACATCCATAAACGTAGATGCATATGCAAAAGTGCAATATATTTATCTTTACAGTAATCTATTTATTTATATCTGCACATTATTGCTTTTTTATCCTGCACTGCCAACGAGCTAATGCAACGAAATGTCGTTCTTATCTGTACTGTAAAGTTCAAATTTGAACGACAATAAAAAGTAAGTCTAAGTCTAAGTCTAAGACCTACAAACACTGGCTGAGTAACAACAATATGAACGTTGCATGGAAATTTATCTGCCAGTTTCTGCATCCCACAGGGATTCTTCTTTTGTGTTTCTGCACCTGCGCTTCCCACACAAGGTTGCAACATTGTTTGTCAACACTGTCTGCTCTCATTTTGTCGCACATTTGACCCTCTGATGTTCTGTGTACCGACACTCTGTCCTCCCCGTCTAGGCCTGCTGTGTGTGTGTGTGTGTGTGTGTGTGTGTGTGTGTGTGTGTGTGTGTGTGTGTGTGTGTGTGTGTGTGTGTGTGTGTGTGTGTGTGTGTGTGTGTGTGTGTTGCGTGAGTGTGTGTGTGTGTGCGTGTGTGTGCGTGTGTGTGTGTGTCTGTGTGCGTGTGCGCGTGTGTGTGTGGTACACAGAACATCAATTTCCACACTTCTATTAGCCCCGGGTCCAGTGGACCCCGGACATCTTATATGTAATAGAAATGTGTAGGGGGGGTGTATGGTTTGTGTTCATTAAATATGTATTCTGATATATGTTCTTCACAGAAAATGAGCCAAAGCCAGTGAGTCTCAGTTTGAAAAATTTATTAATTGTATCATTTTTCTTTTAATAAAAATCGAAAACGGGTCCCAGAGACCCGAACACCACACGAGGGTTAAAAAAATAGTCCCTGCAACAAGATTCACTTCCATTTATCCATCTCCATTCGCTTATCTGAGGTTGGGTCGCGGGGGCAGCAGCCTAAGCAGAGAAGCCCAGACTTCCCTCTCCCCAGCCATTTTGTCCAGTTCTTCCCGGGAGATCCCAAGGCGTTCCCAGGCCCAACGTGTCCTGGGTCTTCCCCGTGGTCTCCTACCGGTCGGACGTGCCCTAAACACCTCCCCAGGGAGGCGTCCGGGGGGCATCCTGACCAGATGCCCAAACTCCTCATCTGGCTCCTCTCTATGTGACAGAGCTTCTCATATTGTCACAAAAACTGCTCGAGACGTAAAAGTCTCAAAAACTCATATTTGAAAAATAGCCAGGAAGTTGGCTATCTTAGTTTCCGTCTGCCATTTTTAGGCCAAAAACAGAGATCGTACTTTAACCGACTCATCCTAGGGACTTTGACCAAATGAGCAGCATTTAAAATGACAGATACTAAACATATAAGCCAGTGTTATTAACCTTTTTGGATCTCCACGCCCATCTTTTCCACTACAGAGGGGCCCACTCAAATATTAACACTGAATTAGTAAACTTACTCCTGATTTAATTAGTATTCAATACTGTATGTATATCTAACCTACTTACAGTTTACAACCTTGTCAAATGATATGAAAGCATGTGTTAATCACAAACAGTTTTATGTATTTAACACATTAAAACTTAGGCTTAGGTCAGGCTGATTGCAAACATAAATATTTATTTTATATTATATATATATATATATATATATATATATATATATATATATATATATATATATATATATATATATATATATATATATATATATATATATATATATATATATATATATATATATATGTATACTGTATGTATATATATATATATATATATATATATATATATTATTATTATTATTAATAAGTACAGACCTAACTGCTTGGCATCTCTGCCTGTCGCACCTCCTCCAGTGCACTTCGAGGTCAGCTGCAGGGTCGTCAGCTGGTGCCACCGTTCACTGATGTTTCGCCCCCAAGCCAGGACACCTCGCGGTGGGGGGGCAGTGGCTAAGCGGGGACGTCTCCCCGCGCCACTCCCTGCAACTGACCTCAATGGGGTGTTGAGCCCCAAGTGTTGTCCCTCCTTCTTAGCCACATCCAGAAACTTGCCTTCTCTGCCTCCTCTGCCAACTCCTTAATGGCCCTCCTCAGGCTGTAACCGGTCATTCCCGCCGCGCGCAGGAGCCGGGTCGCAAAACCTCCTACGAAGCCCCTGCATCCGATCTCCACGGGGTGAATGGACGCAGACCAGCCTCCCCCCTTGCAGTCCTCTGCCAGGTCGCTGTACTTTGACCGTTTGAACTCATGTGCTACTGGTATTCCCTCCTCCCATGGCACGGTTAGTTCAATGATGAGGACTTTTTTGCAGCTGAGGACCACATCACAACGTCTGGTCTTAGCGTTGTCTGTATTACCTCAGTTGGGAAGACTAGCAGCTTGTCCAGGTCAACGCGCATCTCCCAGCCCTTACCAGGGGTAAGCAGAAGTGATGATCTTCCCGCCTCTGTCTTCTGTCCTACCACTCCTGGTTTGATGAAATTGATGTTTGGCCGATGGCGATCTGTGGCGTTGTTTGCCCCGACTCTGCATCTCTCCAACAGCTCTGCCAACTTCCTCAGCACCTGATTGTGTCGCCACCGGAAGCGTCCCTGCGTCAGCGCGACGTTGCAACCTGAAAGGATATGTTTGAGTCCTGCATTGTCTTTGCTGCACAGGGAGCACTTGCCCTCGCTTCCGAACCATTGGGCGAGGTTTCGAGGGCATGGCAGGGTGTCATACGCTGCCCTCACGAGGAAGCTAAGCCGAGATTGAGGAGTTCGCCAGATGTCGGCCCAGGTTATGACTCTTTTGATGGTATCCTCCCAGCGAGTCCATGCCCCCTGTTTTCCCTGGGATACGGCCTTGATCCAATACTGGTCTTGCGCCACTTGTGTGACCTCTTCCACCACCATGGCCTTCCTCTGCTGTCTCGTGGCTTTGGACCAGAACTGGACTGGTTGCCCCCATCCCAGTCCTGCCCGGCTGTCTTGGACTCTTCCCAGAATCTCCTTGTACTTCAGCCTTGAGACAGCTTGGTCCACTTCCACCTGAGCCTTCCACTTTCGTCCAGTGCGGACAGTCACCGCTGCACTCTTCACAGCTTCGTCTCTTGATTCCCTCAACTCCAGTACAAGGCGAGTCTTCTCCTGCCTGTAACCCAGATTGATTGACTTCAGAGGAAGTTGCAGAATGTTCTTGCCGAAAAGACTTGTGTCCGAGAAACAGCGGGGGAGGCCCAGCCACTTCCTGATATAACCGTTGGCGATGCTGTCCATCTTGCTGGCCTGAGAAGATGGAATTTCGGCTACTTTCAGCGGCCACATTACGCGGTGGAAAAGTGTGAAGTGGTAACACCAAACCTTCAGCTTCCCAGGAAGTTGGCTGCCGTCGATCCTTACGAGCCCCTCTTTTAGTTGTTTCTGGACCACCCTCCCCATCTGCCTGTCCGAAAGCTCTGCTGTATACTCCCTCCCGAGGCTTCGGATGGGCTGCTCTGCCGGGAGTGGAATCTTCTCACCTCCTGCTGTGAAGAGTGTCCTGTCATCTCTCACACCCTTCCTGATGGACAGGCTCCTGGACTTAGCAGGCTTTATCTTCATCCTCGCCCAGACGGTCAGTTCGTCGAAACGCTTGAGGAGTCGTGCTGTGCATGGGGCGGTCTGTAGGATGCTTGTCACATCATCCATGAAACCTCTCAGAGCGGGGAGTCTTCCTCCTGACGGTGTTTTCAGGCCTCTGACCATTTGCCTTGCTCCAATGAGTAACACTTCAAATGCAGCCACAAAGAGGATTGGTGATATGGAGCAGCCCATGGCAATTCCCACTTCCAACCGCTGCCATCCTGTCATGTAGTCATCTACTGAGAAGCACATGTGTAGGTTGTTGAAATACTTGGCTATGATGTTACTGACACACACAGGAACGTGGAAGAAATTCAGGGCAAACTCAACCAGCTTGTGTGGTACTGAGCCATAGGCATTTGCCAGGTCGAGCCATACCACGTGGAGGTTGCTCCTCTGTCTTTTGGCACGCTGTATCTGATCCCAAATCACGGATGCATGCTCTATGCACCCCGGAAAGCCTGGCAGTCCGGCTTTTTGACAGCTTGTATCGATGTAGCAGTTGTTGCTGAGGAAGCTGGATATCCTTTTTGCCAGGACAGAGAAAAATACTTTTCCCTCCACGTTCAGTAAAGCGATTGACCTGAACTGGCTGATGTTGGTTGAATTTTGCTCCTTGGGGATGAATATTCCAACTGCCTCTTGCCACTCCGCTGGAATGGATTGCTTCTTCCACACAACACTCATGAGCTTCCACAAGATTGTGGTCACTTGCGGACAGTTTTTATACACCTTGTAAGGAAGCCCGTTTGGTCCTGGTGCAGAGGCTGATCTGGCTTTCTTAAGGACTTCTTTAATCTCGCTCAGCCTAGGTGGGGAAGTGTCGAATGGGGTCTCTGGGGGCTCTGGACGTGGCACATGGCCTGGTGAACCAAGTGGTGTATCTTTGGCTGCATCCGTATACTGGTCCTTGATGTGTTGTTCCAGATCCTCTTTCGCGATGGACAGCTTGCCACTTCGCTTTTCGTCCAGGAGCTGACGGGCAAACCGGAAAGGATCCTTGAAGAAGTCTTTTCTTTCCTTCTCCTTTCGTTTCCGGCGCCTTCTGAGTCTCTCTGCCCGACGCAGCTTGGCAAGACGCTGCTTGAGATCATCCCATAGCACTTTGAGCCCTTCTTTTTCCTCCGCGGCTGCTTTCCTCCACCTCTTACGCAACTGGCGCCTGTTGGTTATAAGCCCCTTGATGTCCCTCTCCCTCCGTCCTTTGTGCCTCTGGGCTGTGGCTCGCTTGGTCGCGCTCTCTCCGAACTTCTCTCTGCACTCCTCATAAATGATGTTACTCAGCGAGGTTAGTTTACGCTCAACCGTCCCTCGCAGGGAATGCTCCAGTACCCCTCTCAGGTGATCGTCAAGCTTGCGCCATTCTGCTTGGTTGCTTGCCTTCGGCCACTTGATCTTCTTGCGCCTTTCTGGATGTTTGCGTTGGCTCTCTGACTGTGCAACTCTCTGGGGGACTGCATGAGCTTCGCTCTCGGGTGCTGCATTCATCTCCCCTCCTGCTTCCACTGCCGTTTCCCCCTCAGCATTGCTGGAACCCTCTGCACTGTGGTTTGTCACCTGGCATTGGGTCTCTTCCGTCTGACCTGCCGAAGCAGCGCGGTTATGCTGGTCGGGAGTACTCCCACACTTCATTCTCCCTTGATGAATCCGCAGTCCTTTAAAAGAAGTCACCTTCTGCCACCTGCATTTACACTTCCGGAGAACCTTCTCATTGTCGTTTTCCGTTCCGTTTGTCACCGTTTTATCCGTCAGAATAGGCCCATCTTCCATCCCGCCTCTCGGAGGGCCTTCGGGTTGTTTTTTCTTATGCCTTTTCGTAGTCAGTTTGTAGGTGCTTCCTCTTGAGGAAGCAAGTGGGTAAGGTGACTAACCGCCCACTCCTGGTACGGTCTCTCCCGTCGTCCACCGGTCTTTCCCGGTTGCCCACCAGACTTTCCTGGCTGCCAACTGCTCTTTCACAGTAGTCGCTGGTTCCCCAGAAGTGTCAATTAATAAGTACAGACCTAACTGCTTGGCATCTCTGCCTGTCGCACCTCCTCCAGTGCACTTCGAGGTCAGCTTCAGGGTCGTCAGCTGGTGCCACCGTTCACTGATGTTTCGCCCCCAAGCCAGGACACCTCGCGGTGGGGGGGCAGTGGCTAAGCGGGGACGTCTCCCCGCGCCACTCCCTGCAACTGACCTCAATGGGGTGTTGAGCCCCAAGTGTTGTCCCTCCTTCTTAGCCACATCCAGAAACTTGCCTTCTCTGCCTCCTCTGCCAACTCCTTAATGGCCCTCCTCAGGCTGTAACCGGTCATTCCCGCCGCGCGCAGGAGCCGGGTCGCAGAACCTCCTACGAAGCCCCTGCATCCGATCTCCACGGGGTGAATGGACGCAGACCAGCCTCCCCCCTTGCAGTCCTCTGCCAGGTCGCTGTACTTTGACCGTTTGAACTCATGTGCTACTGGTATTCCCTCCTCCCATGGCACGGTTAGTTCAATGATGAGGACTTTTTTTGCAGCTGAGGACCACATCACAACGTCTGGTCTTAGCGTTGTCTGTATTACCTCAGTTGGGAAGACTAGCAGCTTGTCCAGGTCAACGCGCATCTCCCAGCCCTTACCAGGGGTAAGCAGAAGTGATGATCTTCCCGCCTCTGTCTTCTGTCCTACCACTCCTGGTTTGATGAAATTGATGTTTGGCCGATGGCGATCTGTGGCGTTGTTTGCCCCGACTCTGCATCTCTCCAACAGCTCTGCCAACTTCCTCAGCACCTGATTGTGTCGCCACCGGAAGAGTCCCTGCGTCAGCGCGACGTTGCAACCTGAAAGGATATGTTTGAGTCCTGCATTGTCTTTGCTGCACAGGGAGCACTTGCCCTCGCTTCCGAACCATTGGGCGAGGTTTCGAGGGCATGGCAGGGTGTCATACGCTGCCCTCACGAGGAAGCTAAGCCGAGATTGAGGAGTTCGCCAGATGTCGGCCCAGGTTATGACTCTTTTGATGGTATCCTCCCAGCGAGTCCATGCCCCCTGTTTTCCCTGGGATACGGCCTTGATCCAATACTGGTCTTGCGCCACTTGTGTGACCTCTTCCACCACCATGGCCTTCCTCTGCTGTCTCGTGGCTTTGGACCAGAACTGGACTGGTTGCCCCCATCCCAGTCCTGCCCGGCTGTCTTGGACTCTTCCCAGAATCTCCTTGTACTTCAGCCTTGAGACAGCTTGGTCCACTTCCACCTGAGCCTTCCACTTTCGTCCAGTGCGGACAGTCACCGCTGCACTCTTCACAGCTTCGTCTCTTGATTCCCTCAACTCCAGTACAAGGCGAGTCTTCTCCTGCCTGTAATGGATTAGATAATAATAATGGATTAGATTTATATAGCGCTTTTCTAGACACTCAAAGCGCTTCACAGAGAAGTGAGAACCCATCATTCATTTTTTACAACTCATTCATTCATCATTCATTCTCCGGTGTGAGCGGCACCGGGGGCAAGGGTGAAGTGTCCTGCCCAAGGACACAACGGCAGCGATTTTTTTTGGATGGTAAGAGGCGGGGAGCGAACCTGCAACCCTCAGGTTTCTGGCAAGGCCGCTCTACCCACTACGCCATGCCGCCCAGATTGATTGACTTCAGAGGAAGTTGCAGAATGTTCTTGCCGAAAAGACCTATATATATATATATGTATATATATATATATATATAATTATATATATATATATATAAAATACACACACACACACACACACATATATACGCATGCACGCATGCACACACACACATATATATACACATACATATATATATATATATATATATATATATATATATATATATATATATATATATATGCATATATATGCACATATATGTATACACATATACATGCATATATTTGCACATATATATATGCAGACATATATATATGTGTGTGTATATATATATATATATATATATATATATATATATATATATATATATATATATATATATATATATATATATATATATATATATATATATATATATATACACAATAAGTATAATACTGCAAAAAGGGACTCATAAAAACTGATGAAGAATAAATGTTCATACAATTACGCAGGGCTAAAATAAATAAATTCCAACTACATTTATATTGAGTAATAAGTATATATATATATGTCCATCCATCCATCCATTTTCTACCACTTATTCCCTTGGGCGCTGGAGCCTATCTCAGCTACAATCGGGCGGAAGGCGGGGTACACCCTGGACAAGTCGCCACCTCACCGCAGGGCCAACACAGATAGACAGACAACATTCACACTCACATTCACACACTAGGGCCAATTTAGTGTAGCCAAACAACCTATCCCCAGGTGCATGTCTTTGGAGGTGGGAGGAAGCCGGAGTACCAGGAGGGAACCCACGCAGTCACGGGGAGGACATGCAAACTCCACACAGAAAGATCCCGAGCCCGGGATTAACTCACGACTACTCAGGACCTTCGTATTGTGAGGCAGACGCACTAACCCCTCTGCCACCGTGCTGCCCTTATATATATATATATATATATATATATATATATATATATGTATATATATGTATCTTAACTAAATTGTCAATAAAATGTAAGTGCAAATGGAAACACAGCTTCACCACTTTAGTCATAATTCTTGCGCTTAAGAAACTTCTCTATAACTTTAGCTCCAGACTTTTCCTGTTTGTTTGATATTGTCATTACTGCCACAAGTGGTCGGAAAGTGTATTACAACTAAGTACCTCTGCGGCCTATAGGGACCACAGTATAGAAACTGATGTTTTTTTGGTGGCCGCGACAGGGAACTCGTGGTCCCTATGGTTAAGAAACACTGATATAGGCGATGATAAAGTGTGAAGGAATTTTGCCTACGCCATAAGATGTGGGCGTGGCATGGCGCCAAACTCTGATCTGATGGTTCCCCAAAAAACGTTCAGCATTTATAACAAATTCAGATTTTGATCACAGTTGGTACAGATGATGATGATGACACTTTGAAGTGCCAGGTGGGTCAGTGCCTGTTTGGCGGGCGGAGCCTGACGGTGAAAACTACTCCTCGTTATCAACAATCAAACTGTCATTACTTGACTATGAGGCTTACAGGTTGATCAAAACTACACGTTGATTTTGATGCCAATATCGCCTGCTTGTGACGGGTAAATTATTATATGTACAATCTCCAATCTTCCTGACAGTTTTGATAGTGGGTCGGTCCACTGGGTGTGACGCAACCAATATTGTCCCCTTATTATAAATTATAACAGTCATAACTTCATTCCACACCCTGTGATCTTCTGGAAATTTTTGATGGAGTGTCGGGCGTTGGGATGGATGCCCGCCGACTCGCCTGAACCTCGAAGTGCAAGGGTGGCGAGGGCCCTCTCAACGCCGCTCGCACTTTCAATCCTCTTTTTAAATTTACAGCCCACCTCACCATTCAGGCTCACATTATCCAACCATTATTGTAAAAACGAAGAAGTATACATCAAAAAGTGTCACATTTCACTTCGCCACCTCCCTCACCCTCCCGCTACAGTCATGCATATTACATCCAGACTGTGCTTGACTGCTGCCCGTCTTATTGCAATCACACACCTTAAATAAGCAGCAGATTGACGGATTGATTATGTCCGTATTCTCGCATTCACGACAGTTAAATTTTAATGACCTTTTCAGCACCCTCACTTTTCACTTATGTTTAGATAATACACTTTATGCAAATGGTGGAATTCTATAAATTTTAGATTTGTCTCTATTTATCTCTCCGGGGGTGCTCATTGTGGAATGCAATTACAGCGGAGTGAAGGCATTTAAATACCCGCGTTCAGAGGTAAAGGTGGCGTGAGAAAAAGGGGAAACAAAGCAATCAAAACAGCGTTACGCACCTCCTCTCCTTTGTAATTACTTTCAGTCATACGAAAATCAAGCGGGTCAGTAATTAAATTAGAAAATCTTGCATGCAATTGTTGAATTGACTTTACCATTAGCAGCATGTTGGCTCCGCGAGGCTAAATAAACACTCAACTCTCCTCAGTCTTTGTGTTTTCATCCTTTGCACTCCCTTATGCTTGGTAATGGCCGCTGGTAAGTCAGAAGACATCGACTTGACTCTATTAATTACCACCTGATCCTTTCTTCCTGGATAATTAGGTACCCATTAGTTCTAATCAAGTAGTTGCTTAATTATTGCGGTAATTAGTCTAATGGTGTAGCAAATTGAAGCTTTATCACGTTCGGATACTTAATGTTCTTGGCGGAGAGCATCAAAAGTGTCAAAGCTTGGACATCAGCCCTCAGTATGAAATGATGCTTGTAAAAATATTGTGTATATTTAAATCAAGCTGATGTTGTCGATCCCTCCGTGACAGTTGAATTAGAGCTGAATGCAATATTTTAATAAAGAGGAGGAGGAAACGTGAAATATATTATTAGTTTATTTTTTTCATTTTAACTTCAATTGGTGAAACAACCAGTGAGTGTATAATTGTGATCATGATTTTGCATCCTGTAACAGTTTTACTGAATATTGTTCAATTATTAATTAGATTATCATGTAAAAACAAAATGTAAATACCTTTAAAATTGAGAAAATTGGCATCTGAGTGATGAAAAAGATACCACAAGCTTTTGCTTCTTCCTTCTCCTTTTCGGACACATTACTCCTTTGATTTTTGTTCATGATTATTATTATTATTATTATTATCATTATTTTTGTTGAGATGACTATTTGTATTAGTAGTGTCATGTTTGAATTTAGTATTTGTTTTTTGTTGTGTCTGAAAAAAACATATAATATATTTACAACTTTTTTATTAACAGTATATTTTTGAAAAATAATTATTATATTAGCTTTATTATCATTTTCAATAACATCATAATTATTGTTCTAATTATTATTATTAGTAGTAGTAGTAGTAGTAGTAGTAGCACAGTTATTGTTAGAATTATTAATATTATCACCATTGTCAATAGTTTCATTATTAATATTATTATTTTCATCATTTTTTGTAGTAATAGTAGCAGCAAAAGTAGTTTAGTAGTAGTATTAGTAGTACTACTAATATGAGTAATAGTATTTCATTATTGTTATGAATTGCTTTTTTATTACTTTATATTTATACATTTTTAAATATTATATTGTACAAATATAAAATGTACATATTTAAACCAACTTTAAACACTGATTTGTGCCATCATAAACAATAGATATGTATTTAAGATTGCATTTTTTAAATTATTATATGTAATTATATTTAATTGCTATTATGGATTATAAATATTATAAACATATAATAATAATTTTTACTATATTATATATCATATTCTAATAACATAACACATTTAAAAAATACATACAAAATCAATAATGGTCAATATAGTAAGTGATATAGTATGCTTCTTTAGAATTGATACTTCTAAAGAATCATAATTTTCATGATTTCATCAATCATAATCATAATTTCAGGAATCATAATTTTTTTACAGTGACAATGTCACTGTAAAAAAAACAAATGTTTCGAGTAAAACTCACAAGGTATTATTAGCTATTTTGCAGGTTTGGTTTTAATAGTTATGTTTAAATAACTGTCATATTTAGTTTGACAGTTATACTGTCATTTTGAGTAAACCCTAATTTTTGTATTTGCAAACCATACAAAAAGTATGGTTTGCACATTCATGTGTCATGAAAACAGCTGTCTTCAAAATAAATGACAGAAAACGACACCCTTACTTGTATGTTAATTGAATATGTAGGCGAAGATAATCTACATATCCTATATAATATGATATAAAATAATATTCCAGGTATTTACTTAAAGAACATTCTGTATTGAGATTGCTCATTTACGTTAATATTCTGCTTCCATGTTCACTACACCAAACACAGCGAAGACATTACACGCCAAATCTGTGCTTTGTCCATTCGTGCGTATGTGTGTGTGTGCGTGTGTGTGTGTGTGCATGTGTGTGTGTGCGTGTGCATGTGTGTGTGTAAGAGAGATGCTCCAACATTATGACTCAAGGGGAGCACAGAGGGAAGGTGAATGGGTTGTCTTCAAACTGCAATAAATTGGCGCTGGCTTGTCTGTCATCGCCTTCCAATTAGCTGCAGTTTATTGAGTCTGCCAGAGATGGAGGTTGCTGGCAGGTGAAGAGGGCCGTCTGGAAGGTGCTCGTGCTGCTAAAGCAGGATTACACTCAGCTAAATTGTCGTCCAGACGTCCACTACCAGACCCCCTTTGACCCACCGACTAAAGAGGCCAGACATGATCGAGTCAATAAATAGGAACATATCTTGAAAATATGTGGACACTTTTCCGATACCTATACAGGATGTGAAAAATATAGTTTTTCCTTACCGCTCTTCTGGGAAGACTTTTTACTAGATGTGGAAATGTGCATTTCATACAGAATAACATCAGAAAATTAAGGTCAGCAAAAAAAACCTACAACCTACAAGGTCCATATCCCCAGTGATGGGTAGTAACGAGCTACATGTAGCGAAGCTACGTAGCTTAACTAAATTTCCCAGTAGCTTGGCGGTAGCTTCACTACTTTTTGAACGAGTAGCGATTCCTGTAGCCTAGCTATTTTTGGACCCATGTAGCTGTCAAGACGTGGACTTTTGCGGCGCAAATTACTGCACGGATTGCTTTCCCGAGATGTAAAACAACTAGACTGGACATGGCTTGAAGGTAAATACATGTTTTATTCTGACTATAACGAATACAAAACAAAAGGCGCGCACAAGGCGGAGATACAAACTTGACTATGGAAACAAAAACTAACACATGGACAAAACTATGGACGTGAAACAAATAAACACTTACTGTGACAAGAGCAGAACAAAAAACTTACGTGGCATGGCATGAAGCATAAACTATGGAATAAGCAGGGCATGATAATGACAATGTCGCCAGCCAGACTAACTGAAAAGGACAGGCGTATATAATAGTGACATGATTGATGACAGGTGCGTGAGTCCGAACGTGAAAACAGGTGCAACTAATGGGTTGACATGGTAACAAAACAAACAAGAGTGCACAAACAGGAACTGAAAAGAGTCCAAAACCAACAGGACATAACTAAAGCAAAACATGATCACAAAGACATGACAGTAGCGAGGTAGCATACATCAAAGCTAAAAGCTACTAAGAGAAAAAATTGAGAAAAAAAATATGGAGAAAATACAATGACCTGGATGAGTAAGAACATCCATACATACGGAGAAAATTAATGATGAGTCACGATTGGCTAAGGTTAGGGCGAAACATTACAGACCAGGCCAATCAGAGGCAAGATAAGACGGGTCATCAAAACCAGGAAGCAAAATCATAACAGACACTGGTGTCACATGACGACAAGGGAGTCGGAGACAGAGGGACGCTTCAAGCTGATGATACAAAAAACAAAAAAAAAATTGGTTTAGACTTTAGACTTTTCCTTTAGTGATGAAGACGAGGTCCAGGAAACCCACAATAATGTGTGTCATTAGCTATATTTAGACAAATGTATACGTTTAAAGAAAACAATGCCCAAAACCTTAGTTTTTAGGTGTTTACTCTGTAAACCAAAATAATAACTGCTCTTTTCATCGAAGACGTCCAACACAAATTTAGGAACACACATTAAGCTGAGTTCATGAAAGGTTTTACTGCACATAACCATTACCAACTGTTCCCAAACAACACACAAGGCATTGTTTTTTTGTCAAGATATTGAAAGATGCTGTTTTTTTTACTATAGACAGAGAACATAGTTAACATTAAAGGGGTGGGCCAAAGAAAAGGCTCACAGTGGGGTGCTGTTGTATGTCGATTTTCTTCTGTTAAAATCTCATTTGATAAATTGTTGTACAATTTGCCTGTCAATGAGCTGGTCCATTGTATGTTAGCATTAAGCTAGTGGCAATAGAGCCAACGTTCATCCTATATAATTGTACTACTTTGTTTCCAGTTTATACCAAATGGATATTGTTGATTTAATTATGATTCCTTCCTGCACTTCATGTGTAAATCAATGAACTTTCCCTTATGTGCTTAGTTTTACTGTGAGTTCATTGTGGAGACCCTTAGTTTGTTTCTTCATCTCTAATTTAAAACATTGTTTACGGACTTGGCAAACTAAATTCAGGGAGGACATAATAATATATGTTAATAAACCAGGAGTTTACGAAGTGCAGCCTGTGTTACATTGTAGTGATAAAATAAGCAGCAAAAACAAGAGCAATACATTATAATATAAGAAAAAAATGTGTTAATCCTATTAACTAATAACTCGGATATGTTTTTACATATGCGGATAACATTTGTTTAGCCTTCTAAAAGAAAATATATGGATCCTTGTCGATTATGCAAATGATGATGATGATGTGACTGTCACGTCTGCTACTGACAGTTTAGTCATGTTTGTGTTTTCCTGTGTTATGTGCTGTTTCCTGTCCAGCGCTCTTATTTTGGTTTCTGTTTCCGGTTTTTAATATCACAGGCACAGCCATCCCAACTATCTCAGAGAAGCCAGTCAAGACCTTGGGCAAGGTTTTTGACTGCTCTCTGAGAGACACATCATCCATCCGGTCGACATGCGCTGAGTTGGATGGCTGGCTGAAAACCGTGGACAAGTCAGGCCTACCTGGGAAGTTTAAAGCCTGGATTTACCAGCATGGCATTCTTCCCAGGATCGTGTGGCCCCTCCTCGTCTACTCGTTCCCCATCTCGACAGTTGAGATCCTAGAGCGGAGGGTCAGCAACCATCTCTGGAGATGGCTGTGACTACCTAAGAGCCTGAGTAGCATTGGACTCTACGGTAACAGCAACAAACTGCAGTTGCCCTTCAAATCCTTGGAGGAGGAATTTATGGTAACTAGAGCCAGAGAAGTGGTTCAGTACAGGGACTCGAGTGATCCGAAGGTGGCCAAAGCAGGGATTCAAGTGAGAACTGGCAGGAAATGGAGGGAAGAGGAAGCAATTCAAGAGGCAAATGCAAGGCTGCGACACACGAGCCTGGTTGGAGTAGTCACACTGGGTCGAGCTGGGCTAGGATCCTTTCCAACTCCCCAACTGAACACCACTGGGAAGGAAGGCTAACGTCTTGTTCAGGATGAGGTAAGCGCAGTAGTGGAGGAGACGAGAACATGCAAGGCTGTTGGAATAAAGCAACAGGGAGCTTGGACAAGATGGGAGAATGCGGTTGAGAGGAGAGTGATCTGGGCTGAGCTTTGGAAAGCTGATCAAATTCCTCATCCAGGCAGAGTATGATGTGCTCCCAAGCCCTTCAAACGTGCACACATGGGGCATAGCAGAGACACCAGCATGCTCACTGTGCTCCAAGCGAGGAACCCTGAAACACATCCTCAGTTGCTGTACAAAGGCATTTGGAGATGGAAGGTACGGGTGGAGGCATGACCAAGTCTTGAAGACCATCGCTGAAGCAATTAGCACAGGACTGGCATGGGCAAAACAGTTCCACCCCTCCAAGAAAACCATCGCCTTTGTCAGAGTTGGGGACATTCCAACTCCTGCCAGAAGAACATCAGCAGGCATCCTGACGTCTGTGAGACTGGCAGTTGTTGGTGGACCTTGAAAACCAGCTGAAGTTCCCCAGCCATATTGCATTCACAACCCTCCGACCAGACATTGTCCTTGTGTCTGAATCCAGCAGCAGTTTGGGTATCAATGGAGAGAGAAAGAGGAAAGCCATCCGCAGTACCACTGAAGCGGCGGAAAGGGCCTTGTTTCTTTTCTGCTCTGCCCCTCTCTCCTTCGTGGAGGGGGGGCACAGGTTCGGTGGCCACGGATGAAGCGCTGGCTGTCCAAAGTCGGGACCCGGGGTGGACCGCTCTTCTGTGCATCGGTTGGGGACGTCTCTGCGCTGCTGACCTGTTTCCGCTCGTGATAGTCTCCTGCTGGCCCCACTATGGACTGGACTCTCACTATTATGTTAGATCCACTATGGACTGGAATCTCACAATATCAAGCTATATCCACTCGACGTCCATTGCAACGCTCGCCCCGGGTGGCGAGGGGGGGCGTTCCTTTCGGTTTCCTGTCCCTGCACCTCTGTCCTAAGCGCTGCCTCCCTCACCTGTCTCTGATTGGCACTCTAAACACACTTGTTACCTGTTGCCAATCAGGGTCCTTTATAAGCCAATCTCCCCTGCAAACAGGGATGGATCATGTTAGTCGGCTTCCTGTGCAGCTCCCTATTGCCAATAAATATATTATTACCTGCTATTTCCGCATCCTTTGGGTCACACTACAAACAACGCTCACCAAATCCTGACCGTAATATGGCCATGCCCCCACTGCCACTAGTACATTGGCAGTCTGTGGGAAGCACTGAAGGATGTGATAATTTCAGTTTTTCCTATGCGTTGCCGTAGTCTTTACATCTAAGCTGAATGTGCCAGTCCTGTCTTGTGTTGAGCCCTACAAAGTGTTTATACAGTAAGTATTGTGATTGTTACACACCAGCTGTTTGATTGCAATGTGCATCTTAGTTCATGTTTTTATGAACACATTTGGTGGTGTTGAAATCGTAATGTAAAATCACTAATGCTAATCAGTAGCATGTTTATGGCATATCCTATGTAAAATAGCATCGAGCTAGCATGCATGCTTGCTTTGTTGGCATGGAAATTTGCAGTTTTATTCAGAGGCGGTCTATTATGCATACACTTGATATCCCGCCAAGTGTTTGAGCCAATGCCGGATGTGACGTCAAATGTAACAATCAATCAATCAAATACATTTTTATCAATATAGCCCTTAATCACAAATGTCTCAAAGGGCTTCACAAATATACTTACGGTTCTAAGTGTTGTATGTGCATACAAATGTTTTAAATGCATGTTTCCCTATTATTTGTCCTGTTTTGTTGAGAATAATTTTTATGTAAGCAGGTTATACTTGGTACATAATTTTTGCAAAACTAGTTGCAAAATTCATAAAGATCTGACCAAAGTGACATGTTAGGGGTTTTTTGTCGAGTATTTTTAATGTTTTGCCTCTATAGTATATACTGTGTAGAGGAGGGAAGAGCTACTGTGTGTATATATATGGCGCCGATGAAGGCTGCCTCGGTGCTTTCGTGCGCTCTGTTTTGTTTGTTTTTGTACATAAATTGTGTTTCCGGGTGCTCTTACACCCGTGAAGAGCTACTGAACATCAGATCCACCATCCCTATGGACTTGTTACCGGTCATCTTAGCGTCAGCTGCGGATTTGGTCCATTCTGTGCTCAAAAGAGGGAAACCGCATCGACGAGGAAAGAGAGCGGGCGCACTTGTCCGTCTTCGCGGACGGGGATTACGCACGCCTCTACCAGGCATCTTCCTCTCCAACGTCCGCTCACTTGCCAACAAGATGGACGAGCTAGCGTTGCTGATGAGAAGGAACAAGGACTTCTCCTCATCATGTGTGTTGTGTTTCACGGAGACTTGGCTGAGCGCAAGTGTCCCGGACAGCACGCTTCAACTGGAGGGCTTTCATCTCCTCCGCGCGGACCGAGACGCGGCGCTCTCTGGCAAAAAAAGAGGCGGGGGACTATGCTTCTTTATCAACAATAGCTGGTGCACAGACGTGACAGCGATTTTTAAACACTGTTCTTCTTCTCTGGAATATTTATTCATCCACTGTAAGCCCTTTTACTCACCGCGTGAGATTGTTTCATTCATTCTCGTGGCTGTTTACATCCCGCCCGGCGCGGACGTGTGTGACGCTCAGCGCGCGCTCGCAGGACAGATCTTCCATGTGGAACGGTCTTTTCCTGACTCTCTTGTTATCGTGCTTGGTGACTTTAACAAGGGAAATTTGAGCCAGGAATTACCAAAGTATAGACAGTTTATTAAATGCCCAACCAGAGAGGAGAACACGCTGGATCACTGCTACACTACATTGAGCAAGGCTTTTCATACAGTCCCGTGCGCTGCTCTTGGACTATCAGATCACGTGATGGTGCACTTAATCCCTTCATACAGACAGAGACTGAAACTGGCTAAACCTGTTATGAGGAACATTAAGTGTTTCACCGCCGAGTCTGTGGACGAGTTGCGTGCTTGTTGGGAAACGACAGACTGGGAGGCAATTGGAGCGGCCACGAACAATCTGGACGAGTATACGGACACTGTGACCTCATACATACAGTTCAATGAGGCGCGCATCATTCCAACGCGCACCAGGGTTTGTTATAACAACGACAAGCCCTGGTTCACACCCAAGCTCCGACAGCTGCGCAAGAAGAAGGAGGCTGCGTGGAGAAGCGGGGACCGAAGTACATACAGAGAAGCGAAGTACCACTTCACCAGGGAAGTGGAGAAAGCTAAATCTGTGTACTCTAACCGTCTACAGGAACAGTTCCGCTCCAATGATTCTGCGGCAGTTTGGAGAGGTCTAAGGGCCCTTACGAACTATAAGCCCAAAACCCCCCAGGCCCTGAATGACCGGACTCTCGCTCAGGGCCTCAACACACATTACTGTCGTCATGAACGGCCTTCAGCTCATCAAAGCCATGCTCCCCCCACCATCACCCTCCCCACCAATGCCAGCACATCATTAAAGGAGTTAAAGGACTCAAAGGACTCCAATGACATCACAGGACTCCAAAAACACAATAAGACTGTAAAGACCCTCTCCATTAAAGAAGAGGATGTACGCCGGCAGTTCTTGAAGCTGAATACGCGGAAGGCCCCCGGGCCGGATGGTGTCTCCCCCTCCACTCTCAGACACTGTGCGGACCAGCTGGCTCCTGTCTTCACTGACATTTTTAACACCTCTCTGGAGCTATGCCGCGTGCCGTCCTGCTTTAAGACCTCTACCATTGTCCCTGTCCCCAAGAAAGCACGGATCACAGGACTTAATGACTACAGGCCGGTCGCGCTGACGTCTGTGGTCATGAAGTCCTTTGAGAGCTTGGTCCTGCCCCACCTCAAGGACATCACCGCCCCCCTCCTGGACCCACTGCAGTTCGCCTACAGAGCCAACAGGTCTGTGGATGATGCAGTGAACCTGGCCCTCCACTTCATCCTGGAGCATCTGAACTCCCCAGGAACCTACGCTAGGATCCTGTTTGTGGACTTCAGCTCTGCCTTCAACACCATCCTCCCTGGACTGCTACGAGACAAGCTCTACCAGCTCAGTGTGCCCGACTCCCTCTGCAGTTGGATTAATGACTTCCTGACAGACCGAAGACAGCACGTAAGGCTGGGGAAGATTGTCTCGGACAGTCGAACCACAAACACTGGTACTCCTCAGGGCTGTGTACTCTCCCCCTGGCTCTTCTCCCTGTATACAAACTGCTGCACCTCCAGTCACCAATCCGTAAAACTGCTCAAGTTTGTGGATAACACCACCCTCATCAGGCTCATCTCGAATGGCGATGAGTCCGCCTACAGGAGAGAGGTGGACCGGCTGGCGTCCTGGTGCAGCCTCAACAACCTGGAGCTGAACGCCCAGAAAACAGTGGAGATGATCATGGACTTCAGGAAAGTCACAGCCCCACCATCCCCCCTCACCCTGATTGACTCTCCCACCCCCATCCCCATTGTGGACTCCTTCCGTTTCTTGGGCACCACCATCACCCAGGACCTCAAGTGGGAGCTGACCATCAGCTCCCTCATCAAGAAGGCCCAGCAGAGGATGTACTTCCTGCGGCAGCTGAGGAAACTTAAGGTGCCGACCGAGATGCTGGTGCAGTTTTACTCAGCCATCATAGAGTCCATCCTGACCTCCTCCATCACAGTGTGGTTCCCCGGCGCCACAGTCAAGGATAAGAATAAACTGCAACGCATCGTACGTGCTGCGGAGAAGGTGATTGGCTGCAAGCTCCCATCCCTCCAGGACTTGTTCTCCTCCAGGACCAGGAGGCGTGTGGGTCGGATCACAGCTGACTCTTTTCACCCTGGACACACACTATTCTCCCCTCTCCCCTCAGGCAGGAGACTACGCTCCACCCAGACCCACACCTCCCACCACCTGAACAGTTTTTTCCCCTCGGCCATCAGGCAAATGAACAAGAACTCCTAACAGCAGCTCCTTGAATTCCTTGAATCACTTCTCAGTCTATCTGATAGCTCAGTCACAGCTCTTTTATTACCAAATATGTGTTATATATGTTTTATGTCGCACGTTTGCACCAAGAAAAATTCCTAGTTTGTGAACCCGTTCTCAAACAATGGCAATAAAACTATTCTGATTCTGATTCTGATATATATAAATATATATATATATATATATATATATATATATATATATATATATATATATATATATATATATATATATATATATATATATATATATATATATATATACATATATATATATATATATATATATATATATATATATATATATATATATATATATATATATATATATATATATATATATATATATAAATTACTGTGTATATATATGTGTATATATACACACACACATATATATATATATATATATATATATATATATATATATATATATATATATATATATACACATATATATATATATATATAAACATATATGTATATATATTATATATATATTTTTTTTTAATCCATCAGATGGCAGATGACCATACTAAACGCCAACATAGTATCAGTGTCAATGCAGCTAGTGAGTGTGCCATACACTTACTGAGACGTCCTTTACCCATAACTAATGCTGAGCAATCCAATAAGTTAAGAAATGTTAGTTGTTACTGAGTTAATAGTTATTTCATATTATTTAAAATGTCATATTTCTTCCAAAAGTAGCCGGTTTTGGAAAAAAAGAGTTATCCTCTTCTATTAAAGGGGAACTGCACTTATTGTTGTAATTGTTTGCCTATCATCCACACTCATTATGAAAGACTGGAACACATATGTTTGTTTTATGTTTTCCAGCTCGTAAATAAATGCTAGCAAAAGTTAGCTAACAATGGAGGTAATAAGACTCCCTCTGTACCGCCTATAAAGCGCTCTAAAACATCTAAAAACCTCCATCAATGAGTTATGTAAACACTGTAAATATATATGTAATGCAGTGGTTCTTAACCTGGGTTCGATCGAACCCTAGGGGTTCGGTGAGTCGGCCTCAGGGGTTCGGCGGAGGTCAAAACACATCCGACTCATCGTGTAAATAAAAACTTCTCCCTATCGGCGTATTATGGATACGGCAACAGCAGAAGTCACACTGATTTGCAGGTGTGTAATTTCTTGTGAGTTTAGACACTGTGTTGGTTTTGTTCTTTGAACAAGGTGAAGTTCATGCACGGTTAATTTTGTGCACCAGTAAAAAAACATGTTAACACTTTAGTATGGGGAACATACTCACCATTAACTATTAACATGCCTATTAACATGCAAATTAGTAACATATTGGCTCTTAACCAGTCATTATTAAGTACTTATTGATGCCTTATTCAGCATAGCCTTATTAACCCTAACCCTAACCAAATAACTCTAAATTAAGTCTTTGTTACTTAGAATATGTTCCCCATACTAAAGTGTTAACAAAAACATATAACTTTGTCTTGAATTTGAAAAAAAACATTTTATTTTTCACTAAAGAAGGGTTCGTGTAATGTGCATATGAAACTAATGGGGTTCGGTACCTCAAACAAGGTTAAGAACCACTGATGTAATGTAACAGACACATTCATAACAACATGTAATGTTTACATATTTACTCATTTTAAGCATTACGACGGCAAATTAACTTCACTGACGTATCACAACATTCGCTATTAAATTTAACAACAACACTACTAATCACAGCAGACTTCATGAGAAACAACAACGACTAGTTTGGGACAAATGATAATCAGAATCAGAATCAGAATCAGAAATACTTTATTAATCCCCAAGGGGAAATTAAAAATCCAGAACCTTATATTTTTGAACCTGAATATAAGGAGGATGATCTACAAGTTTTAGAAGCTGAGTGAAACAAACACTTACAGTACAAGGTTTGCTCTCACTGGGATGCCAACTGATGGGATGTTCATATCTTCCCGTTTAGATGAAGAATAATAACAATCCTCACACAGGTAATACAAATAAAAATCCTGTTTTTCTCGCCATCTCCAGGTCTGAATTTGGATGTCAAAGTTGACCAATTTCTCGGTTTATGGCCACAACTTTCTACTATCGAGGTGAGAGGTATTATTTATAATCTAAAAATAACTTTTACCAACTCAGAGGTGATGCAGTAGCTCACCGGCTCAATATGTCCAAAGCTACATAAGCTAGCTCTCTGTGACCGTGGAACTGCTCAAAGTAGTTCCTCTGTGTTAGCTCTTATAATAACAATGTCGCTAAATACGTGGTTAATATTCAGGCCACGACATGTAAATGGAGTGTTTTTGGAGTTTTTTTAAGAGATTACTCTTATTAGCTGCATTGTTAGTTTGCCGTAAATTACAAATTAGAATGCATAAAAAAAAAGAAAAATAAATAGGGACTGTGAATGATAGGCAATATTCCAAAAAAAAGTGTAGTTTCCTCTACAGGATTGTTTTAGCTTTGGGTCAAAACAGTGATTGATGCTTAATCCTCTCCACTTATTAATGATAACCGCCACTTTGCCCATGAGAAATAAACAGGAGGAGTCAAAACAAGTTGGGGAAAGTTGTTGTGACAAACACTTATAGTAAAATGTCTGCTCTCACTGGGATGCCAACTGATGGGATGTTCATATCTTCCCGTTTAGATGAAGAATTAATCCAAATCCTCACGCAGGTAATACAAATAAAAATCCTGTTTTTCTCGCCATCTCCAGATCTAAATTAGGATGTCAAAGTTGACCAATTTCTCGGTTTATGGCCACAACCTTCTACTATTTAGGTGAGAGGCATGATTTATAATCTAACTTTCACCAACTCAGAGGCAATGCAGCAGCTCACCGGCTCAATATGTCAAAAGCTACATAAGATAGTTCTATGTGATCACGGAACTGCTAAAAGTAGTTCCTCTGTGTTAGCTCCTACAATAACAATATCGCTAATACTTAGTTAATATTCAGGCCACGACATGTAAATAGAGTTTTTTTTAAGAGATTACTCCTATTAGCTGCATTGTTAGCCACCTCGTGTTTGCCGTAAATTCCAAATTAAAATGCATTAAAAAAGAAAAACACATAGGGATTGTGCATGACAGGCAATATTCCCCTCAAAAAGTGTAGTTTCCAATACAGGATTGTTTCAGCTTTGAGTCAAAACAGTGATTGATGCTTTCTCCTCTCCACTTATTAATGATAACCGCCACTTTGCCCATGAGAAATAAACAGGAGGAGTCAAAATAAGTTGGGGAAAGTTGTTGTGATGCAGTATAATATAATAAAGTGATGGAATGAAGCGCTGGCACAGTGTGAGTGCGGGCAGTGGGGCATGCTTGAAATTGCCCAGCGTGGGTGCACCTCAGTGCACTTTCTACTTATAAAAAACGGTGATGCGGTTCCCTACCTGGCCGGGTCAAAAGGTTATTTAGGCAAAATAAATCAAAAAGGTCCGTGTGCGCGCTCCAAAACTCTAAAGTTTTATGAATCTTTTAAACATACATAAACCAGCCTTGTTTTACGTGACCCATTTGTCAAAGCACGGTGCCCCACAAGATGCCTGCACCGAGAGAAAAAGAGAAAAAAAAAGAAAAAAAAAAGACAGAACTCTGCGGCGCTCTGACAGCGGAGTGTGAAAACTGACACACAAGACTTTTCAAATTGGGGCCCGGGGAGCTGAAGCATAAAATAACTTCAATCTCACGGGCTCTCCACGGAATAGAGCAGAAGTGCGACCAACAACAACAGAACAACAGAGAGGCAAGAGAGGGGGTGAAGGTAGGAGTTATTAGAGGATAAAACATGCCTCTCCATCTCGCTCCCTCGCTCCCACACAAACCCCAAGGATGATCAATGGATTTAGTCACAGGGATATTCAAGCAGAAAATTGCTGCCTTTTTTGCTTTTCTTTGACGCATTTCCAGAATACACAGCCGTCCCCAACACCCCGTCCGCCTGGGTTGAAAATAACAGCACGAGAGTGGTCTCCACCAGTAATCCCGTGGAAAAAAGGAGGTGGAGGTGTGTACGTGGGAGGGGGTGGGGGTCTGCTAGTGTGGGAAAGTGTTAAAAGGACGCAGGGAGCCCCGAGATTGAAACTTTGCAGGTATAAAATTGAAAGCAGCCAGCTGAACAGGCACAGTCAAACCTTGGCTATTTTTCACAAAGGGGGACCCTGGATGACCAAAAAACACATAAATAAAAAAAAGATCATTCTGCAAGTGCACAGAGGGCAAAACTATGCATATATCAGGGTTTTTTAACGATAGGGCCGGGGTCCATTGTTGGGCTGCAGGCGCCCTTTTGAGGGCCGCCCAAAAATATTTGTTTCTCAGCGGTATGGGCCACATCGGAACTCAGTTGCAATACACTTATCCACCACTTGTGGCAGTAACGACAATGCCAAAACAAACAGAAGAAGTCTGGAGTTGAAAGCTAGAGAGAAAATTCTCAAGTGCAAAAATTATGACTCAAGTGGGGAAGCTATAACTTTTGTTTTATTGACAGTTTGGTATTTATTGCCAGTTTGGTATATACACTGTATTACTATATATATACAGTACAGGCCAAACGTTTGGACACACCTTCTCATTTCAATGCGCTTTCTTCATTTTCATGACTGTGTACATTGTAGATTGTCACTGAAGGCATCAAAACTATGACACCTGTGAAGTGAAAACCATTTCAGGTGACTACCTCTTGAAGCTGTTGCGTTGACCAGCTCTTCCTCCTAGGGATTTTAAGTTGCTGGTCACTCCCAAGTTCTTTGTATGGCACATAAGCTGGAGTTTAAATTGATCACCAAGCAGTAGTTGGTGTTTTGTGGTTTATTCTCAAATATTTGACAATAATGAGACCAGCCTTGCATAACCCATCCAGATGCGTGGCTCTATCCGGTCTGCCTCTGCCTCCCCCTCCCCGTTCTCTCCTACCTCATTGTTGTGTCTACCCTTTGCATTCCAAAAGCTTCAAGGCCTACACACAGTCAAACTTTTACTTTGCAGACTGAATTGGAAAAACACTAGCTGTTTTGTAATATGACTATGGAAGTAAAGAAGTAACACTTAAATATGGATATATGTAAAAAATCTGGTTCCGTCAAAGCTCATGGAGAGAATGCCAAGCGTGTGCAAAGCAGTAATCAGAGCAAAGGGTGGCTATTTTGAAGAAACTAGAATATAAAACATGTTTGTAGTTATTTCACCTTTTTTTGTTAAGTACGTAACTCCACATGTGTTCATTCATAGTTTTGATGCATTCAGTGACAATCTACAATGTAAATAGTCATGAAAATAAAGAAAACACATTGAATGAGAAGGTGTGTCCTAACCTTTGGCCTGTACTGTATATTCAATAATAATTGTGTTTATTTATTTTAGCAAAACATAATCACATACACATATATTTGTTGTCCCTTCTTATGCAGTATATTTGATTAGTACTTATTTTTCTCATCAGTCTGACCAAAGCCTAATATTTATGTGTTGGATAAATTATAATATTTGTGATTAACCCTTTTTTTTTATACTGTATTATTTGATAAAGTTGTAAACTGTAAGTAAGTTAGATGTAATTATTGAATATGATTAAATTCAAGAGTAAGGCCCAATCCCAATACACCCCCTCACTAATTACCACTACACCCTCCAAATGAGGTAAAACGGGGTAGAGCTTTGTAGTCTTCCTTAGGAATGTGGACACCACTTGCTACGTCACTGCATAGTTTACATTCGGGCATATTTACGTTTGCACATATGTTCCACCTCGAGATGTCCTTCATTTAACAGAACATTTATGATCACAGATGTCCGATAATATCGGACTGCCGATATTATCGGCCGATAAATGCTTTAAAAATTTAATATCGGAAATTATCAGTATCGGTTTCAAAATTATCGGTATCGGTTTCAAAAAGTAAATTTTATGACTTTTTAAAACGTCGCTGTGCACACGGACGTAGGGAGAAGTACAGAGCGCCAATAAACCCTAAAGGCACTGCCTATGCATGCCGGCCCAGTCACATAATATCTGCAGCTTTTCACACAATTGAATGCAAGCATACATGGTCAACAGCCATACAGGTCACACTGAGGGTGGACGTATAAACAACTTTAACACTGTTACAAATATGCGTCACACTGTGAACCCACACCAAACAAGAATGACAAAACACATTTCGGGAGAACATCCGCACCGTAACACAACATAAACACAACAGAACAAATACCCAGAACCCCTTGCAGCACTAACTCTTCCGGGACGCTACAATATACACCCCCGCAACCCCCTACCCCCCACCCCCTACCTCAACCTCCTCATGCTCTCCCAGGGAGAGCATGTCCCAAATTCCAAGCGGCTGTTTTGAGGCATGTTAAAAAAAATAATGCACTTTGTGACTTCAGTAATAAATATGGCAGTGCCATGTTGGCATTTTTTTTCCATAACCTGAGTTTATTTATTTTGTAAAACCTTGTTACATTGTTTAATGCATCCAGCGGGGCATCACAACAAAATTAGGCATAAAAATGTGTTAATTCCACGACTGTATATATCGTATCGGTTGATATCGGAATCGGTAATTAAGAGTTGGACAATATCGGATTATCGGATATTGGCAAAAAAGCCATTATCGGACATCTCTATTTATGATAAAACTTATAATTAAACATATGTGTTTTTATTACACCCAAAGAACAATTTTAAAAGATTGGAAATAAAATTAAAAGGTGCATTAAACACATGGGCTTTTCTTAATACACTCAAAGAACAGTTTACAATTATGTTCCATATTAGATAAAGCCTGCTTCATGATTTATGGTTGCCAATTTTGACCTATGCATTAAGACAGGGGTGTCCAAAGTGCGGCCCGGGGGCCATTTGTGGCCCGCAGGTCATTTTTTAACGGCCCCACGGCACATTTTAAAAATACGATTGAAAACAATTAAAAACATGATAAGTGGTATAAAAGAGCAAACAGGTGAAATGTAACAACAACATGTCGCAATGTTTACTCTAATAACACAAAGCTGCCATGCAGGCTGTTTCTTTCTTCAATGTCATTATGAATTATTGACCTATTCAAGGCTCCAATTACGTCACATCTGAGATATTTTGGGGGAAAATGTTGCATATTTTGTGTTTGGCATATAAAAAACTTAGCTGTTTTTTATAAAGGAGGGCCTAAAACAAACAAACGAAAAACATAAACAACAATAAAACGTATAATTGACGGATAGATCTGAAGTTGATCTCGAGATTATTGTGTTAAAAGTAAACAGTAAAAAAAAATTGAATTTATTTTTTTAACACTATAATTATTTGGATCCCCAATAATTTTAGTGTGATTTGTTTTAAGTGTCATTGCTCAAAAAATAATAATGAATTAAAATCAATGTTGTTATGAGTTATTGACCTTTTTAAGGCTCCAATTATTATATAATCTCAAATATTCCACTTAAAAATTTTATTGTGTGAAAATATTGCATATTTTGTATTTTTCCCATAAAAAAATCAGGGTTTTCTTTGACAACAAGAGCATACAACTTAAACTTTAAAACCGTTATATTGACAGATAAACCTAATGTTGATCTAGAGATTTAAAACTTGAATAATAATAAAAATAATAATACTGAATAATGACACTTTTTAAATATTTTTTTGACCAAAACCCTTTGGGGTCCCCGGGATCAAGCCTGAGTGGAGGCCTAAATGTATATTTTTATACATATATTGTATTGGTTTTTAAAATAAAAATATCAAAATGGCCCCCGCTTGGTTTGATTTTTCAGAATGCGGCCCTCAGTGGAAAAAGTTTGGACACCCCTGCATTAAGACAAATACTATCATGAGGAAATACTCTAAAAAATAAAGCTAAAAGTACACATAAGACATGTAGCAGGTAAAACACACATTGTTAAATATAAAACCACCATAATGCAGCAGAGATAGGCTCCAGCACCCCCCGTAACCCCGTAAGAGACAAGTGGTAGAAAATGGATGGATGGTTAAACGAAAAAGTGGGAAATTGTTACAAAATTCAGTCAATTCACTTGCATTATTTTACTTTTTGTTTGGACTGCTCTAATCATTTTCAACAAGCCAACCAGCTTTATGCGCGTCTACTGTATATGTGCACGCGGCAAACTGTTAACTATATTACCTGTTAGTTATTGAAATGTTTACCTAAATTTGAAGCAACGGTAGTAATGCTGTATTGACACATTTGGCGAGACATGTTTTAAAGCAGCGCGTGTTTTAAAGCGTTACATTTATCGTTAGTCTTGAAGCAAAAAGTACCTTATTGCCTTTCACGCACCCTTTTTATTAACCAGTAAAATTGCCGTTTTTTGTCATTATTCCTTTGAATGCTTTTTATGATTGTGTGCGCTCAGTGTGTGCGTTTTGACACACTGGCTCAGCAAAGTCACCGCCGTTCGGCAGCACATGTGGATGAAAAATAAATATGGGTGTTTTCCAAAGGCAGGAATACTGTATTTTCTGGACCATAGAGCGCACCGGATTATAAGGCGCACTGCCGATGAGCGGGTCTAGTCAGGTTTTCGTTCATACAAAAGGCGTACTGTATTATAGGGCGCATTAAAGGAGTCATAGTATTGTTTTGTTTTTTCTAAATTGAAAACACTTATTTGTGGTCTGCATAACATGTAATGGTGGTTCTTTGGTCGGAATGTTGCATAGATGATGTTTTACAGACCATCTTCAAGTTGCTTTCTAACAGTCGCTTCAGGATGCGCCGTTTTGTGGGCGGTCTTATTTACGTGGCTCATCTTCGACAGCGTCTTCTCCCCATTATCTTTGTTGTAGCGGTGTAGTGGAAGAAGTGTCAAAAGATGGAGCAAACTGTTTTAATGACATTCAGACTTTACTTAAATCAATAATGGAGCAGCATCTCCTCATCCGTGGTTTACTAGTGCAATAAAGCTGGAAATATGTCCCGTGAAAAACCGTCTGACCGGAACTCTAACTAAAGTTCCTTGGGTGAATAATGTAAACTCACTACACCGGTATGTTTTAGTGCTTTCATGGCGAGTTTACTGACAGATATAAGTAAGAACTTTGCACTACTTTATATTAAAAATGCCAACAGTGGAGGATGAATGTCCCATAACAAGAAGATAGAGAGAAAAACGCTTAATGACTACGTCGTCGGCACAGACTACAAAGGCGGACGCGTGCAAATTTTCAGGACTTATACAGATCCCAAATACAGATCAGCAGGTACCAGAAGGAAAGAAAAGTTGGTTTGCATAATATTGCGAAACAAAACGCCAGATAATATGTCTTCTCTGTTACACACACCATAATAATACTCCTATGTTGAAGCACAGTACAATCCATTAAGCGGTGTGGCTTCATAGCTTACCAAAGTCGTACTAAAACATTTTGATAGATTTTTGAGTGCTGCGTGTAATGTTCTATATTTATAATCGAACATATAAAATGTTGGTGTTGTTTACTTGAGTCATATTGCAGTCTACACATATTTTTAACATGTAAAGCGACTTTGGGTACTTAGAAAAGCGCTATATAAATCCCAGGTATTATTATTATCTCTTTTGTGTGACTGCCATCTACTGGTCACACTTATCATTTCACCATGTACCAAATAAAATAGCTTCGAGGTCGGTAAGCACAACCAAAATAATTCCGTACATTAGGCGCACCGGGTTATAAGGCGCATTGTCGAGTTTTGAGAAGATAAAAGGACTTTAAGTGCGCCTTGTAGTCCGAAAAATACGGTACCTTTCCTAATTTATTAGTACGGAAAAAGCTGGCAGCTTAGTTGCCAGAATTGTACTCTTAAACTTACATTGGTTTTTACAACATTATATTGTTAATGGAAAACCGTACAAGTTCCTTTTTTATTCTGGCAACTTAGCTGCCAGTTTCTCTACCATAAAAACAAATGTACCGTCTTTCCATTTACAGTAATACACCTTTAAAAACAAAACAACCGTAGATTTTACAGTAAAAAAAACTGGCAGCTCAGTCAACAGAATTTTTACGCAAAAAAACAGTAGCAGTTATTTTTTTCAATTTACAGGAATATGCTGTAAAGAACAATGCAAAATGTATTGTCATTTTTATTAATTTGATGGGTAGTTTGCTGTAAAGTTAAGTATTTTTATTTAGACAAAACAATGTTTGGAAAGTATGATGACATACTGTAATATGTGTTGCAGTGCATATATTTTTTCTGTCAAAATGAAAAAAATCCATTACATTTAGCGAGAAAATATTAGGTACTTTATTGGCACACATCATTTCCAGGTGTTTACGGTCCAGGTAAAATGATGTCGCGGGTCAGATCTGGCCCCCGGGCCTTGAGTTTGACACATGTGGTGTAGTGCAGTGGTTCTCAAATGGGGGTACGCGTACCCCTGGGGGTACTTGAAGGTATGCCAAGGGGTACGTGAGATTTTTTTTAAATATTCTAAAAATAGCAACAATTCAAAAATCCTTTATAAATATATTTTTTGAATAATACTTCATTACCATAAACCCAGAGTTTCCCCCATGCCATGATGGTTTGACCCTCACTAAAATGTCTGTCAAAAAGAACTGTGAAAATAAATGCAACAATGCAATATTCAGTGTTGACAGCTAGATTTTTGTGGACATGTTCCATAAATATTGATGTAAAAGATTATTTTTTCTGTGAAGAAATGTTTAGAATTAAGTTCATGAATCCAGATGGATCTCTATTACAATCCCCAAAGAGGGCACTTTAAGTTGATGATTACTTCTATGTGTAGAAATCTTTATTTATAATTGAATCACTTGTTTATTTTTCAACAAGTTTTTAATTATTTTTATATCTTTTTTTCCAAATAGTTCAAGAAAGACCACTACAAATGAGCAATATTTTGCACTGTTATACAATTTAATAAATCAGAAACTGATGACATAGTGCTGTATTTTACTTCTTTATCTCTTTTTTTCAACCAAAAATGCTCTGCTCTGATTAGGGGGTACTTGAATTAAAAACATTTCCGCAGGGGGTACATCACTGAAAAAAGGTTGAGAACCACTGGTGTAGTGTATATTTCAGAATTCACGGTAATTCTGTGTTAATATTTGAGTTGGTGCCGGGCCCCTCTGTAGTGAAAAAGTTGGGCCCCAGGCTCCAAAAGGTTTAGAACCCCTGGTATGACAGTATGATTTATTGGCCTTTTGTTTGCAAACCGCACATCCTGTAAACTAGGAATCGAGAACCGACTTCCGCCTCTAAAAAAAGCTGGAAACTAAAAGCAGGATTTGAGTGAAGACGTGGCTGCAAGTCAAGATGGGGACGATGAAGAGGACTCGCTGGTTGCACTGTGCAGATGACGGCAACGGCACGTGACAAACTGGCGACATTATGTATAGCAAACAGCGGCGGGGCGCCACGCTGCTCAGCTGCCCGCAGTGCGACGAGGGCCGCCTCATCCGTTACCCCGTCGCCACTCGCTAATACATCGCTGCTAATTAAGATTCCAATGCTGCATTTTTCTTTTAAACCACAGTACTTTTTTTTTTTTAGGATTAATTGCAAGCTAAATCAGTGCTCACAACAAGACTCCCAGGGACTCTAATTCTGCATTGTGTGATTTTTCAGACCCTCCATGGGGAGTTGCATCCTTGCCATTCGTCTTTTGGACGTCACCTTTTTTGTCGGAGCTTAATTGCACAGTCATTTCATTCAGTCGCCTGGTCGGATTTCCTCGGAGCCTCCACACCGGAAGTCTCAGAAAAGCTTGTAATTGTGTGACGGAACAAAACGAAAGTGACCCAGAAGCCTAAATGCACTGCAGCCACACTACAGAATCCATTCATAGCCAATCATAGAAATAGGAATAATCATCATTAAACGTTTATTAGCAATAGTAGAAATGTTTAAAGGTGCTGTTTGATACAGTTACCCGCCCTCTTCTTGGTTCAACCATGCAAGGTACGTTATTAACCATAGCATCCGTTTTGAATTCTTGTGGGAATGATTGACAGCCTTAAAAGCCAATCATTTTATTAGGGCCGAACTGCAATTTCTACACAGTTTAACTTGTATACAGTGCAGTAGGTAAGGTTGTATTTTTGCAGCAATCCTGTGATTGAACCATTAAGGAGTGGGACTATCCATGACTATCTGGAGTGTACTCAAACAACCAGCAGGTAGCATCTGTGAGCAGATAATACTGTATCATCTCTTTCGGACTTATCAGGTCAGTAGTGCATTCTTCACTCACGCTTTGAGTGAGGGATGAGGCAAAAACTAACCCACATCTTGAATGTGACAGTCTTGTTTTTGTTGAGTCCTACAAAGAGCTTATACTGTAAGTATTGTACTTATTACACACCAGCTAGTTGATTGCAACGTTGTAGTTTTCATTACCAAATTCTGAGGTGTTAATCGCCATGTAAAATCGCTAATGCGAATAAGTAGCATCTATATAGCATTTCTAATGTGAATTAAGACCTGCTCAGTGGCCTTGTGGTTAGAGTGTCCGCCCTGTGATCGGTAGGTCGTGAGTTCAAACCCCGGCCGAGTCATACCAAAGACTATAAAAATGTATACCTCAAGGGTTGGAATTGGGGTTTAAATCACCAAAATGATTCCCGGGCGTGGCCACCGCTGCTGCTCACTGCTCCCCTCACCTCCCAGGGGGTGAACAAGGGGATGGGTCAAATGCAGAGGACAAATTTCACCACACCTAGTGATCACAAAACTTTGTGTTTCATTGAGTTCCCGGCGAGCAGACAAAAGCTGTCTTTGATCCTACCAAGCAGAAGGCTTGTAAAACTCCACTGTGCAGGATGGGGAGCGACATGAAGGTGTCGGTTTCTTTGATGTATTGTAATCCAGAGAAAGATATTGTCTTGACCCGAGATCTACAAAGCGGAGAGGAAGCAGGACCTGACGCAAGCTCCAGGCACCTTTTCTTTGAACTGTTTTACAACCCTGTGATGAGGTGGCGACTTGTCCAGGGTGTACCCCGCCTTCCGCCCGATTGTAGCTGAGATAGGCTCCAGCGCCCCCCGCGACCCCGAAGGGAATAAGCGGTAGAAAATGGATGGATGGATGGATATTTTACAACCTTTTCTTTTAACTGTTTTGTAACCAAAGGCGATGGCTGTTTATGACCCCCCTCCCTTAGAAACAGCTGTTGCCATGTAATAATAATAATAAATGATGAATGGGTTATACTTGTATAGCGTTTTTCTACCTTCAAGGTACTCAAAGCGCTTTGACAGTATTTCCACATTCATCCATTCACACACACATTCACACACTGATGGCGGGAGCTTCCGCTTCCGCCCGATTGTAGCTGAGATAGGCTCCAGCGCCCCCCGCGACCCCGAAGGGAATAAGCGGTAGAAAATGGATGGATGGATGGATATTTTACAACCTTTTCTTTTAACTGTTTTGTAACCAAAGGCGATGGCTGTTTATGACCCCCCTCCCTTAGAAACAGCTGTTGCCATGTAATAATAATAATAAATGATAAATGGGTTATACTTGTATAGCGTTTTTCTACCTTCAAGGTACTCAAAGCGCTTTGACAGTATTTCCACATTCATCCATTCACACACACATTCACACACTGATGGCGGGAGCTCCCATGCAAGGCGCTAACCAGCAGCCATCAGGAGCAAGGGTGAAGTGTCTTGCCCAAGGACACAATGGACGTGACTAGGATGGTAGAAGGTGGGGATTGAACCCCAGTAACCAGCAACCCTCCAATTGCTGGCACGGCCACTCTACCAACTTTGTAATCAGGGAAAGTCCAAATAAAAGAGGAGGCGTACAATCTTTCGTCAGAGCGTTGGACGACATTCTAGAAGGGTACAGTGTCTACGCGTTTCTCCTCAATTGAGCTAAATTGAATTATGTCTCTGTTTAAATCCTTGCTTCTTGTCTTGTTTAATAGATGTCATCAGTGTTTGAACCTGACACCTAGTGTGTGTGACAATCATTGGGACTTTAACTTAACTTCACTTAACATCGAGCAGGCACATTTTATAAAATGGGGTCTGACTTTTGAGCGCTTTCTATCATGCACGCTTGCTTTGTTGGTGTGGGAAGTTGCAACATTACCCCCGAATATGCCTGTTTCCCCGCCAAGTGCTTGAGCCGGTGCAACCGAACGTGATGTCACGTGCAACAAAAGGTATCGAAATATCATTTGATTCTATGTGACTCAGTACTTGGTCATACTGACGGACTTCAGCAGTACCGAATTCAGTATCCATCCAGATACCGATATTGATGCGAAGTAAAGATGTTTTTTTTTTTTCCCTAAAAACCCCAAACTGCCTTACACCCAGGGTCTAGAGATGAAACCAACACATTAGACTGTTTCTCTTGAACCACTACTGTTGACATAAACCAGCTGTTGGTGATGTTCTTATACATTTGGAGACTGTTGTAAACTTTAAACAACATTGAACTGATTCAAGTGTAAAAAGAAGTGAACCACTGTTTAGACAACAAAAACTATCAGGTTTTGATGACAAGTGTGCGGAAAAGTACTGTATTTTCCGGACTCTGAAGTGCACCGGGAATAAGTCTTACCCACTAAATTTTTGAATAATTTTTTTTTTGTTCCATATGTCACCAGACTATAAGGTGTGGATATATACATTGTGAAATTAATTATTTTCACAGAAATATTTAGTAATTTTGTATCTACATGCCTTAATTGTTTCCAAATGGTGCCTGTAACACGGCAGTAAAACGGCTGATCAAACAAACAGAAGTCATCGTTATGGAATTACTAGCTGTGGAAGCTAGCTCTCAAATCAGCTAAATGGACTTAATAACTCTGTTTTGGTGAATTTACTGAGGAATTTGTGAAAATGAAACAATACAAAAATAATGCCTTTGTAAGTTAATATTACTAACACAGACACTCGGACATGTGTTAGTGCATTAGCTAACGGTATCAACGCTAGCGTCATTACATTACAATAGTATGCACAAATATGCATGGAAAAACTCCTACAGAGATCACACATGGGAGGGTTTATTAAGTTTGGATTGTTTTAGTTATATTGTAAAACTTATAAACATTGCTTAGAGTGATGAATGAAGAATACATATGACGGATATGGATATGGATAGCTACAAGACTGAAGGGCACTCCCATTACCAGTTTGAAAGCACTAAATGGAAGGACATTGCAGCACCTGCAATGAGCAAACTCATCCAAAAGATGGCGCCATAGTACAAACAATAAGAAACCTTCTAAGTGTATTTGCTTGGTTCTTTTTTCTAAACTATTTTTATTATGGCTGTCATTGAATAAAAATCCATAAATTAGCCGCAGGGTACAAAGTGTAGGAAAAAAGTAGCTGCCTACAGTCCGGAATTTAAGGTAATCATTTCAATATTTAATTCACTTTTTGCCATTCTTAACTATTATAAAAGTGGAAAAACAAGTTGATTGAGATGTCACATAATGGAGGCAAGTTGTTTCATAAAAAGACTAAAAGCAGCTCTCAATTAGTTCTTTTATAATGATCACTGTCAAATGTCGCACTGAGCAGCCATGCAGGCCAAATACAAATACAGCTTTCCTACGTTGCATAAAGTTCTACAGCCATCATCATTTTTGTAATTGGCTAACTATCTTACCAGTGTAAAAGAAGATAAACCTTAAAAGAAAGATGAGATGGTAAGCGTCTTGATCAATGGAGAAGACTCGTTTTACAACAAGATTAAACAAGTGTGGCACATTCATTTACCCATCACTAAATGAGTGTGGCACACTCACCGGCAGTTTTGACTCTACTTTATCTTTGGTGTTTACTAATAGCGACAACTGTGTGTGTGTGTGTGTGTATATACCGTAATTTCCGGACTATAAGCCGCTACTTTTTCCCCTCGTTCTGGTCCCTGCGGCTTATACAAGGGTGCGGCTTATATACGGCCTGTTCTTCTCCGACACCGACGAAGAGGATTTCGGTTGTTTTAGTACGCAGGAGGAAGACGATGACACAATGATTAAAGACTGACTTTTCATATACCGGTAGGCTGGTTATTTTGATAACGTACAGGCGAGCACTTTGTATTACTTTGCACCGTTGTATTATTTGTACTCTGCACGAATGCTGTTCACCATGTCAAAGATGTGAAAGTTTGATTGAATGATTGAAAGATTTATAGTTAATAAATGGGATGCTTTGCATTCCCAAACAGTCATCTCTGTCCCGACAATCCCCTCCGTGGTAGCAGGAACCCCTATATACTTCGGTAATTATACATCAAAACCCTGCGGCTTATAGTCGGGTGCGGCTTATATACGGAGCAATCTGTATTTTCCCCTAAATTTAGCTGGTGCGGCTTATAGCCAGGTGAGGCTTATAGTCCGGAAATTACGGTATATATATATATATATATATATATATAGTTATATATATATATATATATATATATAACTATATATATATATATATATATATATATATATATATATATATATATATAACTATATATATATATATATATATATATATATATATAGTTATATATATATATATATATATATATATATATATATATATATATATATAACTATATATATATATATATATATATATATATATATAGATATATATATATATATATATATATATATATATATATAACTATATATATATATATATATATATATATATATGTATATATATATATATATATATATATATATATACATATATATATATATATATATATATATATAGTTATATATATATATATATATATATATATATATATATATATATATATATAACTATATATATATATATATATATATATATATATATATATATATATATATATATATAACTATATATATATATATATATATATATATATATATATATATATATATATATATATATATATATACATATATATATATATATACACACAAATATACAGTCGTGGTCCAAAGTTTACATACACTTGTAAAGGACATAATGTCATGGCTGTCTTGAGTTTCCAATTATTTCTACAACTCTTGAAAAATTGAGCTGTTTGCAGTTATACAGTGCTCAATACCGGGGTAGAGCGGAATATACATTAGGTCAGGAAAAAATACAGAGGCTATATCATCCCTACAAGCCTGTTCTAACGCATGTACACTATATTGCCAAAAGTATTTGGCCACCTGCCTTGACTCACATATGAACCTAAAGTGCCATCCCATCCCTAACCCATAGGGTTCAATATGATTTCAGTCCAACTTTTGGCAGGGGGCTAGGCCAGGGAAAAAGATATCACTTTTTTTGCAATGTGTTGCAATGTTTTTTTGCAATATGATGTCGGTCCACCTTTTGCAGCTATTACAGCTTCAACTCTTCTGGGAAGGCTGTCCACAAGGTTGCGGAGTGTGCTTATAGGAATGTTCGACCATTTGTGTACATATAATATGTAAATATTACATATATGTTAGATTTTATATTGCTACTATGGTACATTTTTAGTCTACTTTATACCTGCATTATCCTTACCCTTTCCATCCTTTGTAACTGAGCTACTGTGTGGAACAATTTCACTTGTGTGAATAAAGTTTGTTTAAGTCTAAGTCTAAGTCTAAGTGTGTAGCAGCCAAGCATACATGGCTCGATTCATATATTGGTAGTGTCAATACCAAAGGTAGTATCAGGATATAATCAATATTAGACTAAAACTAACACTAAAAATATTGGAGATCCAAAAGCACTTATACAAGCATTGAAAATAAGTCATACATACATATTAGGTCTCGATATCAATTATACGTTTAGATTTTTTTGTTTCATGTTTTTTTGTTTTGTTTGTTCAGCCCTCTTTATCTAAGAAAACTTTGTTCTTTTATGGCAAACACACAAAATATGCAATATCTCCCCTGAAAATATTTCCAAGTGGTCTGTTTGATGTGAAGTAAGTGGAGCTTAAACAGGTCAATTATTCATAACAACATAGATTTTGATTCATTATTATTTTTTTGAGTAATCCATCCATCCGTCCATTTTCTGCCCCTTGTCCCGTGACAGTTTTATATACTGTCACGGGACAATACTGCTAAAATACTGTAACTTGACCGCCCACTGATTTGTAATTCACATACCCACTATGTATTGTACGTGTATTTTAAATTGTTTATCATTATGTAATTTCAATATTGTTGTGTATTTTCAATCCTGTGTAATGTTATTGTGGATGTTAGATGCACCATAAAAGGACTACAGACGGAAATTAGCACGGTGCTAAATCTGGTGCAGCCATCTTCTTAAAGGCCTACTGAAACCCACTACTACCGACCACGCAGTCTGATAGTTTATATATCAATGATGAAATCTTAACATTGCAACACATGCCAATACGGCCGGGTTAACTTATAAAGTGCAGTTGAACACGTCTATGTATGATGAGGTATGCGCGTGACGTCAATCGTTGAACCGGAAGTATTGGTACACCATTGAATCCAATACAAAAAGCTCTGTTTTCATCTCAAAATTCCAAGTATTCTGGACATCTGTGTTGGTGAATCTTTTGCAATTTGTTTAATGAACAATGAAGACTGCGAAGAAGAAAGCTGTAGGTGGGATCGGTGTATTAGCGGCGGACTACAGCAACACAACCAGGAGGACTTTGACTTGGATAGCAGACGCGCTATCCGACGCTAGCCGCCGACCGCACGGATGATCGGGTGAAGTCCTTCGTCGCGCCGTCGATCGTTGGAACGCAGGTGAGCACGGGTGTTGATGAGCAGATGAGGGCTGGCTGGCGTAGGTGGATAGCTAATGTTTTTAGCATAGCTCTGTGAGGTCCCGTTGCTAAGTTAGCTTCAATGGCGTCGTTAGCAACAGCATTGTTAAGCTCCGCCAGGCTGGAAAGCATTAACCGTGTATTTACAGGTCCATGGTTTAATAGTATTGTTGATTTTCTGTCTATCCTTCCAGTCAGGGGTTTATTTATTTTGTTTCTATCTGCAGTTAAGCCCGATGCTATCACGTTAGCTCCGTAGCTAAAGTGCTTCGCCGATGTATTGTCGTGGAGATAAAAGTCACTGTGAATGTCCATTTCGCGTTCTCGACTTTCATTTTCAAGAGGATATAGTATCCGAGGTGGTTTAAAATACAAATCCGTGATCCACAATAGAAAAAGGAGATAGTGTGGAATCCAATGAGCCAGCTTGTACCTAAGTTACGGTCAGAGCGAAAAAAGATGCGTCCTGCACTGCACTCTAGTCCTTCACTCTCACGTTCGTCATCCATGAATCTTTCATCCTGGCTCAAACTAATGGGGTAATCGTCGCTTTCTCGGTTCGAATCGCTCTCGCTGCTGGTGTAAACAATGGGGAAATGTGAGGAGCCTTTCAACCTGTGACGTCACGCTACTTCCGGTACAGGCAAGGCTCTTTTTATCAGCGACCAAAAGTTGCGAACTTTATCGTCGATGTTCTCTACTAAATCCTTTCAGCAAAAATATGGCAATATCGCGAAATGATCAAGTATGACACAGAATGGATCTGCTATCCCCGTATAAATAAAAAAAATGCATTTCAGTAGGCCTTTAATGTAACTGCACATTGTCCTTCAAATAAACAAATACAAACAGAAACACAGCCTGAATGGCAGCTTTGTGTTATTGGTCAACATTGTTAGATTTTACCTGTTTGCTCTTTAATTTCACTTTGTAATGTTTTATTTTTTAAATTAATAGTATTTGTAGAGTTTTTTATTATTTTTTTATTTTATTTTGTATTTAAATTTTTTATTTTTTATTTATTTATTTATTTTATTTTTGTTTTTTTGTTTCTCAGTACCTGTATTATGATTTCCCTATCAAATGAATAAATAAATATGTATTTAAAAAAAAAAAAAGAATACATTTGAAAAAAAAAAAAAAAAAAAAAGAATGTGTTGTTACAGCAATATTTCTATTTTCACAAAATGTGTAATACATCCTGATTTCAAACTCAGGGAAAAAGTCATTGTGTAAAGGTTATCGGAGGACTGCAAAACTAAGTGATTTAAATGAGTAGTTTGCTTTTAGATTTTGTGTACTATTGTCTCTGTTTTGCTCAAAAAAAGTGTATGCATTCATTGTAATTAAAGGTTATGAGTTAGTAGAAAATAGCATAAACCACAAAAAGCATCTAACTATGCAACATATGCTTTAAAGTGCCTAACATACTACATAAACACGTTATTCACAAGAGGTGAGTAAGTACAAGTAAATACTACACAGAATAAAAGAAAATCCTTCATTTTCAACATGGTTGCCATCATGTCAAGGCGGGGAAGGATTTCTTTTTATGGTTTAATTCAACAGTACCATTTGCGATTGGGGTTTTGGGCATCTCAAGGGCATTCCTGGTGAAATTACTGAGACTCTGCACCATTTATCACAGCCTGACATGTGTCATGTTCCAGATTCTGGTGCAGAAAGGTTACAGCTGAAGACAGCCCCTCTCTTTGTTGAGCAGCCATCAAAGACAACATCTTGTATTTATCACACACACACACACACACACAAAGAAAAGAAAAACAGAGCAGAGGATAATACCTACAAAGATGGTATCAAATGGCCATTGCAATAATCTGATTTTGCTTGGTTTGAAATATGTAAGACTGCTAATGACTGAGGATGTTTCTAACCTTAAAACCGTAAAAATCTTCTTAGAGAAACTAGAGATCCATTTTGGGGTCATGTTGTTGTTGTATCATTTTCTCTTAGGCTAAAGTGTGTTGTTACTTGTTCATCAATTTGCTTATTTTTGCAATGTGTACACAAATTAGCCTTTTGAGACAAAAACGTTATAATCAATGAGTCTTAATTGACAACATTTTCGACTGGTGTCTGTGCTTTTCCTTTATGGATTGCTGCTTATGGCACATTGGTGGGACCTGACAAGCTCTGCTTCATCCCAGTCCTTTTTGGACGGTTGATCAATTGAGCAAAAATGTGCGCTTGTCAAGTTTTAACATGTTCCAAATGACAAATAAATAATTGGGGCAAAATGGATTGCACTACTTGGCTGCAACCAGCAGAGGTGCCGTTCAGTCTCAACTAGTTTGTGGTCAGAAGAAGAATAACAATGGGAAGTTGAGGTAGTGTACATCTGATATCAAACAAGTCCTCCAGGCAATATTATGCTGATAGCATAGAAAAAGGAGTGCAGAACATTCAAAGAGAGATTCCCTTTCACATCCGGAAAGTAATCAAGGAAATGTCTTCTTTGCCAATATAATGACGTCATAATGGCGGCTGTTTAACACCTAATAATTGTCATGCTGTTGTGAGAACTTGTAAAAGCAGAAGTAAAGTAATGTTTTGTGTAATGTACCACACTATGCGACTAAGGTGCATTCACAGGATAGGGAAATATGCCGTGCTTGGCCACACTTGATGCCTAAAGTCTGTTCTGATCTGCTACACTTCCCTGGAGTTAGCATGTTTGAAAAAGACATCTAGTATGCCAATAATGCACCTAATGTGATCACTCCTACTACCAATTATTGATTATAACTAGGGGTGTCGGATACCACTTGCGTATACCACTTTAGTATAGGCTGATACCGATATTGACGCGATATCATCAGGAATCATACATACTTAGAATATTTTGTTGTGTGGAATGTTAGAAAAGGTTTGACCAAGGGAAATTAGTCAAACAGAGAACAATGGTAGGTATGACAAACACTAACCTATTTATTATTAACCGTCTGGAATGGACTGATGCTGTCCTTTTAGTTTAAGTGGAGTGGCAATTATGTTTTGGTACACCTAGTGGTCAATATAATTAATTAGGTTAAGCTCATGATGCAGGGAGTTGAATGATGCAGACACATTTGTTACTGGATACTTTCTTGTAGGCATCTGCTTTGGTGACTTTGTATGTGTAATTAATATACAACTATAAGTACAAACCATCCAAAATCGTCAGACCACAGAACACTTTTCCACTTTGTATCAGTCCATCTTAGATGAACTCGGGCCCAGCGAAGACGACTGCGTTTCTGGGTGTTGTTGATAAACGGTTTTCGCCTTGCATAGGAGAGTTTTAACTTGCACTTACAGATGTAGCGACCAACTGTAGTTACTTACAGTGGGTTTCTGAAGTGTTCCTGAGCCCATGTGGTGATATCCTTTACACACTGATGTTGCTTGTTGATGCAGTACAGCCTGAGGGATCGAAGGTCACGGGCTTAGCTGCTTACGTGCAGTGATTTCTCCAGATTCTCTGAACCCTTTGATGATATTACGGACCGTAGATGGTGAAATCCCTAAATTCCTTGCAATAGTTGGTTGAGAAAGGTTTTTCTTAAACTGTTCAACAATTTGCTCACACATTTGTTGACAAAGTGGTGACCCTCGCCCCTTCCTTGTTTGTGAATGACTGAGCATTTCATGGAATCTACTTTTATACCCAATCATGGCACCCACCTGTTCCCAATTTGCCTGTTCGCCTGTGGGATGTTCCAAATAAGTGTTTGATGAGCATTCCTCAACTTTATCAGTATTTATTGCCACATTTCCCAACTTCGTTGTCACGTGTTGCTGACATCAAATTCTAAAGTTAATGATTATTTGCAAAAAAAAAAATGTTTATCAGTTTGAACATCAAATATGTTGTCTTTGTAAAATATTCAATTGAATATGGGTTGAAAAGGATTTGCAAATCATTGTATTCCGTTTATATTTACATCTAACACAATTTCCCAACTCTATGGAAACGGGGTTTGTATTTGATACTTTATTTTGACGAATGTGTTTTTTTAGACTGCTGTATTGTCCAATTAAGGAGACTCATAACATATGACTAGCTTCTGCCTTTTTTGTTTTTATTGAATAAATGGATGCTGACAAATGTACCTTGCTCAAAAGAAAACCTTTACGGGGAACATATGCATCAATAATTGTTATAGTTGTTTAACAATCAAATGGTAGCACCCCGAATCATAATACAATCAGGGCTGCTACGATTAATCGATTAATCTGATTAGGAAAAAAGTGTTAATTTATATTCTGTTGTTTGAATTAAACGTTTAATGAACTCATGAAAATTCCAGACCACATGGAGTGTCTGTGGCTTTAAATACACAGACATGGTGGTGGTGTGTGGGTGCTGTAATTTTCGCAGTGGAGAACAGCTGAGAGTTTTTTTTATTTGTTTTAATGCACATGTTAGAAGTGCAATTTCAATGTGGGTGTATTAGAACAAAAAATAAATGGTCATGGCAAGTAGAACATTTTTTTATTTCAACTAATTTCCCTAAAATATGGGTTATAAAGGAGCACAGGTGTCAAACTCAAGGCCTCGGGAGCTTGCCACATTATTTAAAGTGGCCCGCCACATCATTTTATGAGAATTATGTGGCCTGTAAAAAGGCTGGAATAAAGCACTTTCTGGTTAAATGTGTTGGTTCTTTCAATTTCGACATACTGCATACATCTTTCAGGCTATTATACACTATATTGCCAAAAGTATTTGGCCACCTGCTTTGACTCACATATGAACTTAAAGTGCCATCCCATTCCTAACCCATAGGGTTCAATATGATGCCAGACCACCTTTTGCAGCTATTACAGCTTCAACTCTTCTGGGAAGGCTGTCCACAAAGGTTGCGGATTTTTTTTTGAATTTTCAACCATTCTTCCAAAAGCGCATTGGTGAGGTCACACACTTTGTCGAGAAGGCCTGGCTCTCAGTCTCCGTTCTAATTCATCCCAAAGGTGTTCTATCGGGTTCAGGTCAGGACTCTGTACAGGCCAGTCAAGTTCATCCACACCAGACTCTGTCATCCATGTCTTTATGGACCTTGCTTAGTGCACTGGTGCACAGTCATGTTGGAAGAGGAAGGGGCCCGCTCCAAACTGTTCCTACAAGGTTGGGAGCATGGAATTGTCCAAAAATGTTTTGGTATCCTGGAGCATTCAAAGTTCCTTTCACTGGAACTAAGGGGCCAAGCCCAACTCCTGAAAAACAACCCCACACCATAATTCCTCCTCCACCAAATTTCACATTCAGCACAATGCAATCCGAAATGTAGCGTTCTCCTGGCAACTTCCAAACCCAGACTCGTCCATCAGATTGCCAGATGGAAAAGCGTGATTCGTCACTCCAGAGAAGGCGTCTCCACTGCTCTAGAAATCACTGGCAAACTCGGAACATATTCATCCATCTATACATCCATCCAGCCACTACTGGATACTTTCAAATACGCTTCTGGCTTGCAGACTTTCAACGTGTAAGTAATATGCAACTATAACTATTTGATACTTGTTAATATTGACAGATTATCATGTTTTAAACTGCAATATCTTTCAATTAAGTACACTTACATACGTGTAGCTTGTGTGCTTAGCGGTTGTGTAGCTGCTAGCTCTTAGTAGCATAAACTAGGATAGGATAGGATAGGATAGGATAGAGGATAGGATATAGGATATGATATAGAAATGGATATAGTGTAGGAGAAGATAAGATAAGAGAAGATAGGATATAAGATATAAGATGGGATAGAATATATCATAAGATAAGATAGGATAGGGCAGGATATAGGATAGGAAAGAATATAGAATAAGATAAGATAAGATAGGGCAGGATATAGGATATAAGATAGGATATCGGATATAGGATAACACGATAGAATAGGACATAGGATAGGACAGGATAGGACATAGGATAGGAAATAGGATATTAGTATTATAAGATAGCATGGGATGGGATAGGATATAGGATAAGATAGGATAAGACATAATAATATAGGATATAGGCTAAGATAAGATATGATAGGATAGGATATAGGATAGTATATTGGATGAGATATAGGATAGGATAAGACAAAGGATAGGATATAGGATAGTATATAGGATATGATATAGGATAGGATATAGGATGGTATAGGATATAGGATAAGATAAGATATGATAGGATAGGATAGAATCGGATAGTATAGGATATAATAAGTTAGGATAGGATATAGGATAAGATAGGATAGGATAATAAATATTAGGATAGGATAAGATAGAATAGGATATGATGTAGGATAGGATTTCGGATATAGGATAATACGATAGAATTGGACATAGGTTAGGATAGGATAGGATAGGACATAGGATAGGATATATGATATTAGATTTGATAAGATCGTATAGGATGGGATAGGATAAAGGATAAGATAGGATAGGATAGAATAATATACGATATAGGCTAAGATAAGCTATGATAGGATACAAGATATGATAAAGGAGAGTATATTGGATGGGATATAGGATAGGATAAGACATAGAATAGGATACGATATAGGATAGTATAGGATGGTATAGGATATAGGATACGATAAAATATGATAGATGATAGAATAGGTCAGGATAGGATAGGATACAATAAGTTAGGATAGGATATAGGATAAGATAGGATATGATATAGGATAATAATAGGATATATAATTGGATATAATAGGATAAATTAGGATATAAGATAGGATAATACATATTAGGATAGGATAAGATAGAATAGGATATGATATAGGCTAGGATAGGATAGGATAGGATAAGATACGATAGGATATAGGATAGGATAGCGTAGGATAGGATAGGATGGGATAGGATACAGGATAAGATAAGATAGGATATAAGATATATAACAGGATAAAATAGAATAGGACAGGATATAGGTTAGGATATAGGATAAGATAGAATATAAGATAAGATAATATAGCGTACGATGGGCTAGAATATAAGATATAGGATAGGATAAGATAGGATATAGGATAAGATAAGATATGCTATAGGATAGAATAAGATAAGATAGGAGAGGATAGGATATAGGATAACATAGGATATAGGAAAGGATATATAAATAAATATATAGACTATTTATCCCGCAAGGGGGAAATGATGTGGTTGCAGGCATATTCAAAATGTCCACCAAAATAAGGTGAAATCAAGAGGGAAACATTACCATATGCAGACTATAAAAGAGCAAAGAGCTGATGCAACCAGATGCCACTTCGGTGGTGCCGTTTCTACATACAGCTACAAAAGTAAAACAACGAAAAACACAAAAAAAAGAGCAATGATTAAAACATATTACGCATACGCGATTTCACCATGCATAGCCTACCATGTTTACCTTTTTATAAATGACTTGACTAAAATACAAGAAATAAACAATCCTGTGTGTTTATTGGAGGACATTTAGAAGTTAACTGACTGTCCAGTTTGTAAACACACTGCAGGACTGCTTGTCTCAATTCTTGTTTTTTTGCTGATATTGGACCGATATCTGATTGCGGAATGATAACCCCCACCTTCACTAATAGCAGAAAAAAAGAAAAATAGACATAATCCACAAGGTCAAAGGCCACGGAGCAGGTACAACATATGTATGTAATGCAATCACTTCTAGCAGTTATGATAACAACCAGCATGTCTTCCCAGGAACACTCAAAGTCAATATAATAATATAAAACAATATGAACAATAGTTTACTACTTATTCTGTGAGGAAACATTGAATTAATCCAATAAATACACTCGGACATCAAAATCCTTAAGTTACATTGTAGTCTAGGTATCAGTGCTAACCAAAATGGCTCCATTTAAGAAGCATGTAAAGAGTCATTGTTTAAAGAGTGCATCAATAACTGCTGACATGGCTAAATGTAAAGTATGGCACAAGGAGGAAGAGGGGGTGTGTATAAAACTAATTAATTCTACCAACGCATTATTTATGGCTTTATATGATATACTGCTGTGCTTTATAATAACACTGAATGTGCATATTTCTGAGAGAGACACTGGAGTAATTATGCAGAATGCTTTTTACCGCCAATGTACAATATTAATTACAGGCACGGTTGTTTATCAATTGTGAAGCAGTGTTTAAAAGCTGTTTGGAAGATTGCCATGGTGACCCAGCCTTGTCTACTATCTGTTTTTTTTTTGTTTCTGTTTTTTCTCCATCCAACTGTTAATAACGTGAAACAACACACAGCAGTCATACCCATTTGAAATAGGACGTGAAGAGGGATCATCGTGTACGGATGAAAAGATTTGAATTAGATCATATTGCAAAAAAAAAAAAAATAGTGCCATGAACCTCATTTAAGTATTATACCAAAATTGGGCTTTTTTTGGTATGAGTGTTACAGGATAAAAATCTGTATTCACAATCAAATCAAATCAAAATATTTAACATGCAGTAAAATGAGGCATTTTTAAATGTAAAACTAAGTGTTAATTTGTTTTAAAAACATGTAATTCCCCTTGAGAGCAATAAGAGATTGCTGCTGTGTGATTGGCTGACTATATCTGCTGTAATGACCACCAGGACAATGATATCTCTTCAAGTGTTACTTCCATAAAACACACACCAAAAATTGCTTGAAAAATTACGAAAAGTTAATGTTGCCATGGTTAGGTTCTCATGTCATTTAGCGTGTGCAGAAGGTCAATGTCTCCATAAAAGGTTTGATTTATCAGACGCCACTTAGGATGCATGTGTGTGCAGGCTGCTCAACATCACATGCTCAACACTTTTGAGAGTGCAGGTTTTTGCACTTTGTCATGTGGCGTCACTGCCCTCTGCAGGATGGAGACCAATTATTTTCAATGCAGAATCAGTCTGTAGTCTCATTACTACATGATTGCGTGCATGTTCCACCATGGACAACACATTACAGAGCACCATATGAAGCTTTATTATAACCACGGAGTGTTTTGCTTGACTTTTTAATGTAAAGATGCATCGTTTCATTCCGGTTAATAGTCCATTGGTGTGAATTGCTCACATGTGAGGACATAAAAGCATGGTTGACGGTAAACTTTCTAAACTTAAATGAGAACAAGACAGAAATTATTATTTTTTGAATCAAAAGTGAAACAGAATGCTCCCCCCAGTGACCGGGACCCCCTGATGCCTTATTTAAAACCCACAGTTACAAATCTTGGTTTTAAATTCGACAATGATTTAAAGGCCTACTGAAACCCACTACTACCGACCACGCAGTCTGATAGTTTATATATCAATGATGAAATCTTAACATTGCAACACATGCCAATACGGCCGGTTTAACTTATAAAGTGCAATTTTAAATTTCCCGCTAAACTTCCGGTTGGAAACGTCTATGTATGATGACGTATGCGCGTGACGTCACGACGGCAACAGAAGTATTCGTACCCAATGTGTCACCATACAAACTGCTCTGTTTTCATCGAACAATTCCACAGTATTCTGGACATCTGTGTTGGTGAATCTTTTGCAATTTGTTTAATGAACAATGGAGATTGCAAAGAAGAAAGTTGTAGGTGGGATCGGTGTATTAGCGGCTGGCTGTAGCAACACAACAAAGAGGTCGACTTACTTGGACAGCAGACATCTGTGATCGGGTGAAGTCCTTCGTCGCGCCGTCGATCGCTGGAACGCAGGTGAGCATGGGTGTTGATGAGCAGATGAGGGCTGGCTGGCGTAGGTGGAGCGCTAATGTTTTTATCATAGCTCTGTGAGGTCCGGTTGCTAAGTTGCTAAGTTAGCTTCAGCATCGTTAGCAACAGCATTGTTAAGCTTTGCCAGGCTGAGAATTATTAACCGTGTAGTTACATGTCCATGGTTTAATAGTATTGTTGATCTTCTGTCTATCCTTCCAGTCAGGGATTTATTTATTTTGTTTCTATCTGCATTTAAGCCAGATGCTATCACATTAGCTCAGTAGCTAAAGAGCTTCGCTGATGTATTGTCGTGGAGATAAAAGTCACTGTGAATGTCCATTTCGCGTTCTCGACTCTCATTTTCAAGAGGATATAGTATCCGAGGTGGTTTAAAATACAAATCTGTGATCCACAATAGAAAAAGGAGAGTGTGTGGAATCCAATGAGACCTTGTACCTAAGTTACGGTCAGAGCAAAAAAAGATACACCCTGCACTGCCTCTCTAGTTCTTCACTCTAACGTTCCTCATCCACGAATCTTTCATCCTCGCTCAAATTAATGGGGTAATCGTCGCTTTCTCGGTCCGAATCTCTCTCGCTCCATTGTAAACAACGGGGAATTGTGAGGAATTCTTCCTCCTGTGACGTCACGCTACTTCCGATATAGGCAAGGCTTTTTTTTTATCAGCGACCAAAAGTTGCAAACTTTATCGTGGTTGTTCTATACTAAATCCTTTCAGCAAAAATATGGCAATATCGCGAAATGATCAAGTATGACACATAGAATGGATCTGCTATCCCCGTTTGAATAAAAAAATGTCATTTCAGTAGGCCTTTAAAATTAGAATATCAGATTAACTTCGTTGTACGATCAAGTTTTTATCATCTAAGGCTTTTAGCAAAAATTAAATCAATTTGATCTTTTAACGACTTTGAGCGGGTAATCCATGCTTTTATTTCATCACGTTTGGACGACTGCAACTCCCTCTCGTTGGAATGAAGCAGGCCTCAATCGCTCGACTGCAGTTAGTCCAAAATGCTGCTGCTCGCCTTTTAACTGCACACTAAAAATCATGAACACATTTTAGCATCCCTTCACTGGATCCCAGTTAATTTTAGAATATTATTTGTTTTTAAATCTCTTAACGGATAAGCGCCACAATATATGTCAGACCTTTTAAAAATGTACACCCCCACAAGGTCTCTGAGGTCAGCTGATCAGTTTCTTCTTTTCGTCCCAAAAACCCGTTTAAAATCCAGAAGTGATTGTGCATTTTCTGCTGTGGCTCCAAAACTTTGGAACAATATCTCTCTTGCTATTTGGACTCTTTAATGAGTTTTAAATCACGTCTTAAAACACATTTTTACTCTTTGGCTTTTAAACCAGCATGAGAGTTGTGTGATTTTAGTCTATTTTATTGTTTCTGATGTATTTTATGTATTTATTCTTGTATAGTTAAATGTTTTATATTACTGACTCTTCTAATTTGTCTCAACTTCTGTGCAGCACTTTGTGAAACTTCTATTGTTTTTTTTAAGTGTGCTATATAAATAAAGTGGATTGGATTGGATGTGCCTTGTGAACTCCAACTCTGTGATAGGCTCCATCTTATCTGTGATGTTAATGAGCTGTGGATGGATTAATAGTCATTTTAAGGAATGCTATATTTGTCGGCAGGTGAAAATCAGGAATGCATACTATGTTGAGGATTAATCAATTAGAAAAAAAGCTTTGAATATGTTTGTACAGTGCACAGATTCAAGGAAATATATTGTCATAGCAACACACACGAGATGGAACAAAATGTAGTACCCAAGGTCCCAGATGTAGCCAAATAGTACCACAAGAGCGCTGCTAGTATGTATATTGATTTGAATGGAGTTCAGTCCAGTTTCAGTTTATTTGGAACATGCATACGATACAATGTAATGCATTACATATTTCCAGTTGTTTCATTACAGAACGTCCGAAAAGGAGTAGGAAGAAGCAGAGCTTATTTAATCCTACCCCTTTTCATACCATAGCAATGTCCTTGTTCTCTGTCACAGAACAGTGAATGAATAATAAATAAATAATATACCATAGTAAGTAAAGACATATTAAGTTCATAAATAATCTTTATCTAAAAAAAAAAATGGGTTCAAGATGTTCATCATAATTCTTGTTCTGTGTACTTTGTGAACACTTGTAGTTTGAACAGTCTCTTAAACGGAATCATATTGGTGCTTTCTTTGATTTATTTGGTTAACCCATTCCATAATTTAATTCCACATACTGATATGCTAAATGTTTTAAGTGTTGTATGTGCATACAAATGTTTTAAATTAGATTTTCCTCCTCTTTTGTTGAGAAGAATTGTTGTACATTCTTGGGTAGCAGGTTATAGTTTGCTTTGTACATCATTTTAGCTGTTTGCAAATGCACCAAATCGTTGAAAATGTTGAATATTTTTGATTTAATAAATAAAGGGTTTGTATGTTCTCTATATCCAACATTATGTATTATTCTAATTAACCTTTTTTGTAACACCGTTAGTGAATGAAGCAAAGGAGTAGACCCATTTTGCTTCAAAATACACCCCCGACAAGATCTTAGATGGAACCAAGGTAATTAAAGTTAAAGTTAAAGTACCGCTTATAGTCACACACACACTAGGTGCGGTGAAATTACTCTCTGCAGTCTCCCTTGTTCGAACCACTGAGAGTTGAGGGGAGCAGTGAGCAGCATCAGTGGCCGCGCTCGGGAATCATTTTGGTGATTTAACCCCCAATTCCAACCCCTAAGATGAAATCCCATTTTTATAGTCTTTGGTATGACTCGGCCGGGGTTTGAACTCTCAACCTCAGGGCGGACACTCTAACCACAAGGCCACTGAGTATTACAGCGATTAATTCTCCCAACAAGTTTGAATGAGCAAAATACGTTTTTGAGGCCGCCGCTAACAAGAACTCTGCTAGTACACCGACGACAAGCTGTGGACGACAAAAAAACGCTGGCGGCAATGTCGTCAACAAAAGTACCCAAGATGAATTAAGCAACACTTTTTTAACAACTGCGATTAATCTGATTTTGAGAGCAAAAATGTTAACTTCAAAAGTTTTTTGTGTGATTTATGTAACGACCTGGTCGCATCGTGGTGCGAGGTGTTCTCCCAAGGATGCAGACGGGCTCGGACACAGCTTGCAGGTAGGAAAATGATTTATTCAGGAACTAAATCAGACAGGAAAAAACAAAAACGACTAGCGTGGGAGCTAGCAAGCAAAATAATATAGCATGAGAGCTAGCAGGAAACAAAGTGGTCGTTAGCTGTTGCGTGAAAGCAAATTAGGAAGCCAGGCAGAGTGCTGCCCGGGCGAAGACTAAATAGCCCTCTGATTAGCGCTCGGGCAACAGGTGCGCGTCCCGACGCTAACCAGAGGCAGGTGAGCAAAATCTGCCGTCATGGCAACAGAAACAAACACGCGTGACACTAAAATGTAAACAAGTTGTGATCCGAGCAGCGGATCCTAACAGTACCCCCCCCCTAAAAGGACATATTCCAGATGTCCCTTGAAAACACAAAAAACAACTGGAACCCCCCCAAAAAAACAAGCAAAAAGTTCACGAGTCAAGGGCGGGCGGGGGGAGGACTTGGTGGTGGGTCGCCAGGCCACGTGTCCCCGAATCCACCGGGGAAGGGTCAGGTGGCGGCGGCGTTCCATTCGCCGCCGCCGCTGGTGAGGCGGGCGAGGCGGGCGACCACGGTAAGGCCACATTCGTGGCCGCCGAGAAGGTGGGCGTGAGTGGCGCCAGAATTTCAGCAGCCTCTGAGTCCTGCAACAAAGTCTTGAATGTCGCTGCTGTTTGCGCCACTGGCGTCCCTTCACTGACCTCGAGGGCCGCATGCGGGGACCTGCTTTCCGCTTGCGCCGCCGGACCACTCGAGGTCGCTGAGATGTCGCCGTGGAAGCGGTAGGAGTCGACGTCGCCGTGGAAGCCGGAGGAGTCGACGTCGCCGTGGAAGCCGGAGGAGTCGACGTCGCCGTGGCAGCCGGAGGAGTCGACGTCGCCGTGGCAGCCGGAGTCGCTGTCGTGGCAGCCGGAGTCGCTGTCGTGGCAGCCGGAACAGGACGCACAGCAGGCGACGGGGAAGATGGCGGCGGTGGCCGCGCCGGTCGGTGAGCCGGAGCCGGCGGCCTAGCCGGGAGGAGGGAAGGCGGCGGTGGCCGCGCCGGTCGGAGAGCCGGAGCCGGCGGCCTAGCCGGGAGGAGGGAAGGCGGCGGTGGCCGCGCCGGTCGGAGAGCCGGAGCCGGCGGCCTAGCCGGGAGGAGGGAAGGCGGCGGTGGCCGCGCCGGTCGGAGAGCCGGAACCGGCGGTCGAGGCGGAGGGAGAAGGTCCGAGCCTGCTGTGGGCTGGGACCGCACAAACCTGGCTTTCAAGTCCTCTATGAATTGTGCGGTCCAGAACGTCGGCTGTGCGTCGCCGACAGGGGTTCTCGCGAGGACACAGCATTCTGGCTCGATGATACTGTTAGGATCCGCTGCTCGGATCACAACTTGTTTACATTTTAGTGTCACGCGTGTTTGTTTCTGTTGCCATGACGGTAGATTTTGCTCACCTGCCTCTGGTTAGCGTCGGGACGCGCACCTGTTGCCCGAGCGCTAATCAGAGGGCTATTTAGTCTTCGCCCGGGCAGCACTCTGCCTGGCTTCCTAATTTGCTTTCACGCAACAGCTAACGACCACTTTGTTTCCTGCTAGCTCTCATGCTATATTATTTTGCTTGCTAGCTCCCACGCTAGTCGTTTTTGTTTTTTCCTGTCTGATTTAGTTCCTGAATAAATCATTTTCCTACCTGCAAGCTGTGTCCGAGCCCGTCTGCATCCTTGGGAGAACACCTCGCACCACGATGCGACCAGGTCGTTACAGTACTGTAAACAAGTTGTGATCCGAGCAGCGGATCCTAACAATTTATTTGATTTAAAAATATAATTATATTAAAAGTGTGAATAATCTCATTCATAATTTTAACTTTAGTGCTGCCAATTTATATTTTTACTCAGATAAAAATTGTGATAATCAGATTTTTTAAAATATATCAGATTAAAATTGGTTGATTAGATTAGATTTGTTTTTTGTTTGTTTTTTAAATAATTGTTTGGTAGCACCTCAGGACAAATGTGACCTGTCAAATTATTATTATTGTTTAAATCAAATTAAGTGTGATTAATCTGATTGAAAGAAAAACCATTTTTGACAGCACTGTAGTTAAAATGTGTGCTGCCAAACAACTACATGTTTAATCAGGTTTATCACACTTTTGAATTCTGATTCATTTGAATTAATCACAGTAAAAGACTTTGAAAAATAACCCGATAATAAATGCAATTTTAGTGTTAGAATGTCATGCAGGAACATTATTCAAATGTTTTACTTGAATGTATGTCATTTATTTGATCAAAACGTGGTAACTGTTTTATTAAAAAGTACCATCTGGCTTTATTTTGAAACTAAATTTGTCACAGCACACCAGTGGAAGTCGCCTGACGGTGTAACAACCTGAGCCGCCTTTCAGGTAACCAACGGCTGTTACGCTAAAGTAAATAATAAATTGGATGATTAATTTGCATTCACACATGATTAATGCTATATCTTTAAAGGCCTACTGAAATGATTTTTTTTAATTTAAACGGGGATAGCAGATCTATTCTATGTGTCATACTTGATCATTTCGCGATATTGCCATATTTTTGCTGAAAGGATTTAGTATAGAAAAACGACGATAAAGATTGCAACTTTTGGTATCTGATAAAAAAAAAGGCTTGCCCCTACCGGAAGTAGCGTGACGTAGTCAGTTGAACATATATGCAAAGTTCCCTATTGTTTACAATGATGGCCGCATGAAGTGAGAGAGATTCGGACCGAGAAAGCGACAATTTCCCCATTAATTTGAGCGAGGATGAAAGATTTGTGGATGAGTAAAGTGCAAGTGAAGGACTAGTGGGGAGTTGAAGCTATTCAGATAGGGAAGATGCTGTGAGAGCCGGGGGTGACCTGATATTCAGCTGGGAATGACTACAACAGTAAATAAACACAAGACATAAACATACTCTATTAGCCACAACACAACCAGGCTTATATTTAATATGCCACAAATTAATCCTGCATAAAAACACCTGCGTGTTTGTTACGCTAGCTCCTAGCTCCTATGCTAGCTCCTAGCTCCATAGAACACGCCAATACAATTCAAACACCTGATCAACACACACAATCACTCAGCCCAAAAGACCGTTCACCTAACCCAAGGTTCATAAAGCTTATATATTTTTAAAAAGTTACGTACATACGCAAAAAAAAGTTGCGCACATACGGTCAAGCGATCAAATGTTTAGAAGCCAAAGCTGCATACTCACAGTAGCACGTTTGCGTCTTTGTCATCCAAATCAAAGTAATCCTGGTAAGAGTCTGTGTTGTCCCAGTTCTCTACAGGCGTCTGTGTATCGAAGTCAAAAGTCCTCCTGGTTAGAGTCTCTGTTATCCGAGTTCTTCCATCTTGACTGCATCTTTCGGGAATGTAAACAAAGAAGCGCCGGCTGTGTACTGTTGTTGCTGACTACGTTCGAAAAATACGTCCATTTCGCACCGACAACTTTCTTCTTTGCTTGCTCAGCTTCCTTCTCCATAATGCAATGAACATGATTGGAACAGATTCACGAACACAGATGTCCAGAATACTGTGGAATTATGAAATGAAAACAGAGCTTTTTCGTATTGGCTTCAATGTGGAAGGCATACCCGTGTTCGCCGGGCTACGTCACGCGCATACGTCATCCTCAGAGGCGTTTCGAACCGGAAGTTTAGCGGCAAATTTAAAATGTCACTTTATAAGTTAACCCGGCCGTATTGGCATGTGTTATAATGTTAAGATTTCATCATTGATATATAAACTATCAGACTGCGTGGTCGGTAGTAGTGGGTTTCAGTAGGCCTTTAATGATTCGCACCCCCAACCCCGCCCACCTCAACATCAACCCAGCCCCCCCAGGCTGGCAAGTATGGTCACAGGTGAGCTGGAACCTATCCAAGCTGTGTTTTGGGTTTTTGGACTGGTAGCTAATTAATCATACGGTCAATTTTCAGCTTATCAATTGTTTTCTGTTACGCCCCCCAAAGAAGAAGAAAACATTTTGTGCCCCACACTCTCCGCCGCAACTATAAATAGTATCATGTGTCTATAAAATTGTTATAAGTACACCTCTGAATAACATTGTATCCTTTTAACATTAAAGCAATCAAAAAAATTAAAAAAAAATATATATATATCAACTTACTATAAAAAAAATTACTTTAATTAACGTCGTTTTAGAATATCAATTTGCATGAAAAAAAAAAATCCTTATTTAAACAAAACATTGTTTTACCGACTTGAACCCTCTGATAATGAAAATAAGATGAAATTATATTGAAAAATTCAAATTAATCATCAACATTAACTCATGAGCACAATATATAACAAATGTTAACCTACAAACATAAAATTAATAAAAACAATTTGTGCTGTTGTTTTTTTTTAAATCAAAATGAGTACGTCAGCTAGGATTTATGGTTACAATGAGCACATTTTGTATTGCACAGCTTTTCAAAGCAGGGATGTGAATCCTAATACTGCATGATACTGATAAAGCATGTTCCCCGGGGTCACATAATAAGGGGGACTGAATCAACCTAACATGCATCTTAACAGGAGTATGCGGCGCACACAAGAAAGGTCCAAGGAGAAGTTCCAAACTTAAAGGGGAACTGAACTTTTTGGGGAATTTTGCCAATCATTCCACAATTCTTATGAGGGCCAAGAAACACAAAAGTGTTTTTTTTCTTTGTATTAAAATGTATAAATAAATGTAAATAAAAGTCAGCGGACATTATTGTGTCTATTGAGCCCATAAAACCCACTAAAAACATCCAAAAAAAGAGCCAACAATACTCCATTTGCATGTCGTAAAGTATTAGCGATATTGTTATTATAAGCGCTAACGTTAAGGACCTACTTTTAGCGGTGCATTTATAAGAGAGAGCTAACTAGTTTATGCTGCTATATTGACATATTGAGCCGGTGAGCTGCTGCATCGCCTCAGTTGGTGAAAGTTACTTCGAGATTATAAATCCTGCCTCTCACCTGGATAGTAGAAAGTTGTGGACACAAAGAGAAGTTGTTCAACTTTGACAGCCAATAGCAAGACAGACATTAAAAGATGCTCATTTGTGTCCACGTTTTTTCAACAATTCCCGAGGATCATGATGAATTATTCATCCAAGCGGGAAGATATCAATATCCCATCAGTCGGCATCCCAGTGAGAGCAGACAGTATACAGTAAGTGATTGTTTTATTGTGTTGTCTCTCACATAGTCTGTGTGAGTAGTAGTCAGTGTGATGCATCTGTGAAATTATTACACCGTGGTATGCTTAAAATGACCAAAATACGTAAATATTACATCATCTGTCATGATTTGGCAGCACTGCTGCCGCTGGGGCACGAGGCGTGGCCACCTGCACGCACACCCGATACTCGTTTCCTCCTGACTACTCAAGTCTATTCACTCGGTGCCATTAGAATCCTGATGGTTCACCCTTCCAGTTGTGTACATCTCCTCTGCTTTGGCTCCACTCACGCTTCTTGTTTCCTGTGACTGAGCCCCGGCGTTGCCGTGTAGCGTTTTCTTGTTCCTCTCCACACCTTTTGTGTGCATCCTTAGTTATTTTCCTTCACTCCTTTTTTAATGCGCTTTTTGTCAATATTCCTATTAATTTTTTGCTCTGCGTTGGGGCCCTACTTCGCTAAGCCGCTTGTGACAACAGTATGTGTATAAAAGCTTGGAGATTTCTGGATGTTTTTATATAGAACGCCTTAAAGGCCTACTGAAATGAAATGTTCTTATTTAAACGGGGATAGCAGGTCCATTCTATGTATCATACTTGATAATTATGCGATATTGCCATATTTTTGCTGAAAGGATTTAGTAGAGAACATCGACGATAAAGTTCGCAACTTTTGGTCGCTGATAAAAAAAGCCTTGCCTGTACCGGAAGTAGCGTGACGTCACAGGTTGTGGAGCGCCTCACATTTGCACATTGTTTACAATCATGGCCACCAGCAGCGAGAGCGATTCGGACCGAGAAAGCGACGATTTCCCCATTAATTTGAGCGAGGATGAAAGATTTGTGGATGAGGAAAGTGAGAGTGAAGGATTAGAGGGCGGTGGAAGCGATTCAGATAGGGAAGATGCTGTGAGAGGCGGGTGGGACCTGATATTCAGCTGGGAATGACTAAAACAGTAAATAAACACAAGACATATATATACTCTATTAGCTACAACACAACCAGGCTTATATTTAATATGCCACAAATTAATCCTGCATAACAAACACCTCCCCCCTCCCGTCCATATAACCCACCAATACAACTCAAACACCCGCACAACACACTCAATCCCACAGCCCAAAGTACTGTTCACCTCCGTAAAGTTCATTCAGCACATATATTTCCCCAAACTTATGTACATGACATGCACATAGCGGCACACACGTATGGGCAAGCGATTAAATGTTTGGAAGCCAAAGCTGCGTACTCACGGTAGCGCGTCTGCTATACAACTCAAAGTCCTCCTGGTTGTGTTGCTGCAGCCGGCCGCTAATACACCGCTTCCCACCTACAGCTTTCTTCTTTGCCGTCTTCATTGTTCATTAAACAAATTGCAAAAGATTCACCAACACAGATGTCCAGAATACTGTGGAATTTTGCGATGAAAACAGACGACTTAATAGCTGGCCACAATGCTGTCCCAAATCCAATCCGTGACGTCACGCGCAAACGTCATCATACCGAGACGTTTTCAGCAAAATATTTCGCGGGAAATTTAAAATTGCACTTTACTAATCTAACCCGGCCGTATTGGCATGTGTTGCAATGTTAAGATTTCATCATTGATATATAAACTATCAGACTGCGTGGTCGGTAGTAGTGGATTTCAGTAGGCCTTTAAAGGTGAAATAGAGCAACTCCCATTGTAAGCGGACTAACGTTTATTTAGGATTTAGAATAAAAGTTATTGTCTTATATAAGGATTGTGAATGATTGACAAAATCCCCCCCCAAAAATGCAGTTCTCCTTTAAAGTTAAAGGTAAAGTTAAAGTACCACTGATAGTCACACACACACTAAGTGTGGTGAAATTATCCTCTACATTTGACCCATCCCCTGGGAGGTGAGGGGAGCAGTGAGCAGCATTGGTGGCTGCGCTCTGGAATCATTTTGATGATTTAACCCCCAATTCCAACCCTTCATGCTGAGTGCCAAGCAGGGAGGTAATGGGTCCCATTTTTATAGTCTTTGGTATGACTCGGCCGGGGTTTGAACTCACGACCTACCAGTCTCAGTGCAGACACTCTAACCACAAGGCCACTGAGCAGGCCCTTTAAAGGCCTACTGAAACCCACTACTACCGACCACGCAGTCTGATAGTTTATATATCAATGATGAAATCTTAACATTATAACACATGCCAATACGGCCGGGTTAACTTATAAAGTGACATTTTAAATTTGCCGCTAAACTTCCGGTTCGAAACGCCTCTGAGGATGACGTATGCGTGTGACGTAGCCCGGCGAACACGGGTATGCCTTCCACATTGAAGCCGATACGAAAAAGCTCTGTTTTCATTTCATAATTCCACAGTATTCTGGACATCTGTGTTCGTGAATCTGTTTCAATCATGTTCATTGCATTATGGAGAAGGAAGCCGAGCTAGCAAAGAAGAAAGTTGTCGGTGCGAAATGGACGTATTTTTCGAACGTAGTCAGCCACAACAGTACACAGCCGGCGCTTCTTTGTTTACATTCCCGAAAGATGCAGTCAAGATGGAAGAACTCGGATAACAGAGACTCTAACCAGGAGGACTTTTGATTTGGATACACAGACGCCTGTAGAGAACTGGGACAACACAGACTCTTACCAGGATTACTTTGATTTGGATGACAAAGACGCAGACGTGCTACTGTGAGTATGCAGCTTTGGCTTTTTTTGCGTATGTACGTAACTTTTTTAAAATATATAAGCTTTATGAACCTTGGGTTAGGTGAACGGTCTTTTGGGCTGAGTGATTGTGTGTGTTGATCATGTGTTTGAATTGTATTGGCGTGTTCTATGGAGCTAGGAGCTAGCAGAGGAGCTAGGAGCTAGCATAACACGTACCGTACCGTACGTGCGCGTACGTAACTTTTTAAAAATATATAAGCTTTATGAACCTTGGGTTAGGTGAACGGTCTTTTGGGCTGAGTGATTGTGTGTGTTGATCAGGTGTTTGAATTGTATTGGCGTGTTCTATGGAGCTAGGAGCTAGCAGAGGAGCTAGGAGCTAGCATAACAAACACGCAGGTGTTATTATGCAGGATTAATTTGTGGCATATTAAATATAAGCCTGGTTGTGTTGTGGCTAATAGAGTATATATATGTCTTGTGTTTATTTACTGTTGTAGTCATTCCCAGCTGAATATCAGGTACCGTGAGTATGCAGCCTTGGCTGCTAAACATTCGATAACTTGACCGTATGTGCGCGTCACGTACGTAACTTTTTAAAAATATATAAGCTTTATGAACCTTGGGTTAGGTAAACGGTCTTTTGGGCTGAGTGATTGTGTGTGTTGATCAGGTGTTTGAATTGTATTGGCGTGTTCTATGGAGCTAGGAGCTAGCAGAGGAGCTAGGAGCTAGCATAACAAACACGCAGGTGTTTTTATGCAGGATTAATTTGTGGCATATTAAATATAAGCCTGGTTGTGTTGTGGCTAATAGAGTATGTTTATGTCTTGTGTTTATTTACTGTTGTAGTCATTCCCAGCTGAATATCAGGTCACCCCCGGCTCTCACAGCATCTTCCCTATCTGAATAGCTTCAACTCCCCACTAGTCCTTCACTTGCACTTTACTCATCCACAAATCTTTCATCCTCGCTCAAATTAATGGGGAAATTGTCGCTTTCTCGGTCCGAATCTCTCTCACTTCATGCGGCCATCATTGTAAACAATAGGGAACGTTGCGTATATGTTCAACTGACTACGTCACGCTACTTCCGGTAGGTGCAAGCCTTTTTTTTATCAGATACCAAAAGTTGCAATCTTTATCGTCGTTGTTCTATACTAAATCCTTTCAGCAAAAATATGGCAATATCGCGAAATGATCAAGTATGACACATAGAATAGATCTGCTATCCCCGTTTAAATAAAAAAAATTCATTTCAGTAGGCCTTTAAGGACAAGGGGCTCAAAATGGGCAACTTTAGGATGTCTGCAATAAAAAGCTAGTAACATTCTACAAGTAAATTTGCTATTCATCAATCAGGCTCACAATTGTTATGAATATTTTTTGTAAATACTGTATCTATGCCAATACTACGGCAAGACATGGTATTAAATCAGTAATACGGTATATGAGTCCTGAGCCAAACAACACAAAAAGGTTGGGTAAACACCATAGTCGATGTCAGTCAACAAAGATTTTTTTTAAAGCACAGCATACAATTTGAGGGACTACAACTTTTGGTTCTCAGCACTCTTGTACTACTTCTCGTTTCCCTCATCTCTGTCTGGATAGGGTTGAATGCAGTGGCGTGCGGTCACTAGAGGCAGGGGAGGCACGGCCTCACCTGCCATCATGGAAAGAAAAAAAAAAGTAAAAAGAAAAAAAATTAATTAAATTGTTATATGTATCCAGTGATTTTACTAAAGTTATTTTCCATTTAACTTCACCAGTTTTAGATTATTTGTATTTTTATTTTCACATTTGCCGTTCAAATACTGAGAAGAGACGGTGCGGTGATCAGCAGCCAGTTGAGGCACGTCACTGTGTTGTGCCTCAACATGGATTGCGCAATGACTCGGCTAACTGCTGGCCTGCTGTGCAGTGAGACTGTATTGCTATATGAATTATATTATACATTTCCATAGTTTAGTTAGCTGAGGTATATAATGTCCAGTGTATTTTGTCAACAACTGTATGTGTGTAACGTATTTCTTGTGCTGAGCGATCATAAAACTGGAGGCTCGTCTCATAACCCCGCCTCCTGGTGCCAAGCAGAATGCACCGCCCGACGGGAGCACCACACCAACCAAAGCCCACACCCAAACCCTCCACGTGCAAGACCGAATCCACCCAAAAAAAGTCACTTAACAAGAAGCCAAAAAGTGCAAAAACAACAATGCTCGCGCGGCGCGCCGGAGGAGCCGTGAACAGGGACACAACATTAGGTACACCTGCAGACAGCAGCGCGGATTTCATATTTCATTCATTCACAACTCTTCCAACAGGAACACCACTGTTCCCACACTTATAAGTAAAGGTAAGACCATAATAACGTTTTTTTTATTAAATGTGCTTTTTTGTGTGCTACAATTTGTAAGTGTAAAGTTAAAGTTAAGTATACCAATGATCAGGGGCGCCGCTAGGGATTTTGGGCCCCATGAAAAGAATCTTTACAGGACACCCATTATTTTTTTCTGTATTATAATGTCATCATCATTAGGGGCCTCTCTGGGCCCCCCTCCATCATGGGCCCCTAGAATCCGTCTCCTTTACCCCCCCTTTTCGGCGCCCCTGCCAATGATTGTCACACACACACTAGGTGTGGTGAAATGTGTCCTCTGCATTTGACCCATCCCCTTGTTCACCCCCTGGGAGGTGAGGGGAGCAGTGGGCAGCAGCGGCGCCGTGCCTGGGAATCATTTTTGGTGATTTAACCCCCAATTCCAACCCTTGATGCTGAGTGCCAAGCAGGGAAGAATGCTGGTATGAGCTTTTAAACATAACCCGTTAACTGCTGCCAATCACATGGTGAATAAGATACTATTTAGGGTTCATATGTTTGTAAATCTGACTGTGATGATGCAGTGCCTCACCTGACATGAACCTCACCGCACGCCACTGGTTGTATGGTATACCGCTCCTACTAAAGTACCGCGGTACTAATGAATTCAAAACGGTACTATACTGCCTCTGAAAAATACCGGTACTTTTTTATTTTACGAACAAGAGGGCGCACAGTCGTGACATTGCTGGTGAAATGAGCAGAGGCGTATGTTAGGCAATGCATACGCACGGAGTACTTACAAGCAGACATAAGAGGGGTAATGGACATATTTCGTTTTAAAAACAAACAATAAAAGCGAAGCTTTTCACACTGAAGCGCCACTCTGGAAGAGGTGTTTTAAACACGGCTAACGTCCATCCGCAGTCGGCTGTGTTTTAGCTACTTCTAAATCACTAATCATCGCCTCTATGGCGACAAAAAAGACTATGTTTCTTACAAATATCATCCCTGCAAGACGAGGAATATCTAAACATGCTCCGCTACAAACCGTAGGAGGATACAATAGCTAACCGCTAACAGCAAGCTAGCTCTTCTAAATGTAAGCAAATGCTATAATTGGATCTACACAAACATCGACTGTAACAATACCAAGCACAAGAGCCGTATATAGTAGATACTACAATGATTGCGTCGATATTGTTTATTATCTCAAAAATCTTCAGCTATTTGTATTGTTTATAAACTCAGAAAGTATCTTGTCCCTGGATACATTAAAACGATCGGATTGATAGCAGAATTTGTAGTATCATCCAACACTAATGTAAAGCGTCAAATAAAGGAATAATAAGTGATTATTACATTTTAACAGAAGTGTAAATAGGAAATGTTAAAAGAGAAAGTAAGCAGATATTAACAGTAAATAAACAAGTAGATTAATAATACATTTTCTACCGCTTGTCCCTCATAATTTTAACAAAATAATAGAATGATAAATGACACAATATGTTACTGCATACGTTAGCAGACAAATTAGGAGCCTTTGTTTGCTTACTGACTAATAAAAGAGAAGTTGTCTATTATGTTCACGATCTTATTTAATGCCAAAATTGTTTTTTTATTGCAATAACAAACGTATGTTTAATGTATTATACAATGTTTAATTAAATAAAGCCAATTATGATATTTTGTTTGTGGTGCCCTTAATTTGGAAAAGTATCGAAATACATTTTAGTAACGGTACCAAAATGTTAATATCGGAACAACCCATGAGGCAAAAGTCAAAGTTCAGTACATTTAGGAAAAAAATGGTCGCGACCTGCTCAGTGGCCTTGTGGTTAGAGTGTCCGCCTTGAGAACGGTAGGTCGTGAGTTCAAACCCCGGCCGAGTCATACCAAAGACTATAAAAATGGGACCCATTACCTCCCTGCTTGGCACTCACTCAGCATGAAGGGTTGGAATTGGGGGTTAAATCACCAAAATGATTCCTGGGCGTGGCCACCGCTGCTGCTCACTGCTCCCCTCACCTCCCAGGGGGTAAACAAGGGGATTGGGTCAAATGCAGAGGACACATTTCACCACACCCAGTGAGTGTGTGACAATCATTGGTACTTTAACTTTACCTTTACTTTAACACAGGATGCATATCTTCACTATTGAACACATCTAGAAAACAACTCATCATGGCACCATCGTTGCTTGAAGAGTAGTAGAAAAAAAAAAAAAAAAAAAAAAAAGGCCAGGGGAATCACGGTGCATGAGGACACAGAGCGAGAGCAGCTGCTGTCACTTCCAATGGCGTCAAACATTCCTTCAGTAGCGTGGTACGACTAGCTGGAGGTCGATTGGACGAGCCTGGATGGAGCGAGCCTGAGTCTGGGTGCTTTACTGCACGGTCTAAACGCTGTGGGGGTCATCTACTGTCAGCAGTACCATGTTAGCGGGTCAATCTTTGAAAAGACACCGCAGTATGAGCTCCTAAACTATTCCTGCATTGTCACAGCCTGCATGAACGTCTCTTAAATCGTTTTCGAACATCAGAATCAAGCACTTTTAAAAAACCTTAAAAGAAAAACAAAAACAATATCCATACAGTATAAGAATCTTATGTCCTCCTGAGAAGCATATTATTGGTCAATTTTTTTTGTCGGAGATACACATTTCTGAAAACCATATTCCGGTAATGAGAAACACAAATGTCCACTGCAGAGGACGCAGGATATACAGTACAGGCCAAAAGTTTGGACACACCTTCTCATTCAATGCGTTTTCTTTATTTTCATGACTATTTACATTGTAGATTGTCACCGAAGGCATCAAAACTATGAATAAACGCATGTGGAGTTACAGTATGTGCTTAACAAAAAAAGGTGAAATAACTGAAAATTTTGATTCAGGAACTCCTTCATTCCGCACTCCACCCAGCTGTATAATCACTTGCCATACAGCAATAGATGATATCTGTCTATTACCTGACCGCTTCTATAGTAGCCACCTCTCTTTGTTTATAATATGTATTTTCTGCTGAATGCACTCTAATTTATGCTGCTCTTTTTCTTTCTTTTTTTTTGCTGCAATTGTTGCATATACTGTAATAGTGTACATGGTAATTGGGATTTGTTATATATTGTATACATTATATAAAAATATAATATAAAAAATATAATATATCAGTATATATTATATACTGTATATATAATATGTAAATATTACATACATGTTATATTTTATATTGCTACTATGGTACATTTTTAGCCTACTTAATAGCTGTATTATCCTTTCCATCCTTTGAAACTGAGCAACTGTGTGGAAAAATTTCCCTTGTGGATTAATGAAGTGTGTCTAAGTCTAAAAACATGTTTTATATTCTAGTTTCTTCAAAATAGCCACCCTTTGCTCTGATTACTGCTTTGCACACTCTTGGCATTCTCTTGATGAGCTTCAGGCTCACCTGTGAAGTGAAAACCATTTCCGGTGACTACCTCTTGAAGCTCATGGAGAGAATGCCAAGAGTGTGCAAAGCAGTAATCAGAGCAAAAGGTGGCTACTTTGAAGAAACTAGAATACAAAACATGTTTTCAGTTATTTCACCTTTTTTTGTTAAGTACATAACTCCACATGTGTTCATTCACAGTTTTGATGCCTTCAGTGACAATCTACAATGTAAATAAAAATGAAAATAAAGAAAACACATTGAATGAGTAGGTGTGTCCAACTTTTAGGCCTGTACTGTGTATATATTTGAAGGAACAGCTGCTGCATACATCAGTATTGTAGTATACTGTATATTGATGTAAATGCCCACATCTGCTGTATGTATTTACTTTACAAAACAGAAGTGTGTGATACTTCTTTTGTTGCCTTTTAACAAACAAAACCAATTTTCTTCTAAATAACATATACATTTATCAGAGCTGTTTTATATTTTATAGAGGGATGTAGTTAGTCATAAAACTGGCACCCAATGTTATCAAAAAAGTATTGAGTCTCAATCGAGAATCGCTTTGAAACAAGAAAAGATTCTGAATCAAATAATTACCCCCAAGAATCAAATCGAATTGTGTGGTGCCCAAAGAGTCAAAGCCCTATATTTAACACTAAAAATTATCAAATGTATGGTTAGGTCTATTTGATGCGCAGGCCACATGGAAACTGGCACTGTTTTCTATGGCCCCAGAAAAGCCCCAATAAAAATGGATGAAAAGGGCCAAAGGCATTATGTAATGAGAAAAAAATGACATGTTAATACCAATAATAAACAAAAACACAAATATTTGTCTTTAAATATATGGATAACATTTATTTTGCCTTTTTTATTAGACTATTTCATGACAAATTACACGATGATGTCATGTTTACACCCCCAACACTATGTTTTACCTCGACATCATTAATAATATTGACCAATCAGGATTTCAATATTGATAAAACATTATTGGCCATTAACAATAATAAACTATGTTTCTTACAAATATCATCCCTGGAAGACGAGGAATAGCTAAACTTGCTTTGCTACAAATCGTAGGAAAATACAATAGCTAACCGCTAACAGCGAGATTCAAGATTCAAGATGCTTTATTATTGTCCATTCTGTACAAGACATATAAGAACTGAAATTTCATTTCCGGCACAGTCCCACTAAGAGCAGACATACGTTACAGGGAGACAAGACGGGACCGCCAACGGATCAGCCACTTATAGCGCTCCTTAAAAAAAGGTGGGAAAAAGGTGATATTGGGAAAGGGGGGAAGAGTAAAAAAATATCAGTCTAAGGCTGGACCCTCGGGAGGGGTCCACACTGAGTCCAAGGAAAAAACCTCACATAGCATAGCAAACATAAACATGATACATATAATCACAACAACTCGCAACAGAGGGGGGGGGGATTTGGGGCCCTGGAGGCCGGACTGCTGCTATAAAGCGCTACTCAGCCGTCCATAACCCTGAAGAGGAATTAAGCAGTGGTGAAGGGGTTGTTTTGGGGAGGGGCGGGTGCGTGCATGTATGCCCAATTAACTTGGGTGAGATGTTGAAATGTTTTTGTGGACTGGGGCCGATCTCAAAGTTTGACACCAGGTGTTATTGAAAAAAAGGAAGGTCAAAAGCGTCCATCGTTGAGGAGTCCTCGGGGGAGTTTTTCAGAGCAGCCTGTTCCTGATAGCGTCAAGGCTATTCGAGGGAGTCAAATCGTAGATTAAGATGTTGTTTTCTTCGAGCAGTCAAAACAATGACTTGCCTGCTCTATGTCCGTGCTGATTCCTCTCAAATTCAATTTAATTCTCCTTCTGAGCAAGCTTCTCCATGATGAGATCCATTTTGCGATTCAGATCAGAAATCGCCACAGTCTGTGTTCCCACAGCCCGGCCCAATCCTTCCATTGCGACGAACAGCCGTTGGGCTCCTTGAGTGGCTGCCATTGTCTTCCGAATTTGACAATACACCAGAGCAATGCCCAGCCCAATCAGCAGGGGCCCCGCGATCACGGTTCCAAATAGGTAGATGTCTTCCACGTCCTCAATGGAAAGGACTGAGAGGCACATGATTCTCCATTTATCCCAGGAGTCTCTCACGTACCCCGCAACAAGCTAGCTCTTCTAAATGTAAACAAATGCCATAATTGGATCTACATAAACATAGACTGTAACGATACCAAGCACAACAGCCGTATATTGTAGATACTACAATGATTACATCAATATTTTTTATTATTTCAAAATCGAGAATCGCTTTGAATCGAGAAAAGAGTCTGAATCGAATCAATACCCCCAAGAATCGAATCGAATCGTGTGGTGCCCAAAGAGTCACAGCCCTATGTCTAACACTACAAATGTCATGATCCGTGGCCCGGATCATGTTTTGTTTAGTCATGTTCTGTTAGTTTTGGACTCCCATAGTTCCTGTTTTGTGCACCTCTGGGTTTGTTTTGGTTACCATAGGTACTGATTGGGTTCACCTGCCTCTGATTGGTGGCTGGCACGCTCACCTGTTGTCGAGCACTAATCAGATAGCTATTTATTTACCTTTCTCGCCACGCTCAGGCAGGCTTCGTTGTTTGCTATATGCAACATTCACATAGGTTCATGTCTTGTTTCCTGGCTGATTCCTGTGCTAAGTTTTTTTCCCTTAACCTCTTGTGTGATCGGAACGCATTTATTTTGTTTGTTTGCTGTTGGTATTGACTGTGTATGATTTATGGAGAATAAATCATCTCCTACCTTCACGCTTTGTCCGGAGTTGTCCGTCTGCATCCCGGGAGAACGACCCCGCATAAATATCCGACCCCCGCGTGACACCAAATGATCAAATGTATGATTAGGTCCAATTGACGCGCAAGCCACCCATGGAAACTGGCACTTTTTTCAATGGCCCCAGAAAAGCCCCAATAAAATTGGATAAATAGGGCCAGAGGCATGAAAAAAAAATTAAAATGCTAGTACTAATAATAAACAAAAACACAAATATTTGTCTTTAAATATATGGATAACATTTATTTAGCATTTTTCATTAGACTATTTCATTACAAATGACATGATGACGTCATGTTTACACCCCCAACACTATGTTTTACCTCTACATCATGAATAATATTGACCAATCAGGATTTCAATATTGATAAAACATTATTGGCCATTAACAATAATCACCCAAAAGTCCCTTCCTTTATGGGAAAAAAAAAAAAAGAGTACGAATTTGCGTGCGGACGAGAGGCCAATATGCATAGAAAAGTTTTTAAAGGCCTACTGAAATTAATTTTTTATTTATTTAAACGGGGATAGCAGATCCATTCTATGTGTCATACTTGATCATTTTGCGATATTGCCATATTTTTGATGAAAGGATTTAGTAGAGAACAACGACGATAAAGGTCGCAACTTTTGGTCGCTGATAAAAAAAGCCTTGCCTATACCGGAAGTATCGTGACGTCACCGGAGGAAGGACTCCTCACATTTTACCATTGTTTACAATGCAGCGAGAGAGATTCGGACCGAGAAAGCGACAATTACCCCATTAATTTGAGCGAGGATGAAAGATTTGTGGATGAGGAAAGTGAGAGTGAAGGACTAGAGAGGCAGTGCAGGATGTATCTTTTTTCGCTCTGACCGTAACTTAGGTACAAGGGTTCATTGGATTCCACACTTTCTCCTTTTTCTATTGTGGATCACGGATTTGTATTTTAAACCACCTCGGATACTATATCCTCTTGAAAATGAGAGTCGAGAACGCGAAATGGACATTCACAGTGACTTTTATCTCCACGACAATACATCGGCGAAGCTCTTTAGCTACTGAGCTAACGTGATAGCATCGGGTTCAAATGCAGATAGAAACAAAATAAATAAATCCCTGACTGGAAGGATAGACAGAAGATCAACAATACTATTAAACCATGGACATGTAACTACACGGTTAATAATTCCCAGCCTGGCAAAGCTTAACAATGGTGTTGCTAACGACGCCATTGAAGCTAACTTAGCAACGGGACCTCAAAGAGCTATGATAAAAACATTAGCGCTCCACCTACGCCAGCCCTCATCTGCTCATCAACACCCATGCTCACCTGCGTTCCAGCGATCGACGGAAGGACGAAGGACTTCACCCGATCATCCGTGCGGTTGGCGGCTAGCGTCGGCTAGCGTGTCTGCTATACAAGTAAGTCCTCCTGGTTGTGTTGCTACAGCCAGCCGCTAATACACCGATCCCACCTACAACTTTATTCTTTGCAGTCTTCATTGTTCATTAAACAAATTGCAAAAGATTCACCAACACAGATGTCCAGAATACTGTGGAATTTTGAGATGAAAACAGAGCTTTTTTGTATTGGATTCAATGGGGTACCGATACTTCCGGTTCAACGATTGACGTCACACGCATACGTCATCATATATAGACGTTTTCAACCGGAAGTTTAGCGGGAAATTTAAAGTTGCACTTTATAAGTTAACCCGGCCGTATTGGCATGTGTTGCAATGTTAAGATTTCATCATTGATATATAAACTATCAAACTGCGTGGTCGGTAGTAGTGGGTTTCTGTAGGCCTTTAAAGCAAAGTTGGCCTTAGTTGAACTTACGGAGGCAATGCTTCAACTCATGCTGTGTCAGCATCATAAAAGTCACTAGAATGAGGCAACACAACATGATGTTCTCCCCTTCTTTTGGCCTGAAAAAAGCATAATAAAACATTCACAGTCTGACTTGTCGTGTCCTTCTACCAATTACATGACAGCAGTTGTGATGTGTTTTCTTGCCACTCGCTTTTCATCTGTCAAAATATTCCCGCTTCCACATTAGGACGGCAATGGTGCCGAACCGCCAGTGTGTGTGTGTATGTTGTGTGTGTGTGTGGGTAAATAAGAGACGCAGGGAGGCTCCAACAGCCAAAGCACATAAGATGCACTAATCTGCCATGATCTGAAAGTTCCCCTCCCCACACATCATCACACTGGGTGCAGTAAATTGAGGACATTGATCTTAAAACAGGCCTGCTGCTTACGCGCTGATTGTTCGCTGGCCAGCTGAAGACGGACTCACTCAGCTGGGAGAACTTCACCCAAATACTGCATGGACCACGCTTCATACACAAGAACACATTGAAACTACAAAGGCACTCAGGAGACAGAGCTGGGCAAATATTTTGACTTGAGTCAATCTCCAAGAATGCATTCTGTTTTAGTGCAGACCCAGATAAAAATGCAGACCTCTACATAATTGTTGAAATTTAGCATCGTCCTTAACTTCTTGTGAGTGATGCAAGAATCTTAAAGGGGAACTGCACTTTTTGGGGAATTTTGCCTATCAATCACGATCATTATGAGAGACAAGAATACAAAAGGTTGGGAGTTTATTTGCATTCTAGCATGTAATAATCGGCTCGTTATAGGTGGCAAGCAATGCAGCTAATGCTATCAACCAGAGGTGGGACCAAGTCATTGCTTTGCAAGTCACAAGTAAGTCTCAAGTCTTTGCCCTCAAGTCCCGAGTCAAGACAGGCAAGTCCCGAGTCAAGTCCAAAGTCAAGACTGGAAAGTCTCAAGTCAAGTCCCAAGTCTTGCATTTTGAGTTTCGAGTCCTTTCAATTCCTTTTAACCACAGACTAATATTTTTACACAGATTGTGTATGCTTTTAAAACGCTGTATTTATTTATTAAAACAAGTGCATTTGAAATTGCAGGGAAAAAAATGGTGCTGACATTGCAATTCATAATAGCACTATTAACCAGTCATTTTAATAGTTTAAACAATTTTAAACATTTAACTCATTCCTTTACAGAATAAACACATTTGCAAGAACAAACATTAACATACTATTGGTTGTATTTTATGAAAATAACATTACCACAAAGTTGAGAAGGAGCAAAGATCTTCAATATTTGTATGTGAGAATCACAAAGAAATCTTCTGGGGGAGGATGACGCCCCTACAGGGGTTTGGTTTACAAACTTTCAGCCCCACCTAAAACAAAATTCACCAGCCGCCACTGATTATGATGCATTCTCATTTTTGTCAAAGTATAAGACAATATTTTCTTAACAGTATAATTGTAACCAGGAATAAGTCTTCAAGTAACAATATTCAAATACTAACATTGTTGGGTAAGACATCATTTGGTTTTATTCTGAATCCAGTGAAACAGATTGGTGGTTTTAGCTGATATAAAGACTTTCAGGTGTTTATATATGTTTAAGTATTTGGCAGACGCTTTTATCCAAAGCGACATACATAAAAAATAGATATAAAACAATCACTGTAAACATTATCATTTAAGGGAAGAATGTAATACAAAATATCAATACAAAGTGTCAAGACAGAATAAACTCTCTGCTGCTGCAGCAACAGAGTTACAGTCTATAGGTCCCTAAAATATATAGATATCTAATGTATTCATATATTGTTTATGTAGGATATACGCATGTATATATAATCTAATCATATTGTTTCTTCAATTTAAAAATAGCTGACCGTTTTTTTCCCCCTTCTCTGGGATTATATTCCCAGTTTTGATCTCGGACGTCTGGTCATTTATAGCGTATAAGAATATTATATTACTGTTAAGCAAACTATGAATAATAAAAACGCCAAAACATGTGTCCTTTATCATAGCTACACGTATGACAAAAAAAACGCGTGAAAATCAGTGGTATTCAGTGAGGTAAGATGAATTAAATTTGCTGACAGTTCATTGCTCCTGCCAAATGAATTGCACTGAGTGGAGCGGATCACCACTCCAAGATGGCGGCTCCGCGTCTCGTCTGCGCCAGTAGGCAGTAGCGCTCAATGCTGCGTACCCTTATAAGATGTCTATGGTTATGACGTTAGCAGTGAGTTTACAGCCTCACTGATTTAACTACACAGCAAATAAAAGTCATGTTACTTAGCCAATAAACGTTATCTTACATTCAAAACTTACCCTTCTTTGTGCAACTTCAAATGTCGAACGAAGTTGGAAGTTGTTGCGTCTCTGTCTGTAATATTCGAACTGCGTGATTTGCATACGGCAATTCGTTTTTTGTTGACCAAGTCGTAGTTTTTATACCCGAACGAAACCAACTTTGGCATAATTGTTTCTCACTGCCGCATTGTTTGACAACTCTTGTTCATTGGTTGTCCTGCAATTGGATTGGATGAGAGCTGTGGGATGAAAACAATGTAGATTTAATTTGATTGGCTGTTGTACTGACAGCACACACGCTGACAAGCAGCACACACGCTTATAGACACAGACGTACAAAATGAAAGATACGGAGCGCTCCCAAATAACTTTTTAAGGTTTGGGTTTTGGGGAAAGTAGCAAGTCATGTCAAGTCAAAAGGCTCAAGTCCAAGTGAAGTCACAAGTCATTGATGTTAAAGTCTAAGTCGAGTTGCAAGTCTCTTTACATTTTGTCAAGTCGAGTCTAAAGTCATCAAATTCATGACTCGAGTCTGACTCGAGTCCAAGTCATGTGACTCGAGTCCACACCTCTGCTATCAACCCTTTCTGCTGCTAAATCACTTTGAAAATGCGTCCAAAAACCGCAAAAAATCCTTAATGTACGTTCCGTAACCTGTATAATAAACAAGCTGTAGCAATATTGTTTTTGTAAGAGCGAACACTGAGGAACTGTTTTTCTAGCGTCGTAAGAGCCACCTGCTCAGTGGCCTTGTGGTTAGAGTGTCCAACCTGAGATCGGTAGGTCCAATATCAAAGACTATAAAAATGGAACCCATTACTTCCCTGCTTGGCACTCAGCATCAAGGGTTGGAATTGGGGGTTAAATCACCAGATGATTCCCGGGCGCGGCCATCGCTGCTGCTCACTGCTCCCCTGTGGGAATGGGTCAAATGCAGAGGATAATTTCACCGCACCTAGTGTGTGTGTGACTATCAGTGGTACTTTAACTTTTATAACTTTAACCAATCGTCTTGCGACGGCATGCTATGGCATTAGCCGTAAGCTAGCAACAGCAAGAGGTAAGTTATCTTCTTGCGTCAGCAGTTGATTGGCTTTTGAGTTTGCAATGTACAACACACTGCGATAGGACACCAATTTGTAATGACTGAAAAACATGAACAATCATATTACAGTATCTGTAAAGTATTAGCCCACATTTAGTGTTTTGTTTGTACACAGCTAGCTCGACAGCGCATGCACTGTTGTTGTAATACCGACGTTTTTTTTCCAGTTGATTTTGGGTAAGCGCAGCATTTATGACAGCATAGCTTGGCTCCAAGTTCCGCATTTACACCGACAAGTCATGCCGACCTCACCCTCCCGGCTTCCGTCTGCTCAAACGTTTCACCCTCTTCTCTGTGTTCTCTTCTTTAAGCAGCAGTTTATCCTCCGTATATTCAGGTTCAAAAAGATAAGGTTGTGAATCAGATTTTTTTTTCCAAAAATAGTCGTCTTTGTTGTCTGTTACCAAGTCTGCCATGATTACAACACACACAAGCGTTTGTTTCCGGAAGTAGGAACACACATCTATTGCCGCAAGTCGGAAGTGCGCTGCTATGGAAACGGAAATACAAAACCCAAAACCCGTGAAGTTGGCACGTTGTGTAAATGGTAAATAAAAACAGAATACAATGATTTGCAAATCCTTTTCAACTTATATTCAATTGCATAGACTGCAAAGACAAGATATTTAATGTTCAAACTGAGAAACTTAATTTTTTTTTGCAAATAATCATTAACTTAGAATTTAATGGCAGCAACACATTGCAAAAAAGTTGGCACAGAGGCATTTTTACCACTGTGTTACATGGCCTTTTAACAACACTCAGTAAACGTTTGGGAACTTAGGAGACCAATTTTTGAAGCTTTTCAGGTGAAATTCTTTCCCATTCTTGCTTGATGTACAGCTTAAGTTGTTCAACAGTTATGGTACAGTTGTGGTATTTTAGGCTTCATAATGTGGCACACATTTTCAATGGGGGACAGGTCTGGACTACAGGCAGGCCAGTGTAGTACCCGCACTCTTTTACTATGAAGCAACGCTGTTGTAACACGTGGCTTAGCATTGTCTTGCTGAAAGAAGCAGGGGCGTCCATGATAATGTTGCTTGGATGGCAACATATGTTGCTCCAAAACCTGTATGTACCTTTCAGCATTAATGGTGCCTTCACAGATGTGTAAGTTACCCATGCCTTGGGCACTAATACACCCCCATACCATCACACATGCTGGCTATTCAACTTTGCGCCTATAACAATCCGGATGGTTCTTTTCCTCTTTGTTCCAGGAGGACACGACATTTACAGTTTCCAAAAACAATTTGAAATGTGGACTTGTCAGACCACAGAAGACTTTTCCACTTTGCGTCAAATCATCTTAGATGAGCTCGGACCCAGCGAAGCAGGCGGCGTTTCTGGGTGTTGTTGATAAATGGCTTTTGCTTTGCATAGTAGAGTTTTAACTTGCACTTACAGATGTAGCGACAAACTGTAGTTACTGACAGTGGGTTTCTGAAGTAATCCTGAGCCCATGTGGTGATATCCTTTACACACTGATGTCGCTTTTTGATGCAGTACAGCCTGAGGCATCGAAGGTCAGTAATAACATCGCTTACGTGCAGTGATTTCTCCAGATTCTCTGATTATTTCAATCAATCAATCAATCAATCAATCAATCAATCAAAGTTTATTTATATAGCCCTTACTCACAAGTGTCTCAAAGGGCTGCACAAGCCACAACGACATCCTCGGCTCAGAGCCCACATCCCACATCATTTGATGTTATTATGGACCGTAGATGGTGAAATCCCTAAATTCCTTGCAATAGCTCGTTGACAAATGTTGTTCTTAAACTGTTGGACAATTTGCTCACGCATTTGTTGACAAAGTGGTGACCCTCGCCCCATCCTTGTTTGTGAATGACTGAGCATTTCATGGAAGCTGCTTTTATAACCAATCATGGCACCCACCTGTTCCCAATTAGCATGTTCACCTGCGGGATGTTCCAAACAAGTGTTTGATGAGCATTCCTCAACTTTCTCAGTCTTTTTTGCCACTTGTGCCAGCTTTTTTGAAACATGTTGCAGGCATCAAATTCCAAATGAGCTAATATTTGCAAAGAATAACAAAGTTTTCCAGTTCGAACATTAAGCATCTTGTCTTTGCAGTCTATTCAATTGAATATACGTTGAAAATACAATGATTTGTGCAAATCATTGTATTTTTATTTATTTATTTACGATTTACACAACGTGCCAACTTCACTGGTTTTGGGTTTTGTAAATGCGCTGAAGAAATAAGTTCGAGTAATGTTCAAAATGACCAAAATACAGTAAATATTGTACATATTACATATTGTTCTGAACGCGTCTGTTAGTACATTATATATATGTATATATATATATATATATATATATATATATATATATATATATATATATATATATATATATATATATATATATATATATACAGTATATATATAATCTGTATATACTTTCAGTGTATACAATTGTGACTCCTATTTGCCGCATTTTGCAAGCGTTTTTCGTAAACTTTGGAATATTAAAAAAACAAAAAATGTCACACCGCGGTGAGGGATGTCTTGTCTTGGTTTTTTCTGTCTTGTGATTTGCATATTTTAGTTTGAGAAGTAACTCTCCTCTCGTTGCAGGTCACTTGCCCTTCCTTTTGTGTCATCAGTCTGACGTCATCCCTGTTCCCTGATTGTTTCCACCTGTTCCCCATTACCCTCATGTGTCTTATAAGCCCACTCCTCCCTTTGTTCTGCGCCAGATTGTCTCGTTTATTCGTGCTCTCTAGCAGCCATGTCCATGTCCATGCCTTGCCTTACCTTGCCTCGTCTCGTGCTTATGTTCCTTGATCCTGAATCCCTTCGTTGCTATTTTGAGTTTTCCTTTCTTCCTCCTCAGCAGAGAGATTTTTTGTTATTTAGTTCATTCAGCCGAAGTAGGGAGTTATCAGTTATTTTTCATTCTTTCTTCAAATTTTTGAGTGACAATTTTTGTTAAACTTTATTAGTTTAGATAGTGAAGAATGTTTCATAGCTGTTGTTTCTTCCTCCTGTCGGAGAGTTTTTTGTTAATACATTTCATAGCATATTCGGCGCCAATTATAGTTTGTCTTTGCTTTTGTGTTTTCCTCCATTTGGAGTGATTTTCGGTTGTTCCTATTTTTTGGAACCCTTTTCGCCGATTAGTTTTTTGGTTAATATAGATATTGTAATTCCTTGACTTTGGAGGTGAAAGGAAGCTGTCAAAATAAAAGCCTGTCAAAGTTCCCTACTCTGCATCTGAGTCCTATCCTTTTTACCAAGCCTGACAAAAAACATGTGTGTTCTTGTCTCTCATAAAGGATTGTGAACGATCTGCAAAATTTCCCAAAAAAGTGAAGTTCCCCATTAATGACATTTGTGCATAAGCAGGAGTTTCGATCCCAATTTGGATTAGTGAGCATTGGCGAAGGTACCGGAGAGCCGATCTAATCGAATCAAATGAGCTCTAAAGTCTTCCCGTCCTACTGTACTCAAAGACAACATCACAGCAGTGATACATTACGATTAGGGTGTTCTGTTTTTCAATATCTGGGTGTGAGGTTCCGCAGGGGGGGTGCCTCCCAACACCCCCCACGGCCACCCGACCAGTCACCTCTGCCCTTTTCAGTTTAGTCAGCACTGGGGTTAATTCCATGTCCTGAAGCTGAAACAACAGAATCACAGCCACAGCACTAATACTCAATAGACACTGACCTACTTTGTTGGATTATGTGAAGGGGGGGGAAAAAAAAACCCCGATCCGGTGCCCTAATGCCCGGCAATGAAAACGATCTAATGGTCCTAACTGTTTGGTCTAATCTGCGAGCATGCTCATGTTATTTTTTTTTTTTTCATTATGGGAATGCAGCGCTGCTGATGGGATTAAATGGCTGCTCTCCGGCTCCCTTTCATTCAGTGACCTCGCGACATAATCACAAAGTCAAAAAAAAACATCTGGCCGGACACTCCTGTTGTTTGCGTCTCTTTTGTGCGAGGCGGCGTTTACTCGTCCCACATTGGACGGCAGCAATTTGTGTGATTGTGCTCTCAGAATGAAGGCGGCCGCCTCAGCGGCTGCAAAAACAAGCGTTATTCCTGCAAATATGTCGACAGAAAAGCCATCGTTTAGGCTCGTTGACAAGCCTATGCAAATGAATCAGATGGATGTGTAGCGCCCTCGGCTGCTTGTACAGCCCGACGTGAACAATCAAAATCTATTTTTCTGCTCCATTACATCACCACCAGGGGGCACTTGATTCCTCAAGCGTGCAGTGTGGTGTTTGACAAATTGCCATGGAGGTAACGTGCATCCAGCAAGGGGAAGAGGAGATCTGAGGAGGCTCTACAATCAGTCTCCAATGACCCACGCCTGATTTTATATGTGCGTAATCAGCGGCATGGTGACAGGCAGCACGTGACATGTCTCGTCCCAGTGCACTATATGTGCCGCACCACTCATGTGCAGTCATTTACAAAAAATACACCTCTCTATATAATCGATGGTAAAGAGTTCATATTTTACCATGAATTTGTTTATATAGCAAAAATATGTCACATCTTTACGACATTGCAGGACAAAATAATGTACAGTACAGTAACATTGAAAATAACAAACACAGGCAAGTAGCAAACACGAAGTGCTGTGCAAAAAAAAATAAAAAATAGAAAAGAAGAAACACACACACACACACACAAACACACACACACACACGTACACACACGTACACACACACCTTCTTGAGACCTCCGAAATATGCCTTGTCACGGTGTGGTTGCGGCTTACTGCGCGGTTCGTTTTCCCGGGATGCAAACGGACGACTCCGGACAGGTCTTGCAGGTAGGAACATCATTTAATTCTCAAAAAAACACTCAAAGAGGTACAAAAACAGAAAACCAATTGACGGAAACAAGGTGCCAATCGCACTCGAAAATAAATTTAGCATAGGCTAGGGGACAAGCAAAACTGACGTGACGCGAGCATGAAGCAAACAAAGGAGCCAGACCGACTGACTGGCAAAGGCAGGCTTAAATAATGTCTCTTGATGAGCAACAGGTGAGCGTCCCCAACACAAGAGGCAGGTGCAAATAATTAGTAGCCATGGTAACAAACTCAGGAGGTGCACAACCAGGAACTAAAGGAGTCCAAAACAAACAGAAAACACATAACATGATCCGGACCATGGATCATGACATGCCTACCTCTTAAGGACCACCCTTTCTAGATATATAAAGATTTGTATTAACAACATTAATAATATATACATACTATCCATCCATCCATCCATTTTCTACCGCTTATTCCCTTCGGGGTCGCGGGGGGCGCTGGAGCCTATCTCAGCTATAAAAAATGTTGTTGGAATTTCACAAGAATAAGGTCTCAATTTCACTAGAAAACTTAGAATTTTGGCAGTATGATAATAAAAGTCGCAATTTTACTCAACGCAAGTCAACATTTTACAAGAAAAACTGAACATTTGTGCGATATTATGATAACAGTTGGAATTTTACTCAATAACAGTCGCAATTTTACAAGAAAAGCTTAATATTTTGGCAGTTTTATGAAAAGAGTCATAATTTTACTCGACAAAAGTCACAATTTTAGAAGAAACATTAGAATTGTGGCGATATTATAATAATAATAATCGGAATTTTACTTGGCAAGATTATGATAAAAGTTATAATTTTACTCAAAAAGTTTCGCTTTTTTACAAGAACAAAAAAAAAGGCAATATTGTGATAAAGGTCTGAATTTTTTGTGACACATGTCACCATTTTGCATTAAAAAGTAATAATGTTACATAAAAAAGTAATAATTTTATGAGAAAATATGTCAATATTACAGAAACAGAAAGAATATGAGAAACAGTTCCCAATTGTATAAGAAAAAAGTTGACACATTGTGAGAAAAAGACTGCTTTTAGTTAATTATTTGATTTGTTTTATTGATTGCTGTCTATCAGTGTTGGCCCTGTGATGAGGTGGCGACTTGTCCAGGGTGTACTCCGCCATCCGCCCGAGTGCAGCTGGGATAGGCTCCAGCTCCTGCCCGCGACCCTTAGAGGGACAAGCGGTAGAAAATGGATGGATGGATAATTTTTTGTTTGTAGTAGCTTTTTAATCTTCATTATTTACTTCAAGTTATTGCGGTATGTCTCTATACACATATTTATTTTTTTAATAAATGTTGGCCAAATGGGCCGCATTTTAATCCCTTACACACACTTGTAATTACATATGTTGGCCAGAGTGGGAGCACTTCAATTTTTTACACACACTTGTTATTTCGTATGTTGACCAGGGGCGGAGCACTTTTAAAACCGACACACAGTCAATTTGAAAAATCTCTCCTTTTTGGGACCACCCTAATTTTGATAGATTTCACCACCAGGGGTGCAAATGAGATCTCTATTTTTTTGTTCTTTGTAATGTGCTTAAGGCCGATGACAAACGAGTCACGGACCACAGATGGCCCCTGTGCCGCACTTTGGGCAACCCAGCTGTAGAAGCTAATTGTTAATGGCCACTATAGTCTTAGTTCCGTAGTGTATTTGTTCATCTTATGGTCACACATGGTACGCGGGTTGTCTTACGTCAGCACCGGGAGTCGTAAAATCAGCTGTTCACCTGGCGGGTTTTTTCGGAGATTAATGTTTTGGCAGTGTTATTTTGATATTTGCACTGTCAAGGGGAGCCAAATTCACACAGGTTGGATCCGCCCATCCTTAATTCTAATGTAAAAGTGTGATGATCCATAACATACAGTAGTATCTTCTGTTTGCGGTATGGATGGGTATCAATCGAACAGGTACTTCAAATATGGAAAACAAACAAAAATGACGCTCTTTTATTTTCAAAGAATTTTTTTCACATGCACAGAAAAGTAGTGCATGATATAATTATGACATCACACCGATAAATTCGAAAACAATGAAAAACAATTTCAGTAACCGATAACATATTTTAAAAAACACTTTCATAAGATGAGATTCCTCTCTGTCAGCTGGTAAGGGTGCGGAAATCAAGCGCTCTTTTTCTTTTATGTGCCGAGCTTGTCACACCAGGCCGTGCCTTTATGTTGGGTTTTGTTCGTGTTCTCCGGTGTTTTGTGTTAGTTCCTGTCCTGTGCTTTTATTTTGGTGGCTCTTCCGGTGTTGTGGTGTTTTTCCCGTGGCTGCTTCACTTTTGTCCCAGTGAATTTCCCCTCACCTGTTTGTGGTTTGCAATCAATTAAAGTTGATCCTTTGTCTCCCTTCGTTGTCGGTGTTGATGCTGCTATTTTCCATTCCGTAGGACCAGAAACGATCCGTTTGATGGGTATTGCAATTACACACGTACGTGTGGATGCCGTCTACTCCACATTTCCCGTAAATGTTTAGCATTTTGTGGCTTGTCCGGTCAGAGCACTTCCCCGTTGCTCTCGCGTTTTGTCCATTTATTAATAAACACCCCTTTTTCCTCACGCTGCTACCTCGTTCGTCTGCATCCCTAAAATCACGACAACCTCCGGCGTCTCCCATGATGCACCGATTACCTACGCATGACATAGCTATCGCAAACTCCCCCTGAGCTTATTGTAAACAAACATAGCGTTTATCGTGTGGGACCTCCGGACGGTTTCAGAGGAAGACATTTTGAGAAACATCAAACTTCAACACATCTAACCTTATTAGGTAGAAAAGGCAGCATGGCTATGACGGTGTTTCGAAAGACTCCAAAGTCGCCTGCAGCTAAATAAGCTGCCCAGAGAAGGAAGGGGGGGAGTTTTTCTTACCTCCAGGTGTGCACTAACTGCAATTTATTTGAAATTTAGCTTATCGTTTACAATCATTATGAGGGACAAGAACACATGTCTTTTTTATAGGGATTTTAAAGATGATAAAAAAAAATGCTTGGAAGATGTGGCCAATGTTGTAGCCTTCAAAACCCTCCATCAACATTGTATATACACACTGCAAGTCTATTTATAATGTAGTAACTGACAGGTTCATAACAATATGTAATATGTACAATATTTACCGTATTTTCGTCATTTTAGTCATTGCCAGAACTAAATCCTCTGCGCATTTATTTCCGTTTCTACAGCAGCCCACTTTCGACTTCTGGCAACAACTTTGTGTTCCTACTTCCGAATACTAAGGCGTGTGTGTCTTCTAATCATGGCAGACTCGGTAACAGACAACGAAGACGACTATTTTTGGACAAATGAGGATTCGCAACCTTATCTTTTTGAAGCTGAATATATGGAGGATGATTGACTGCTGCAAAAAGAGAGCACGGAGAAGAGGGTAAATGGTCAATTTAAATGGTAAATGGGTTATACTTGTATAGCGCTTTTCTACCTTCAAGGTACTCAAAGCGCTTTGACACTATTTCCACATTCACCCATTCACACACACATTCACACACTGATGGCAGGAGCTCCCATGCAAGGCCCTAACCACGTCCCATCAGGAGCAAGGGTGAAGTGTCTTGCTCAAGGACACAATGGACATGACGAGGTTGGTAGAAGGTGGGGATTGAACCATGAACCCTCAGGTTGCTGGCACGGCCACTCTCCCAACCACGCCACGCCGTCCCAAATTCACCCCTCAACCAGGGTGAATGGTTGAAATAGACGGAAGCCGATAAAGTGAGGTCGGCGTGACACAAAGCTGCAAATGTTGGATTTGGAGACAAGCTATTTCGACATAAATGGCATGCTTACCCAAAATCAACAGGAAATGTCCCCGGCCAGCTGACCAAACAGACAACTGTCCATCGAGTGAGTCACACTTTAATATCGATCATGATACACGCAACACGTCATACGTGTTAGTACAACTACAGTACATACGCTGTCTGGCTGGCGTGTACAAACAAAACATGAAAAAATACTTTGCAGATACTGTAATATGATTATTCATGTTTTTCAGTCAGTCGAGATTGGTGTCCTATCACATTGTGTTGTACATTACAAACTCAAACGCGGTTTGTGCTGTCGTAGAAGCTAGCGTATCTCTTTCCAGAGTTAGCTTTTACGGCTAATACCGTAGCATCCCGATGTGCTACTACAATGGAAAAATAGTTCCTTGGTTTTCGCTCTTACAATAACAATGTCACTACACCTTGGATATTATACAGGTTGAGGAACGTAAATGAAGTATTGGTGACGGTGTTTGAATGCATTTTTAAAGTGATTTAGAGGTAGAATCGATTGTTCATATTAGCTGCATTGCTAACTACCTAGAACGAGACGATTTTTACATGTTAGAATGAAAAAATTAAAAAAAACTTTTGTCTTCTTGTGTCTCATAATGATTGTGAACGATAGGCAAAATAAATAAAAAGTGCAGTTCCTCTTTATAGCTAAAAAAAAAAAAAAAAAAAAAAAAAAAGGGTAAATATAAATATGTTATCGGTTAGAAAAAAGCTTCCACTTGTCATCTGCTGCTTCAATTAATCGATTAAAGAATATTATAAGTAAAAATTTATAAAATGCAAATGTAGTGCCTGGACCTTTATATACACAGACGTAGTCTCCGCATGACCGCTGCAATAGAGCGGACATGAGAGCGGTGGCGTGTGGGGGACGTGATCTTTGTGGCAGCGAACAGCTGACATTTTTATTTTTCGTAATTTGTATTACTGTACACCCATTGAAAATACAATTTAAATGTTGATGATGTGTATGTATTAATGAAGGCTGTAGCAAGCAGAACATTTGTTTTTTAATTTAAACTATTTTCCCTAAAATACGCATGTAGGCTATAAAGTGTGTTTTATCCAATTATTTAATTATTCAAATCAACTCATCAACAGATTTCTTGATTACTAAAACAATTATAGCTGCAGCTCTAGTTAACTCTATTTTTCAAAATAATAGATATAATTATAAATGATTGGTTATTGGTCTTAAAAAGCAGGAAGTTAATTTATTTTTTATGTCCATTACTATTAATGTATTATTTGAACAAATGACATATTTTGAGTAAATAAGTATAATTTATAAAATTGTAAAAAGACAAAAATTCAAAAAATATAAAATAAATAATAATGATAATAAATAGATATACAAACAAATTATCCTTCCATTCATCCATTTTCTTCCGCTTATCCGAGGTCAGGTCATGGGGGCAGCAGCCTAAGCAGAGAAGCCAAGACTATCCTCTCCCCAGCCACTTGGTCCAGGTCCTCCCGGAGGATCCCGAGGCGTTCCCAGGCCAGCCGGGAGACAGTCTTCCCAACGTGTCCTGGGTCTTCCCCGTGGCCTCTTACTGGTCGGACGTGCCCTCAACACCTCCCCAGGGAGGCGTCCGGGTGGCATCCTTATCAGATGCCCAAACCACCTCATCTGGCTCCTCTCTATGTGGAGGAGCAGCGGCTTTACTTTGAGTTCCTCCCGGAATACAGAGCTTCTCACCCTATCTCTAAGGGAGAGCCCCGCCACCCGAGAGAGGAAACTAATTTCGGCCGCATGATCTTGTCCTTTCGGTCATAACCCAAAGCTCATGACCATTGGTGAGGATAGGAACGTAGATCAATCGGTAAATTGAGAGCTTTGCCTTCCGATCCGCCTGACGTTCTCACGAACCACTCTTCCCTCACTCATGAACAAAACTCTGAGGTACTTGAACTCCTCCACTTGGGGCAAGATCTCTTCCCCAATCCTGAGATGGGGATTGAGGAGGTCTTCGAAGTATTCCCTCTACCGATCCACAACATCCGCAGTCGAGATCAGCAGCACACCATCCTCACCATACACGGTGTTGACAGTGCACTGCTTCCCCTTCCTGAGGCGGCGGACGGTGGTCCAGAATCGCTTCGAAGCCGTTCGGAAGTTGTTTTCCATGGCTTACCCGAACTCCTCCCATGTCCGAGTTTTTGCCTCCGCAACCGCCGAAGCCACACACCGCTTGGCCGCCTCGACAATAGAGGTACGGAACATGGTCCACTCGGACTCATTATCCAGCACCTCCCTCGTGACATGTTCAAAGTTCTTCCGGAGGTGGGAATTGAAACTCTCTCTGACAGGAGACTCTGCTAGATGTTCCCAGCAGACCTCCGCAATGCGTTTGGGTCTGCCAGGACGTTTGCTGCCGACATGCCGTCACCTATGGGACCCTGGAATACATCCATGTTATGACACTGCTCTAGGTAGCATTATTCTGCTTAATACCGACATGAAAACAGGAGTTCAGAACATTCAGACAGAGATATTCTCCCTTCTTGATTACATTTTTTGGGGATTTGCAACACATTTTCACACCCTAGCAATATTTAGGCCATGTCTACACTAAGTCGTTTAACCCATTAAACGGATAATTATTTAGCTTAGCCCCGTTTCAGCCACACTAAATCATCGTTTAAGGTCCCCCTCCTCGGACAATTTTTTACACGGGTAAGTGTAATTCTTGAATCTCCGGCACTTAGCTTTGTATGGACTCATTGATCGTTTACAAAGTGAGTTCGGAGAGGAAGTGACGCCAGAGAGACCACGCCCACAAAGGAAGTGACATCAGAAGGAACGCGCCACAGGCAGCTTCATAATAAAGCGGTTTCGTAACGCAGAGGTAAACACTGGAAATATGAAGGCGAGTCATCCAAACATGCCCGTGTTTCTCCTTCTTCTACATCAGTGGTTCTTAACCTTGTTGGAGGTACGGAACCCCACCAGTTGCATATGCGCATTCACCGAACCCTTCTTTACTGAATTTTTTTTAATATTTTTTTTTTAATTCAAGACAAAGTTATATGTTTTTGGTAACACTTTAGTATGGGGAATACATTCTAAGTAACAAAGTCTTAATTTAGAGTTTTTTGGACACTAGGGGAACATATTTTAAGTAACAAAGACTTAATTTAGAGTTATTTGGTTAGGGTTAGGGTTAGAGGGTTAGGGCCAGGGTTAAAGGGTTAGGGTTATAATAAGGCTATGCCGAATAAGGCATTAATAAGCAGAGGTGTGGACTCGAGTCACATGACTTGGACTCGAGTCAGACTCGAGTCATGAATTTGATGACTTTAGACTCGACTTGACAAAATGTAAAGAGACTTGCAACTCGACTTAGACTTTAACATCAATGACTTGTGACTTCACTTGGACTTCAGCCTTTTGACTTGACATGACTTGCTACTTTCCCCAAAACCTAAAGCTTAAAAAGTTATTTGGGAGCGCTCCGTAGCTTTCATTTTGTACGTGTCTGTCTATCAGCGTGTGTGCTGCGTGTCAGCGTGTGTGCTCTCAGTACAACAGCCAATCAAATTAGATCTACATTGTTTTCATCACACAGCATTCATCCAATCAAATTGCAGGACAACCAATGAACAAGAGTTGTCAAACAACACGCCAGTGAGAAAGATTTATACCAAAGTTGGTTTCGTTCGGATATAAAAACTACGACTTGGTCAACGAATTGCCGTATGCAAATCACGCAGTTCGAATATTACAGACGGAGACGCAACAACTTCCAACTTCGTTCGACATTTGAAGTTGCACAAAGAAGGGTAAGTTTTGAATGTAAGATAACGTTTATTGGCTAAGTAACATGACTTTTATTTGCTGTGTAGTTAAATCAGTGAGGCTGTAAACTCACTGCTAACGTCATAACCATAGACATCTTATAAGGGTACACAGCATCGAGCGCTACTGCCTACTGGCGCAGACGAGACGCGGGGCCGCCATCTTGGAGTGGTGATCCGCTCCACTCAGTGCAATTCATTTGGCAGGAGCAATGAACTGTCAACGCATTTAATTCATTTGACCTCACTGAATACCACTCATTTTCACGCGCTTTTTTGTCATACGTGTAGCTATGATAACGGACACATGTTTTATTATTCATAGTTTGCTTAACAGTAATAGAATATTCTTATACGCTATAAATGACCAGACGTCCGAGATTAAAACTGGGAATATAATCCCAGAGAAGGGGGGGGGGGAAACGGTCAGCTATTTTTAAATTGAAGAAACAATATGATTACGTTATATATACATGCTACATAAACAATGTATGAATACATTAGATATCTATATATTTTATAGACCGTATCTCTGTTGCTGCAGCAGCAGAGAGTTTATTCTGTCGTGACACTTTGTATTGATATTTTGTATTACATTCTTCCCTTAAATTATCATGTTTACAGTGATTGTTATATATGTATTTTTTATGTATGTCGCTTTGGATAAAAGCGTCTGCCAAATACTTAAACATATATAAACACCTGAAAGTCTTTATATCAGCTAAAACCACCAATCTGTTTCACTAGATTCAGAATAAAACCAAATTCTGTTTTACCCAACAATGTTAGTATTTGAATATTGTTACTTGAAGACTTATTCCTGGTTACAATTATACTGTTAAGAAAGTATTGTCTTATATTTTGCCTAAAATGAGAATGCATTATAATCAATGGCGGCTGGTGAATTTTGTTTTAGGTGGGGCAGAAAGTTTGTAAACCAAACCCCTGTAGGGGCGTCATCCTCCCCCAGAAGATTTATTTGTGATTTTCACATACAAATATTGAAGATCTTTGCTCCTTCTCAACTCTGTGGTAATGTTATTTTCATAAAATACAACCAATAGTACATTAATGTTAAATCTTACTTGTGAAAAGTAATCCCCCGATTCCTATTTTCAACAGTCCGCTCATTTGAGCAGGAAAACACTGAACACCAGCCCGGCATCTTTGTTTTCTACCTGTCAACTGTCAGTTTAGGCTGCTCGCCGGCTCCTCATCACCACTTCAAGATGCAAATTGCTCGTGTCACAGCAACCAATATTGCGTCTACTTATAAGATGTTTATGGTTATAACGTCATTTCAAACACGGCAATATGTTGCGTCCACTGCAGTTTGCTACCTTATTCATACTTTTTGTCAAGTGATTTTTTAAGCAGGGTTGCATGAGGTACCTATACATAACGTTACGTTAGTCAATGTATCACACACAGTAACATAACGTTAGACGGCGGTCAGCAGCACCGCGTATTTTAGCCACCTACAAAAAGACAAACATAGTCAAATAAAGGTCAGTTAAAATATATACTATATTAAGAATATGTGTACATATTGCATAGGGCCCTGACATCTAAAAAGTACAACTCTGTTCATTGTTATGTTCATGTATTTGTTATGTTTTTCATGTGTACGCACACATCAACACACATACAGTATGAGATGAGATCAATGAGATAAGGTAAGAACAGAATAGAAACTGCTGTGGAACTAGTTACAATGCAATATGCCATGGAAATACAATGTTAACACTTTTGTACAAATAAGTACAGTTGCACTTGTTTTTGCAAATGTGTTTATTCTGTAAAGGAATGAGTTAAATGTTTAAAATTGTTTAAACTATTAAAATGACTGGTTAATGGTGCTATTATGAATTGCAATGTCAGTACTATTTTCTTTCCTGCTATTTCAAATGCACTTGTTTTAATAAATAAATACAGCGGTTTAAAAGCATACACAATCTGTGTAAAAATATTAGTCTGTGGTCAAAAGGACTTGAAAGGACTCGAAACTCAAAATGCAGGACTTGTGACTTGACTTGAGACTTTCCAGTCTTGACTTTGGACTTGACTCGGGACTTGCCTGTCTTGACTCGGGACTTGACTCGAGACTTGAGGGCAAAGACTTGAGACTTACTTGTGACTTGCAAAGCAATGACTTGGTCCCACCTCTGTTAATAAGTACTTAATAATGATTAGTTAAGAGCCAATATGTTACTAATTTGCATGTTAATAAGCAACTAATTAATGGTGAATATGTTCCCCATGCTAAAGTGTTACCATATTTGAACCGTGCATGAACATCACCTTGTTCAAACAACAAAACCGACACAGTGCATAAACTCATAACAAATTACACACCTGCAAATCAGTCTGACTTCTGCTGTTGTCGTATCCGTAATACGCCGGTAGGGAGAAGTTTTTCATCTTTATTTACACGATGAGTCAGGTGTGTTTTGACCTCTGCCGAACCCCTGAGCCCGACTCACCGAACCCCTAGGGTTCGATCGAACCCAGGTTAAGAACCACTGTTCTACATGTACAGACGCTTGTGGAAATCACACATGAATACCTTAAGACAGGGGTGTCCAAAGTGCGGCCCAGGGGCCATTTGCGCCCCGCAGCTAATTGTTGTGACAATCAATGGTACTTTAATCTTTAATCTTAATCTTTACCGGCCTGCCACACATTCTGGAAATGCTATTGCAAAAATAAACAAAGAACATTCAAAAAAGTGGAATGAGGTGAAATCTAAAGAGAAAAAGTTGACACAAAGCTGCCATGCAGGCTGTTTTTTTTTTTTTTAATTTTGTCTTTCTTTTATTCTCTTTTTGCCATTGTTTAAAAAAAATAATAATGACAAAAAAATCCATGTAATAATGAATTATTTTCAAGGCTTCAGTTACTTCTAATATTTCACTTTAAAATGTCTTATGCGGTAAATATTGCATATATTGTGCAGATGCCATATAAAAACATTAACGTTTTATTTGACAAAAGAGCATAAAACTAAAAAATAATAGTTCAAACATAAAATGGACAGATATACTGTATCTGAAGTTGATCCTGTAACTTAAGTGTTGAAAGTAAAAGAAAAACCTAATAAAAATGTATCACTTTATGAGTGGGGCACCTTTTGGATCCCAAATATATTTAGTGGTATTGTATTTATCTTTTCACTGTGATTAACGTACTCAAAAATATTAAATAATTAAAATCAATGGTGTCCTGCATTATTGATCTTTTAAGGCTCTAATTACTAAATACTACATATTTCAGTTTTACTATAAAAAACTAAGTTGTTTTTGACAGAAAAGCCATAAAACCTTTTTTTTTTAATTACTTTATTTGAACTTGAAGTTGATATAGAGATTAACTGTAAGCGTTAAATAAAAAATAATAATTTTATTTATTTTTAACATTTTAATGACTGAGACCCTTGATGGTCCCCGGGACCCCTGAAGGTAAAACTAATTAAAAATCCATATATTTTGTTACGTTTTGAAAATGAAAAATATCAAAATGGCCCCCACATGCTTTAATTTTCCCATGTTCGGCCCTCAGTGGAAAAAGTTTGGACACCCCTGCCTTAAGAGAAAGCGATTGCAGCTATTTGGGATACAACACTTCTCAGACGACAAGATAACTTTCCAATGTCCGGCTGGGTCAGCTGTGTTTCTACTTACCGAAAAACGTTGTCCATTTTTCGAAGGAGAGACAACGAGAATGCGAGCTCCCGTGGATGTGATAAAAAAGGTAGCGTGTGCTTTGTATTACCTGGCCGTCGAGGAAAACGGCAAATGCTTTTGGACTGGCAAAACAGACTGTATCAGTTATTGTCCGCCATGTATGTCGTGGACTCGACGTCTAGGTCCAGAGTATATAAAGTCACCAAAAACGAATGGACAATGAAGGTGAAGGCAAAAGAGTGAGGAGTGTCCTGACCAAATATCTAGATCCCTAGTTTGATTGATGTAAAATGTTCTTTATCACATTGTTTACATGTCTAATAAAGATTTGATTAATATATGATGTCTCAGGTGTGATTCACTACAATAGGGCCCCACAGCACACTGGATTCCAGTTAATTGAAATACCACACAACTGGATATTGTTCAGATAAGTTACATTTAAGAACTTGCACACAAAGCAACACTAGAGGTGACTATGACGTGTGCATTTTCCACGCATGCATACTAGGTAGCGTTGCGCCGGCGGACGGAGGTTGGCGGGGGTCTTAAACGGTGGCATTGTTGTGTGTGGACACGGATAAGGTTAGGTGTGATTTACCCTGGATAACCTTATCCTTAGTGTAAACGGGGCCTTAAATAAAATGTAACACCTTTAAAATGTTCATATGTTTAGACTGGCCTGTGCCTTTAAGTTCAAAGAGTAAACCCCGGGGTTGGCGCTATATAAATTATTTGCAAGGGAAAAAGCATGATGCATCTTTTAACATGTGCAGTCATTCCGGAGTGCACCGCCTACAAATGTCAAGTCCTCTTAAGATCAAAAGTAATTGGTCAAGCCGCCAAACGAGGCGCAGAGGTAACGAGGCGCTTAGCCGCTGTAAAAGACTCAAACGACACAGTGTGCGGCATGTCGCCGAGCTAATACAGCAGACATCGCACAAGCAGAGATCACAGTCGGACTGTCTAATCAAATCAGGCTAGAAACGTTCCTTTCTTACCCTGTCAGTCAAATATGCTAACTGAGCTTTGGGATTAGCAGTGTGTGCTTTAAAACATTAGATCACAGCCTATGTAACCTTAACATGGTAGGAGATCCGCATGAAGAAGACAGAGCGTTCCAGCGTTGAAAGGGAGCCGAGGAGCGACACTGAAGTGTAAAGGCCATTAGGAGAGCCAGAGAGGAGGGGGATGGTGCTGACTGGGCTTGGCTGACGGAGCAGTGTGGTGCCTGGCGGCTGCGAAGGAGAGGGTGACAACAAGGGAAGCAGCTGATGTGCTCCAAGTGGCCCCTTCACCACGCCGCCTGCTGCATCTTCATACCCGCAAGAGATCGCATGTCAGCTTTCATGAAGACCACTCGGAACGCGTGAGTGTGCACGTGGATTTCCTGGTCCATCGACAGTCATTGAAAAGAAAATACTGGTTTTATCGAATTAAAAACATATATATATCGCCTGTGCAGATATTATAGTGTTGGCAATGGTTGATTTAAGATAGGATGCAAGGAATCAATATGTTGCTTATGGGCAACGTTCCGTCTAAGGTGCGCGCCTGTGCAATTGCGCACTGCTCAAGCGTCCTCTGCGCACGACAAATCTATGCCACGCACAAAATCATATAAAAAAATAAGCGCATAACCATTTTCGACACATGGACACGACAGAGAAAACAGTTTTCGTCATCATTGTTCAAATATTGTAACGTCTGTCGAGACGCTTTGAGGACATGAATTCCATCGATCACTTTACTGAGCAAAACTTTTTATTGTCGGCCATAAACACATCACCAAAACATTAGTAAAAAAATATGATATCCAGCAAAAGTGGTCATTTTCTGCAGTACAAACCAGACCAAAAGCAACTTTGTGATATCAACAGCAGCCGCTCGCTCTTTCTCACTTGCGCCAACACATGCACATATGGCACTTAGGCAGTGATGCGTTTACAGTCATACAAAAAGTCGGACAACTCCAACACCACACATAAAGTGTCATTCCAGGTCGTTACTCTATGATTTACCAATCAAATGTGTGCTTATTCTAGTGTCATTTATTAAGAATCTTAATTTATAAATATTAATCATGAAATGCTGTTAGTATATTAAATAAATACTAATAAAAATATATTTTTTACAAACAGGAAGTTGCAGGAATGTACACATGATCCCCTGCTTACATCTCATTGTGCAACATGTGAATGTTTTAATGGGAACTAAATGCAATGTCTGAAAGGGGTACAAATTATTTCCAGAGCAGGACTTCCACCCAGACAAACAATACAAGTACACAGTTCATGGAAAAACAATATTTGTTGTTATTGTCATTGTAAGTGGGCCTAAACACTTATATTAGAAAATAACCTCATGGAAATGACTGCTGTCATTTGATTATAATAATAAGAGAATGTTGTCTGTCTATCTGTGTTGGCCCTGCGATGAGGTGGGGACTTGTCCAGGGTGTACCCTGCCATCCGCCCGAATGCAGCTGAGATAGGCTCCAGCGACCCCGAAAGGGACAAGCGGTAGAAATGGATGGATGGATGGAGATTGAACTTGTTATTTAGTCAGGTTTGGGACAGGTGTGCTGCTGGTGTAGCCACAGTGTGCACGTCTGATGTTGCTCACATGGGCTCCACTGAATGCTCAGGGAGTTTTTGCGTTTGCTCACACACATGAAAAATTAGAGGGAACATTGCTTATGGGCACCTATTTGTTTACCTATGTTGCAAAGAAGACTAATCAGAGAGACGCTGGTCATTATAACCTTAATAGCCATCTGGAGCTCATGGGAAAGTGGAAAGGGAAACAAAACTCTTGCTGACCACATGAGGATTTATCAACAAGTACCCAAAGTTCCGGAATATATGCCGCTACTTTTTTTCCGACGTTTTGAACCCTACAACTTATAAAACGGTGCAAATAATTTATGGATTTTTCCTTGCTAACGGCCAAAATGCAAATTGTTTTCACGAAACACATGCAAAGACTGTCCATGCACTAAATTAGTCCGAATAGTTTGGCTCTAAATACGCCTCCTACAGCCCATGCAAACACCTTAACCCAGGGGTGTCCAAACTTTTTCCACTGAGGGTTGCACACGGGAAAATTAAAGCATGTGGGGGCCATTTTGATATTTTTCATTTTCAAACCATAACAACATATATGGATTTTTTATTTATTTTACCTTTAGGGGTCCTGGGGACCATAAAGGGTCTCAGTCATTAGAATGTTAAAAATAAGTCAGATTATTATTTATTTTTAATTATTTAACGCTTACAGTAAATCTCTATATCAACTTCAAGTTGATATAAAGTAATACAAATTAAAAAAAATGTTTTATGGCTTTTCTGTCAAAAACAACTTAGTTTTTTTTATAGTAAAACTGAAATATGCAGTATTTGGTAATTAGAGCCCTAAAATATCAATAATGCAGGACACCATTGATTTGAATTATTTCATATTTTTGAGTAATCACAGTGAAAAGATAAATTAAAAATCACTAAATATATTTGGGATCCAAAAGGTGCCCCACTCATAAAGTGATACATTTTTATTAGGTTTTTCTTTTACTTTCAACACTTAAGTTACGAGATCAACTTCAGATATATCTATCGATTTTATGCTGGAACTATTATTTTCTTTGTTTTATGTGCTTTTGTCAAAGAAAACTTTGATGTTTTTATATGGCTACTACACAATATATGCAATATTTACCACATAAAACATTTTAAAGTGAAATATTTGAAGTAATTGGAGCCCTGAAAATAATTCATTATAACATGGATTTTTTTATCATTATTTTTTTTTTCGAGCAATGGCAAAAAAAGAAAAATAAAGAAAGACAAAAGAAAAAAAAAACAGCCTGCATGGCAGCTTTTGTGTCAACATTGCAACTTTTTCTCGTTAGATTTCACCTCATTCCACTTTTTTTAATGTTGTTTTTTATTTTTACAATAGTATTTCCAGAATGTGTGGCGGGCCGGTAAACAATTAGCTGCGGGCCGCAAATGGCCCCCGGGCCGCACTTTGGACACCCCTGCCTTAACCCGATCCTGTTCAGTTTTTGAAAAGTCGGACTGACACACCTAGATTATGCGATTGGAAACCAGATCTCTCGAGGGGGCTGTGCGCCCATGGGGACCCTTCGTGTGGCGCATGCGCCAATCTCAATACAACCCGGAAGCAGATAGCATTCAATAAAAACTGCAACAATTGTCATGAAGAGGAGACTGTTTATTTTTTTCACAAATTAAAAGAACAAAACATTTTCAAGTGCATCAATGGAAGATAAAAAATAAACAGATTCATTTAATAAATTAACTAAGGAAATGTAGCTTAATTCGGAGTCCCGAACGAAATGCGAGAGATATGAAAGAGAATGAAGCACGTATTATAAATTACAAGGAGAATACTAAAGCGTACACAAACCTCTTCATGCAGTATTAGTGCACTCCAAACTGATGAACAATAACTCTGTATTCCACACAACTGGCAAGATAGTCCAGAAAAATAACCAAGTTCATCTGGAACAGTATCGATCGGGAATAAACATCTTTTTCCTTTAGATTTAAAGCTCCTTCCATCAATCCACAGAGCCTTTGCTGCCTTATGAATGAACTCTGAGACATTCAAAAGTTTTGTTTTCATGATTGTCGGTCCAAAAATGCATTCAAAAAAATCTATCTGCTTCCGGTCTTCCCTTACTTCGGACCTGCATCTGTTCTGATACATTCTCAATAGTAGTGTTATGTTCGTAGCGCAATCCAAGATCATTTCTCGATGCTGTTTGCTACCTAACAGTAGAGACGTAATATTTCTAATCTGTGTCAATATTACAGCGGACATCACAACAGTTAGGCTCTTAACTTGTAAGGAGCCAAAGACGTGGCGTGACGTCATAGGTCAACCGGAAAAGAAAACAATCCATCCACGCTAAAAGGAAATAAGCGCCCCCCAGTGCACAGGAGGCACACGGCATATGACCAATAGTCGCAGTAGACAGAGTGCATGGACACTTGGACTTCACACGTAGGTGTGAAAATACAGAAAACCGAACTATTTGAGAAATCAGACTAATTTAGTGCATGGAAACGTAGTGACTGAAACAGTCTGTTATTGTTTTTGCTATGGTGCCATCTTTTGGACGAGTTACCTCACTGCAGGTGCTGCTGGGCAAATGCCAACAAGCATTGCTTGCTGTTTAAAGCTTTGAACCGGAAGTACAAGTGCTGTTCGGTCTTCTAACCGTTTCTACTTGGTTGGATTCGTCATTAATCATTTTAAGCAACGTTTGTAAGTTTTACAATACCACTAAAACAATTCGTATTCAATAAAACGCCCCATCTGTAATGTCTGTAGGAGTGTTTTCATGCATATTTTTACGTGCTATCGTAATGTAATGAAGCGCTTTGTAAGCATTAGAGAATGTGCTAACACTTTTACGAGTGTCTGTGGTTTTTTTAAAATGTTTTTATCTTACCAAAAAAGTCTCATTGAGATTTTCGAGATACAAATACATGTCATACACTAAGAAAAACGGTTACCAGTTAAAAACTTAATCTCAAGTGCTCTCAATCTGGATTTAAAAACGTTTAATGAAATAAATTCAGTTATTTTCCAGTCTTTACAGTGTCAGTATTATTAACCAACAATAGAATTATGTTTGTGTTGTTCCTGTTTCACAAATTCCTCATTATATTGCCCAAGACGTGACCGTGGCGTTATCGAGTCTGTTTAGCTGATTGGAGAGCTAGCTTCTGCAGCTAGTGTGTTCGTGACCGTAACTTCTGTTTTGTTTGATCAGCCATTTTACTGCCGTGTATTGGGGGCGTGCCTTAAAGGCACTGCCTTTAGCGTCCTCTACTACCTGTCGTCACATCCGCTTTTCCTCCATACAAACAGCGTGCCGGCCCAGTCACATGATATATGCGGCTTTTACACACACATAAGTGAATGCAAGGCACACTTGATCAACAGCCATACAGGTCACACTGAGGGTGGCCGTACAAACAACTTTAACACTGTTACAAATATGCGCCACACTGGGAACCCACACCAAACAAGAATGACAAACACATTTAAGGGAGAATATCCGCACCGTAACACAACATAAACACAACAGAACAAATACCCAGAACCCCTTGCAGCACTAACTCTTCCGGGACGCTACAATATACACCCCCCGCTACCACCAAACACCACCCCCCACAACCCCGCCCACCTCAACCACCTCCCGAATTCAGAGGTCTCAAGGTTGGCAGATATGCTCTAGTTTACTCTGGACAGAAGCTGTGCGCCTTAATTGTTTTTGTAGCTGTTGTTTTGAGGCATGTTTTAAAAAAATACAAAAAATAATGCACTTTGTGAAAGTAAAAGTATAGTATTTCCCATAGTTGTAGTGGGTATTAGGATTATCTCAGGGAGAGCATGTCCCAAATTCCAAGCTGTTTTGAGGCATGTTAAAAAAAATAATGCACTTTGTGACTTCAATAATAAATATGGCACTGCTATGTTGGCACTTTTTTCCATGACTGGAGTTGAAGTTGTTCTCTTATTTTGGAAAACCTTGTTTTTGATTGATTGATTGTAACTTGTATTAGTAGATTGCACAGTACAGTACATATTCCGTATAATTGACCACTAAATGGTAACACCCGAATAAGTTTTTCAACTTTTTATTCAATTCATGGTAAAGTTACATTGTTTAATGCATCCAGCGGGGCATCACAACACAATTAGGCATAATAATGTGTATATATCGGTATCGGTTAATATCGGAATCGGTAATTAAGAGTTGGAAGATATCGGAATATCGGATATCGGCAAAAAAGCCATTATCGGACATCTCTAATTATTACATTTTAACAGAAGTGTAGATAAAACATGTGAAACAGAAAGTAAGCAGATATTAACAGTAAAATAACAAGTAGATTAATACGCCATTTTATACCGCTTGTCCCTCATAATTTTGACAAAATAATAGAATGAGACAGGACACAATATGTTACTGCATACAGTATGTCAGCAGAATAATTAAAATTCTTTGTTTACTAAAAGAGAAGTTGTCTATGTTCACTATCTTATTAGATACCAAATGTTTTCTTTAATTACAATAAGAAACATGTTTAATTTATCATAAGATTTTCTGTTAAAATAAAGTCAATAATGCAATTTTTGTGATTCCCTTTATTTTAAAAAGTATCGAAATACATGTTGGTACCAAATTATTGGTATCGGGACAACCCTATTTACACACAGTAACATTACCATGTATCAGGGCTAGTCAAGTAAATTATTCTAGGGGCCACAGTTTCAGAAAGCTGAAGACCGACAGGCCGGACTTTTCCCTTCAGAATTATGACAACCAGCATCTGGTGAGCATCTGTTGTCGGGCTATTTTTTCTTTTATCGGAATTCCACAGTTCAGGACAAAATAGCCCTGTTTTGTAAAATGCATAGGACGCTGGCCTTTAGATGGTTCAAAGGTCAATGCAAGGATCTGCTAACGTGCTTACACTGTTCCAAGTTCTAGTGTTTTTAGGCATTCACTGCAAAAAATTGTTTCCAATGTTAAGAACTGAACTCGGGTGACGGTCTGGTATCACCATCAGGCCGCCAGTTGAATAGCACTGCCATATATAAACATTGTATACGGCTGTGCTAAGTGCTAATAACGGATTATTCATTACATAAACTTCTACTATTGTTTACAATCAGAGCAGCCATCTTTTTTTGTATTATATCTTTTTCTCTGTCTGGCCTATCCAGCCACTTAGGCAAATCATATTGTTGATGTAGATTTACACTACCGTTCAAAAGTTTGGGGTCACATTGAAATGTGCTTATTTTTGAAGGAAAAGCACTGTACTTTTCAATGAAGATAACTTTAAACTAGTCTTAACTTTAAAGAAATACACTCTTTACATTGCTAATGTGGTAAATGACTATTCTAGCTGCAAATGTCTGGTTTTTGGTGCAATATCTACTTAGGTGTATAGAGGCCCATTTCCAGAAACTATCACTCCAGTGTTCTAATGGTACAATGTGTTTGCTCATTGGCTCAGAAGGCTCATTGATGATTAGAAAACCCTTGTGCAATCATGTTCACACATCTGAAAACAGCTTTGCTCGTTACAGAAGCTACAAAACTGACCTTCCTTTGAGCAGATTGAGTTTCTGGAGCATCACATTTGTGGGGTCAATTAAACGCTCAAAATGGCCAGAAAAAGAAAACTTTCATCTGAAACTCGACAGTCTATTCCTGTTCTTAGAAATGAAGGCTATTCCACAAAATTGTTTGGGTGACCCCAAACTTTTGAACGGTTGTGTATATATACATGTATATTCATATATTACTCATTGTTAAAATTGGCCCTCTGAGGGCAACCATAACTGCGATGTGGCCCTCAATGAAAACGAGTTCGACACGCCTAGTTTAGAGGGTTAACTGTACTTGCAAGAAGACTTTGTTATATAATAATGTATACAATTGTATCTAGCGTAATGGAAACAAGTGAGTTTACAATCATTTAGTTCTTTGCAACACGATATTTGCCTCAAAGAATGACACAGAATATGTCAATAGTTGAACTTAATACATCATCACCATAGGAAAAATGCGAGGAACTGAACTCGACGAAGAAAACTCTCCACTGGATTTTGGTTACAGTTGCGTTCCTGTCTGAAGTTCAAAGTTGATGCTACTTCAGAAGAACAAAAATTGTGACTGTCGCAGAGCCGTCACTTGTTAAGTAGGTCACAGGACTGTACATGACCCAGACATGGGTCTCGCCCCTGCGGGTCATGGGCCAGTGAGGCATGAGGTGCCAACTGAGCGCCTCTGATTTGACTCCCAGTAAGGTGGCCTGGGCTGCCGTGCCCCTTAGATGAGCCCCTGGCATGATCCTTGACACAAGGCTCACGCTGAAAGGAAGACCCGATAGTTCACTCAAGTGTGCCGGGCAGACACTCGTGCATTTTAGGGTCAACGCCATTGCTCACAGGGAGGTTCTGCTTCATCATATCACAGAAATGAATTAAATAAGCAAAGGGTTCTTTGTAAATATCTATAGGCGGAGCAGTTCATTGGTCTTTAAGAATTTTGTTGATCCTGTGCGATTGTTGATTAAAGCAAAATGGAGTGCAGTACTTGGCTGTAACCAGCAGAGGCGCTGTTGATTCAATTAGCCAAGCTGTCGAAAAGAGACACAATATCGTCAGCTATGGGTATCCCCGCTGAATTTTGGTATACTTTACACCCGAGCTATACAACTAAATTGTTGTATAGATTCACTGTTACTCCCTTTCTGTCTTTTCCCGAGTACTCACGTCCTCCACAGAGGATTTTTTTTTTTTTTTTGTCACCGTTAAAAAAGCTCTCTGCTGTTGTTTAAGGCCATACTGCAAAAAAAAACAGTCAAAGATCATCTATATGACAGGGCAGCCAGTGGATTTTACAGTAAAAAAAACTGGCAACTCAGTCGCCAGGATTTTATCGTAATAATTTTCTGTTTATGGTAATGCACTGAAAAAACGATCGTAGGTTTTTACGGTAATAAAAAAAACTGGCAGATCAGTCGTCATAATTGTACCCTAAAAATAACAGAGGTATCGTTTTTCAATTTAAAGTAGTTCAGAGTTTTACAAAAAACGGTGTAAAATTCTGGCGACTGAGCTGCCAGTTTTTTTTACCACAAATTCCACAGATTATCTTTTTTGAAGAAAGCGCTGTAGAAAAGGTAAGTCTCCCCCAGTTTGAACCGAACCGGCGGGCCGGTTTGGTGTAATTTTTCTGGGCCAAAATTGTGCCGCGAGTTGAGTGGCCCTATTCTTCACCCTAAAATATCCCTTACTTGTTATTAAAAACATTTGAAATTGTAAAATGTACATGGAGGCAAACATTACCAATACTAATCAATAATAATTAAAGGTAATACAATTTGCTGTGACTTACAATGACGACGATCATTGTAAAAAAAATATACATATATTTTTTGGTAATATACTAGCAGCTCGGTCGCTAGAATTGTACTGTAAAAAATACAGTGGTACCATTTTCAATTTACTGTGATTTGGTATAAAACCACTCGGGTTGTGAATTATACAAAAACTCACAAACAGATTCCGATAAAGTTTACGGTGGTTTTTGGGCGTAAAAATAATCACCTCACATCCAAATCATGATTCTCATTTATTATGCTTCTGCATTTTTAAAATGGTAAAATGTACACGTTGGCAATCACCGCTAACAAAAGGTAAATAAAGGCGATAAAATTTGCAGTGCCTAACAATGACCATGACGACAAACACATTAAAAAGTCAGTGGATTTTACGGTAATATACTGGCCGCTCAGTCGCAAAGATTTTACTGTAAAGAAACAGTGGTACCATTTTCAATTTACAGTAATTACAAAAAATAATAAAAAATAATATTAATTAAAAAAAACAAATTCTGAATTTGTAAGCATTCATTTTTGTTTTCTTCAAGCATCAACTTTTAAAAATAGTTATTTAACGATATTTCTGCACTTACTCGCTGCATATGTCATGAGCCAAGAGAAGCTTTCGTAACCTATACCCTGTTATGAAAATGTTTGACTATAATTTGTCTTTCAAATAATATATTGAAAAAAATTACTTTGAACCGAGAATCAATTCTGAATCAAATCATCACAAGAATCGCGATCAAATCAGGAGTTTTTGTAAAATTCACATCCCAAATGGTTTTTACACCCAATTATTGTGTTGTGTTGGTGTTTTTTTTACAGTAAAATTTTTGCGACTGAGCTGTCAGTATATTACAGTAAAATCTACAGCGTTCTTCACAGCAGGCATAAGACATTGGTACAACGTTGATTATATATAAATGTCCTTTAAAACGGACTTTGAAACAATGTTGCAAGATAGTTGTATTTGTAAATTGAGACGACGGTGTCTTACGTTGGATCCACGTTGTTGGTTGGGAAATTACAACATTTGGTCAAATTAACGTCACAACCTGACATTGAATAAACGTTGTCAAAAAGCATGTTGTTTCAACGTTGTATTTTGTGGTGTAAAATACTGGTTGGAAAATGACCAAAGTTCAATGGTCCAATCAACATCAGAACCCAACATTGATTAAATGTTGTCAAAAAGCGGGTTTTTCCAACGTTAAGTTTGAGTTGCTCAACGTCAGGACATAATTCGACAAGTTGTCAACGTTGTTTTAACGTCTTGTGCCTGCTGGGTTCATCATCGTCGTCATTGTAAGGCACAGCAAATTGTATCATCTCACAATTTTGATGTGAATCCATTTTTTCTCAGCACCCCTAAAAAATACCTAAGATTTTAGAGTAAAAAAAATTAAAAAAATTTTTACAATGAAAAATCGGCAGCCAATCAGTAGAAAGTACAATCAACAATGAAAGCGCTCGGTCATCGGCTACATCCAAACCTCACACCAACATTGTAACGTTCTTTTATTTCTACAAATAGCGTATTTTTCGGACTATAAGGCAGACTTAAAATCCTTTCATTTTCTCAAAACTCGACAGTGCGCCTTATAAACCGGTGCGCCTAATGTACGGATTAATTTTGGTTGTGCTTACCGACCTCGAAGCAATTTTATTTGGTACATGGTGAAATGATAAGTGTGACCAGTAGATGGCAGTCGCACATAAGAGATACGTGTAGACTGCAATATTACCGTATTTTTCGGAGTATAAGTCGCACCGGAGTATAAGTCGCACCTGCCGAAAATGCATAATAAAGAAGGAAAAAAACATGTATAAGTCGCACTGAAGTATAAGTCGCATTTTTGGGGGAAATTTATTTGATAAAACCCAACACCAAGAATAGACATTTGAAAGGCAATTTAAAATAAATATAGAATAGTGAACAACAGGCTGAATAAGTGTACGTTATATGACGCATAAATAACCAACTGAGAACGTGCCTGGTATGTTAACGTAACATATTATGGTAAGAGTCATTCAAATAACTATAACATATAGAACATGCTATACGTTTACCAAACAATCTTGTCACTCCTAATCGCTAAATCCCATGAAATCTTATACGTCTAGTCTCTTACGTGAATGAGCTAAATAATATTATTTGATATTTTACGGTAATGTGTTAAAATTTCACACATAAGTCGCTCCTGAGTATAAGTCGCACCCCCGGCCAAACTATGAAAAAAACTGCGACTTATAGTCCGAAAAATACGGTACTCAAGTAAACAACACCAAAATTGTATATGTTCCATTGAAAATATAGAACATTACACACGGCGCTCAAAAATCTATCAAAATGTTTTAGTACGACTTTGGTAAGCTATGAAGACGCACCGCTTACTGGATTGTACTGTGCTTCAACATACCAGTAATATCATGGTGTGTGTATAAGGTAAGACATATTATCTGGCGTTTTGTTTCACAATATTATGCAAAACCAACTTTTCTTACCTTCTGGCACCTGCTGATATGTCTTTGGGATCTGCATAAGTCCTGAAAATTTGCTCGTGTCCACCTTTGTAGTCCGTGTCGACCCCGTAGTCGATAAGCTTCTTCTTTTTCTCTATCTCCTTTTTATGGGACATTCATCCTCCGCTGTTTTCATTTCTAATATAAAGTAGTGTAAAGTTCTTACTTATATCTGTCAGTAAACTCGCCATGAAAGCGCTAAAAACTACCGGTGTAGTGAATTTACATAATTCACCCAAGGAACTTTGGTTATTAGAGAGTTCCGGCCGCAAGTCTTTTTTATGCGTCTTTTTCATGCGTCTTTTATTGCCAACAGAAAAACACCATCCATCTTCTTCCTCTGTTTGTTTTAGCATGCAGAGTGCAGATATCTGCTGATGTTATACTACCACCTACTGGTAAGACTTTTGTTAGCACTGATCATGATCCACATACTATAAAATGTATTATTAGAGTGTACATGCTATGCTTGATTATTTGAAAAATATTACAGATTTAAGGTAATACTATAAGATGATAAGACTATTTTTTAGAGATCAATGCAAATAAATAAAAAAGAAGAATATTAAAATGCTGAAGAATTTGAGAAGAAATATGCAGAGAACTATTTGGTACTAGAGCACTATTCTACTATAGAACACTACTGCCATTGAAATGGGAGTTCATAACATTCGGAGAGAGATAAATATAAAAAAAATATATATTAAAAAAAATTATATTTTTTCCTGTAATGTCCATAACTGGTATGTTTTACACCTAATAGTCAATGCATGTTGTTTCCTTGCCTGCATGAGCTTGCCTCGTCCCAGCAAGCTTAAGCGTTCACATTTGACAAACCACATTGACTGATTCATGCCAACTTCCAAAAAAATATTTGACCCAAATATTTTCTTTTCATCGGAGGAGAATCACGATGGCAATTGTGATTTAAAAGCCTTGGCCTTTCTGATTGAAAGTCCGGTACAAAAACAGGCAATGGCTCCATTGTTGAGGCCTCCTGCAGCGGCGGTAAAGATTTCTCAGAGTTTTCCCCATCAAGGACGTGATTTGTAAAGCTGTTGCAAGAAAAAGATTCAATCCAAAAAAAATAAAATAACAAGATAACAAGGACATAAACAAGATGTAGAAAATGGAAAAAAAAATTGTAGAGGGCTTCTTCTGACAGGAATATACAATTATACAGTGCTTTTTTTCCCACCGTGTATTAGGTACTTAGAACTGTGCATTGGACAACAACCTACTGTATAAGAAAACACATTTGTAAAATTACAATCATCTGCCAGGACTGCACAAACATAAGATTTTTGTGTGCGTTTTTGCTATTTTTAATGTAAACCATTTGTTGATTCTTTTTGTTGAAAGATGGATTTGGACCATATTAGTAGTAATTCATTCACCAATACATGAAAAGGTCTATATTTCCGACAGTGTGTCAGTTTTGAGTGTAGTTTATTATTATTTGTAAATTAATATTGCGTAAACTAAATTTGAATTGTTGGATTGTGAAAGAAAAAAAATCTATAAGTAGGCATTTTAAGATTGTATTTGTTGTCTGTTCTTTTTGCGACGCTTCCACAGGTCTTCTGACGGTAATCCTGACCCCCCCCAAAAATAAAACAACTTCTGCCAATCTTAAAATAAATAAAATAAAAAATAAAATAAAATAAAAAAAAATATATATATATATATATATATATATATATATATATATATATATATATATATATATATATATATATATATATATATATATATATATAAATGTGAATGACATTTATTTTGATGGTAATAAACATTTAAGTACCTGTAGAGTGAAAAAACAAGTTGCCTCTATGTTGAAGCTATTAACATATAGATCTGATTTATGACTCCAAAAGACTTCCAAAGTTTGCGAACACATAAATATGATTAAAATAGTATCAATCTCACAGAGAAATAATGAGGTAATGAGGAAGACAGTCACGCGAGTGACGCAGAGGCAGGAATGACAGAGCCCTTCCACATCAACAACAATACCCATCAAGCAGACTTTGTAAGAACCAACAACTATTACTTACATAATGGGAAATATAAATAAACATATAATTTCTAATACAATATTGTCATCTGAAAACACAATAGTATTATGTAAAAAATAATAAAATAAATAAACATTGTGTGTCCGTAAAGGAACAAGAGGAAGCAAAAGCTTATTATGCATAACAATTTGTCATTGAATTACAGGATACATATAAGGTCGTTGTGGCTTGTGCAGCCCTTTGAGACACTTGTGATTAAGGGCTATATAAATAAACTTTGATTGATTGATTGATTGATTGATTGATTGATTGATTGATTGATTGATTGATTGATTGATTGATTGATTGATTGATTGATTGATAATGATAATTACATCCATAAAGACAGTAATTAACCCACAAATATTTTCAACTTACTTAAAATATTAACCTTATTAAAGGCCTACTGAAACCCACTACTACCGACCACGCAGTCTGATAGTTTATATATCAATGATAAAATCTTAACATTGCAACACATGCCAATACGGCGGGGTTAACTTATAAAGTGCAATTTTAAATTTCCCGCTAAACTTCCGGTTGAAAATGTCTATGTATGATGACGTATGCGCGTGACGTCAATCGTTGAAACGGGAAGTATGCGAACACATTCAATCCTATACAAAAAACTCTGCTTTCATCTCAAAATTCCACAGTATTCTGGACATCTGTGTTGGTGAATCTTTTGCAATTTGTTTAATGAACAATGAAGACTGCAAAGAAGAAAGTTGTAGATGGGATCGGTGTATTAGCGGCGGACTACAGCAACACAACCAGGAGGACTGAGAGGTGGATAGCAGATGCGCTAGCCGGCGAACTCACCTTAACTTCCTCCGTCTCCGAGCCGCCGAACGCATCTGTGATCGGGTGAAGTCCTTCGTCGCACCGTCGATCGCTGGAACGCAGGTGAGCACGGGTGTTGATGAGCAGATGAGGACTGGCTGGCGTAGGTGGATAGCTAATGTTTTTAGCATAGCTCTGTGAGGTCCGGTTGCTAACTTAGCTTCAATGGTGTCGTTAGAAACAGCATTGTTAACATTCGCCAGCCTGGAAAGCATTAACCGTGTAGTTACAGGTCCATGGTTTCATCAATCAATCAATGTTTATTTATATAGCCCTAAATCACAAGTGTCTCAAAGGGCTGCACAAGCCACAACGACATCCTCGGTACGGAGCCCACATTTAAAAGTATTGTTGATTTTCTATCTATCCTTCCAGTCAGGGGTTTATTTCTTTTGTTTCTATATGCAGTTAAGCACGATGCTATCACGTTAGCTCTGTAGCTAAAGTGTTTCGCCGATGTATTGTCGTGGAGATAAAAGTCACTGTGAATGTCCATTTCGCGTTCTCAACTCTCATTTTCAAGAGGATATAGTATCCGAGGTGGTTTAAAATACAAATCCGTGATCCACAATAGAAAAAGGAGAGAGTGTGGGATCCAATGAGCCAGCTTGTACCTAAGTTACGGTCAGAGCGAAAAAAGATGCGTCCTGCACTGCACGCTAGTCCTTCACTCTCACATTCCTCATCCACAAATCTTTCATCCTCGCTCAAATTAATGGGGTAATCGTCGCTTTCTCGGTCCGAATCGCTCTAGCTGCATTGAAAACAATGGGGAAATGTGAGGAGCCTTTCAACTGTTGACGTCACGCTACTTCCGGTACAGGCAAGGCTTTTTTTATCAGCGACCAAAAGTTGCAACTTTATCGTCGATGTTCTCTACTAAATCCTTTCAGCAAAAATATGGCAATATCGCGAAATGATCAAGTATGACACATACAATGGATCTGCTATCCCCGTTTAAATTAAAAATATTATTTTCAGTAGGCCTTTAATAATTCATTATGCACCAAGAGCACATTCTGCACCCATTGGTCCTATGCGGGCATCAGGTGTAATGTATAGAATTGACCACTAGAGGGCAGTATTTTGGACACATTCCTGTGTAATGTGGTAATACTTGGTGTTAATAATATTCCTGCCAACACAATGATGTCATTAGGAGGGGATGCAAGTCACCATTTCAGTCAGAAACAATCAAGAACAAGGGTAGTTCATTAAGACCCCGATGGGGGGGGGGGAAGGTGGAGGCCAAAGGGGCTAATAGCGGCGAGGGATTGTTGTTAGTCATGCCAGTATGTCATAATACAGCTCTGCATTTTCAGCTGTTTGTGTATATTAACCTGTGCTTGAACCCTCTTTAGCGGCAACCTCTTTTGCCAGAAAGTTCAGTGAACATTCAGCACAGAAGCAGAGAGCATGTCATCTCGCATCTATTTGCCCACAGGGGAGGCTGCAGCCCTCAGCCCGTGTTGCTCTCCCTCTCTTTCTCTCACACACACACACACACACACACACACACACACACACACACACACACACACACACACACACACACACACACACCGACGCACGCACGCACACACACACGGACTAGGTAAGCTTTCTAAGCCCACACATTTCCAATACTGATGGTGCATGTAAGTGAGATGATTACATACAATGCCCCGGTGCTGACCCTGCCTTTTTCACTCATGCCTAATGATGTCATCACACCACGCACTGCTACATCACTGCACCTCACAGCCCTGCTGAGAGAGACGGGCAGTTACGGTTATGTCTGGAATTATTTATTTGCCTAATGCTCCCTTCTTCCATGTGGACCGTCACGTGACCGTCGCGAGCTCATAAGATCAAACGGAAGGGGTCGATGAAATGATGCCGGTTTATCCCTCGGGGGGGCGACGGTGAGGCAAAGGAAACGCCATATGATGGTAGACAAGTCAAATAAGTACAGTATTGGCCTGGATAAAAGAAAAAAAACAGCAAAAGAAAAGGGTCGTCTTAGGCCAGTGTTTCTTATTGTTGGGCCGCTAAAAATATAAGTTTGTCGCAGCAGTACTCAGCTGTAATACACTCTTCCACCACTTGTGGCAGTAATGACAACATCAAACAAAGAAGAAATCTGGAACAAAGGTCAGCGAGAAGTTTCTTATGGGCAAAAATTAGAACTACAGGTATCGGACACCTCGGTCTACTCAGACGTATCCTCACTCATCCATCTGGCCGAGAGTTGATGGGCGGCCGAGTGTGGAGTCGACTCTCTTGGTTGCTTTGTTGGGTCTGCTCCTGTCTCTGGCCATGTTTCCCCCACCCCAGCAGACGATGGCGTGGAACACTGTAGAGGCCACCACAGTGTATATGTTTTTGTTATTTTGTGTTTTACTTTTGTAGCTGTATGTAGAAATTGCTGGTTTGATCAGCTCTGCTCTTTTAATGTCTTTAATGTCCTTTGTGTTCTTTGATGTTTCCCTCTTACACACATGCTTATGTGTGCTATGGCTATGAGGTTTTTTTTCCAGGCTTCGACTGAATTGTTTACTTACTATGGTATATTATTTGTTTATTATTTATTTGTTCACTGTTATGTTACAGAGAATAAGGAAATGGGATAAAATTGCTATGGTATGAAAAGGGGTAGGATTATATAAGCTCAGCTTCTTCCTACTCCTTTTTGGACATGCTGTAATGAAACAACTGGAAATATGTGATGAATTACATTGTATTGTATGCATGTTCCAAATAAACTGAAACTGAACTGAACTGCTTTGGTGTAGAAAACGTGAAGTGCAACCTTCAAGCTGCTGCCTTTTCAAATGAGGTAATCGGCCATATTAACTCAACGTCCATGAACTACACATATGTTTTTTATAATCCACTATCACAGGATTAACAGGTTAATTAGGCAGCAACAAGGAATGGGATTATCTCATGTTCATTAATTTATAGAAATTGCCAAAATCGAGGGATTTAGCTCGCTATGCCATCTTTTTTTCTGTATTGCTAGCCTGCAGGCGACATATTCTATTTTATCTATAAAAGTAATAACATTTTTTTTTTTTTTAAAAGAGGCTAAAACTCCACAAGCACAGGTTCTATCTCATACTGATGAAGTCATTAAATACATTTTGGTGTCCCAATTTATCTCGCTGGCCAAATTTTGCTCAAACACACACTGCTTAACCTGAAGGGTGGAAAAGAGTATTTTCTCATCTTGATCATATTTAAAGCAGCCATTCTCTTAATTTCCAGGGGCACGTTTAGACGACTGCTTGGGGAGTTATTCTCTTTGACACGAGAGATTTAAAGCAGCTCATTTTATAAACTCAACATTAAGATTCATGAGGTTGGAGGAGGCTGTAGTGCTTTATAAGTGGTTAACATATTCCCTCTATTCCTGGGGGAGTAATTAGAGGACTTCTCTACACGGATGCAAATAAAGTGTTGTATTCCAACTGTGACAAACAGACCTGAATGATGGTAATGCCGCTATACAGGAGGGAGGGGATTCATAAGGCCCTATTCCTGGGTGGATCTCGTGTGTTAACCATTCTGCAATGCAGTCTGCTGAAAATGACGGAAAGCGCCACTCTACGTAGCAACTGCCACGTAAGAAATGCCACAAAACACATTTAAGATAGTCAACACATTAATGCCATCTGGCGGCTAAAGTGGATAGTGCACCCCCCCCACCCCCCTAATTCGTCACTTTTCATGTGTCAGGTAAACCGCAATGAATGAGGCCATATGAATCCCTTTCCGTCTGTGTATTAATGGTGTAACTTGGAGGTATTGGAGGATAATAAAACTAATCATGTTATGTTTTCCACCAGACGTTAGGATATCCATCTGCAAATGTTACAAAGTTCGAAATGAAGATGTAACGATAAAAAAGTAATATCACAGTTATTGTGATCAAAATGATCACGGTTATTATTATTACGATACTGTTGAATGTGCTCAAAAAGTACTTTTACAAACTGAAATATTTTTCCCAAGTTTTGTAAAAAAAATAAAAAATAAATATACACAAAATATACTTCCTTGGCAGAAGAAACACATTGTTCTGTATGGGTGTCCAAAAAATGTATTTTTTAATTAATCGCGATTCCTATTTGTAACTTTTCTTAATCAGTTAATTACAATCAAAAATCAATTTAAATAAAAAACGTGTTTTGTCTGTCCTGTCCAGCCACTCAGGCAAATCATAGTTTTGATGTAGTTGTTCATAACTGCTGTAAAGATTTGCTTTAGAAAAGAGAAGTGTGTAATACTCAGATTGTGGCCTTATTTGTATTTGACTTTAATACATGTTTGGGTAGAATTGTATTAAACAAAACCAGTTTTCTTTTAAGTAATATAGAATTTTTATTAGGGCTCTTTATTTTAAGGAGGAATGTAGTTAATCATGTTATTAAAAAGTATTTATTTTGAATCGAGAATCGTTTTGAATCGGGAATCGATTCTGAATCGAATCAGTAGCCCCAATTTTTTACAAGTGTGACTTCTGCTGTTTTTGTTGCTGTTATATGTATTTCTGTAACTTTGTTTTGCTGCCCTCTTAGGCAGGTCACTCTTGGAAAAGAGATTTTAATCTCAATGCCTTTTATCCGGTTAAATAAAGCATCTAGATATTGATTGATTAAAGTAAATGTTACAGGCGTGACCCCAAGATGCAGAGGGCAGGCGATGTGCAAGTAAAAGCTCCTTTTATTAGGGATAACAAATGAGGGCGCACCAGCGTGGCTACGGCAGTAGCTTTCAGGCGAGCAAACACACGACGAGGCAAAACCCACAAAGGGCACCATGAACCCTCTTGCCACCTCGTCACTAATCAAGAGTAGGTGTGAAGAATCAGCGTTCAAGCCAGAGGCTAAGTGGCTGAGACAGGCAAGTGGAATGAAAAATAAGAGCGTTGGACAGGCAATAAAACCAAAAACACAGGAACATTTAATATAAATCTAACCTGTCATGAGCGATCATGACAGTAAAGTATTTACCGTAAATTCTGGACCATAAGCCGCTACTTTTTTCCTACACTTTGAACCCTGCGACTTATTAAACAGTGCAGCTAATTTATGGTTTTTTCTTCGCCGACTGCCAAAATAAAAAAATGTTTTAAAAAAGAAGAAAACATTGAAAACACAAGTTCACTCATTGCAGGTGCTGCAGTGTCCTTCTATTTAGTGCTTTCAACTTCTAGCCGTCCGTAGCGTGCCTACCTGTATGGATTCTTCATTTATCAATTCAAGCAAGGTTTGTAAGTTTTACAATTTAACAAACAAGTCTTACTTACCAAACCTTCCCTTGTGTGATGTCTGTAGGAGTGTTTTCATGCATATTTGTACATGCTATCATCATGTAATGACGCTAGCATTGTTCGCATTAGCTTAATATGCTAACACGATTACGAGTCCATCCATCCATTTTCTACCGCTTGTCCCTTATGGGGTCGCAGGGAGCTGCTGGAACCTATCTCAGCTGCACACGGGCGGAAGGCGGGGTACACCCTGGACAAGTTGCCACCTCTTCGCAGGGCCAACGCAGATAGACAGACAACATTCACACTCACATTCACACACTAGGGCCAATTTAGTGTTGCCAATCAACCTATCCCCAGGTGCATGTCTTTGGAGGTGGGAGGAAGCCGGAGTTACCGAAGGGAGACCCTGCAAACTCCACACAGAAAGATCCCAAGCCCAGGATCGAACCCATGACCTTCGTATTGTGAGGCACACGTACTAACCCCTGTTCCACCGTGCTGTCCCGTGATTACGTGTGTCTGTGTTAATGGTATTAACTTACAATGGCATTATTTTTGTATTGCTTCAGTTTCACAAATTCCTCAGAAAACTCACCAAAACAACACCGCGGAGTTATTGAGCCTGTCTAGCTGATTGGAGAGCTAGCTTCCGCAGCTAGTGGGTCCCTGACGATTACGTCTGTTTTGTTTGATCGTCCGTTTTACTGCCCTGTGACAGGCCACCATTTGGAAACAATAAAGGTATGTAAAACATTTACAAAATCTTTCTATATAAATAACTCATTTTACAGCGTACATATCTGCGGCTTATTATCCGGCGCGGCTAATATATGGAACATACTTTTGTGCGGTTTATACCAGTGACGTGCGGTGAGGTTCATGGCTGGTGAGGCACTGACTTCATCACAGTCAGATTTACAAACATATGAAACCTAAAGAGTATCTTTTTCACCATTTGATTGGCAGCAGTTAACGGGTTATGTTTCAAAGCTCATACCAGCATTCTTCCCTGCTTGGCACTCAGCATCAAGGGTTGGAATTGGGGGTTAAATCACCAAAAATTATTCCCGGGCGTGGCGCCGCTGCTGCCCACTGCTGCTCACTGCTCCCCTCACCTCCCAGGGGGTGAGCAAGGGGATGAGTCAAATGCAGAGGACAAATTTCATCACACCTAGTGTGTGTGTGACAATCATTGGTACTTTAACTTAACTTTAACTTTACACATACAAATTGTAGCACACAAAAAAGCACATTTAATTAAAAAAAACGTTATTATGGTCTAACCTTTACTTATAAGTGAAGTCCATGCACAGCTCCTTTTGAACAAAAGCATCGATAACTTATTTATAGAAGTCTTCCTTATCTTTCTTCAGTTTTAAAAGTCTCTCTGTCTCGATGGAGATCTTCTCTTAATTATTACCTGCTGCTTCGATTGAAAGTCCAGTTTAGAAAACCTTTATTTTAGATATGTAATCCTCCATGTTAAAAGTTCAGGCGAGAGGAAAAAATAAACGATCGCTAACTGTTGCTGCTTGTTGTCACTTCTTCTGCAGCCGAGTAGTCCCAAGAATGATATCTGGGATCACTACCGCCCTCAACCACCATGAGGCGGGATTACTGTGAGCCTCACACAGTGCGTCTTCGCAGCAGTTTTATGATTGCTCAGCACAAGAAATACGTTACACACATACAGTTGTTGACAAAATACACTGTACATTATATACCTCAGCTAACTAAACTATGGAAATGTATAATATAATTCATATAGCAATACGGTCTCACTGCACAGCAGGCCAGCAGTTAGCCGAGTCATTGCGCAATTCATGGTGAGGCTCAACTGGCTGGTGACTCACCGCAAGTCGCTTCTCAGTATTTGAACGGCAAATGTGAAAATTCAGCGATTTTGAATAAAAATAATTTAAAACTGGTGAAGTTAAATGGAAAATAACTTTATAGTATAATCACTGGATACATATAACAATTTTTTTTTTTTTTCTTTTTACATTTTTTTTCTTTCCATGATGGCAGGTGAGGCCCCGCCTCACCTGCCTCCCCTGACTGCACGTCACTGGTTTATACACCTCTATAATCCGGAAAATACGGTATAGTCTCCTCATTTGCAAGGTAATGTGTTCAATACGGTTAGATACAATTATAAGGGAAATGTTTAGTTTGCCCAAAAAAAAAAAAAGAGCTATGAGGTGTGGCCAGCTTGTCCAAATAAATCCAAAATTGCCCTTTGAAAGGAGCAAAGGCCCAAGGGTAATGTCACATTACCCTGGTATGTTCCTGATTAAGGGTTAAGTGGGGGTAGCACAGGTTTGTTTGCTCACATAATGCCCCCACGGTCGCCACCGACAGCAGCAACAACAATGTGTCTTGAAAGTCGGCCTATAAAAGTTTGATGAAATTCGGAGAGCTTAAGTGATCTTCTCCTGCTCTCCAGTAGCCTGCAGCGAGAAGGATGTCTGCTTATATTAATTTCATGGAGTTTAAGAGGTCACCAAACTCATTTGGAGAGTCTTACTCATTTATGAACTTTGCAACCTCTCTGTTCTGCGGCGCTCTGAGCTATACTGGTCCTGAGATGCTTAAAGGAATAAAGTATGGTTATATGTGGCAAATAAAAAAAACGGTGTTTGAAGTATACGACGATGAACGGAAATGCACTTTGAAATGACATTTACCTGACTTTAAATGAAGAGTAAGGTTTTTTTTATCAGCTCGGTGCATGTTGAGAATTGGGGAGCTGGAGCAAGGGAGGGTGGCTTTCAGATGAGGGCTTTGGGGGAATTGGTTTATCCAATATTCACGAGCTTTGCAATGAGACAATGGACTTCTCAGGAAGCAGCTTAGCGCCACAGCCCAGAGAGTGAAACTGAGTAAATGAGCTCACTGGCCGGTCCTCACTCACTAAGAGGCCACTCTGACAATAGAACGCAGGGAAATGCGACATTCCTTTCAATTAGGAATTAATCCAAGGCACTGAAAACAGGAAATCAGCTTGAAGGTTAATCAGACGATGGCGTCTACGATTGACTTGGCCTCAAGTAGTCTGACAGTCATTCACTGTCCACTCCGACCCATGATAGCCACTTTGCGTCCGGGAGACGGCTTGAAACCACCGAGGTCTCACGTGCGTTGCCAGGGACCCGGCGTGGTCAGCTCGGGTAGAGGGTGATTAATTGACGGTCACATCTCGCCGACTGCTGTCCACGCCGCTTTGATGAAGAGGGATTAGGTTGTGCACCTCAGGCTCAGCTGATAAAAGGTGGAAAGGGAAGGAAACGCTAACGTCGCGCTCCAAAGCCAGGATTTCAATCAAAGAGCCACATCACTCAAGGAGCAGTAACTCTGGAAAGACTTAGGACAAAGTGTGTGTTGAATACTTTTGGTGGGCTCTTTTTGACAAATGGTGGTCACATTCCACAAGTAGATTTTGACACAAGTACAGCATTGATCAGAGTCTGTCAACTAGGGTTTGGTGTTAAAGCTTGGTTCCATAAGTTTAAGGATGGGTACCGAGTTTGGTACTTTTATAGACAACCCCCAAATTCTATTGGATAGGGTTGTATGGTATACTGCTCCTATTAAAGTACCGCGGTACTAATGAATTAAAAACGGTACTATACTGACAACAAATGACCAACGGTACTATAATGACAACTAAAATCATACAGTGTCGTTTTTCAATTACCTTTGTTGCTTATGACTTGCAGAGTCATACCAAAGACTATAAAAATGGGACCCATTACCTCCCTGCTTGGCACTCAGCATCAAGGGTTGGAATTGGGGGGTTAAATCACCAAAATTATTCCCGGGCCCGGCCACCGCTGCTGCTCACTGCTCCCCTCGCCTCCCAGGGGGTGAACAAGGGGATGGGTCAAATGCAGAGGACAAATTTCACCACACCTAGTATGTGTGTGACAATCATTGGTACTTTAACTTTAACTTTGAACATCAACTCAAACATTTAGCGGGGAAACAAGCACTCAAGCAGCACTAATAGCGGACTCAGTCCAACTGCCTCTAGGTAATGTTGCAATGTTCAATGCCAACAAAGCAAGTATGCCTGATGTAAAACGGCCGAATGTAAAATGAGGATCCACTTTTCCAAAATGCGCTAGCTTGATGCTAATTAACATTGGCTTTGCCACATACATACTACTGATTGGCATGAGCTAATTCCTCAGAAAGAGCCATTTTTATTAGGGGTCAACTGTCGTGCTGTGGGGGCGCATTGTGTATGCGTCCTGGTGGCCATTATTTGATGACCCTCTGGTGCAGATGGCTCCTGTGATAGTGTTTACTCACATGTCTACTCTGTACTTAGCCATGTGTTCATTTGTTCATATATATATGTGTGTGTGTGTGTGTGTGTGTGTGTGTGTGTGTGTGTGTGTGTGTGTGTGTGTGTGTGTGTGTGTGTGTGTGTGTGTGTGTGTGTGTGTGTGTGTGTGTGTGTGTGTGTGTGTGTGTGTGTGTGTGTGTGTGTGTGTGTGTGTGTGTGTGTGTGTGTGTGTGTGTGTGTGTGTGATTTTTGTGTGCTAGGGGTGCACGATAATACTGCCATCTAACGTCTTGGAATTGCAATTGCATGCAAAATCTACTATATAATACTTGCAAATGAGACTCGGGAATGCAGTTATCAGCTCATTTTTAAATGTTAAGTAAAAAATTGAGATTTTATTATTAAACAATGAACATTTATTAGCTCACACAAAAGTATCAAAAATTGATACCGCTGAGTACCAGTATCGATTCACAGGTACCGGGAATTTGCAATGTATCGGTTCAAATGTAAAAGGTACCCATCCCTAGTGATGACCAGTGTTGGGACTAACGCGTTACAAAGTAATGTAGTAGTCTAACGCGTTATTTTTTATATTCAGTAACTCTGTTACTACATGTTGCGTTACTGCGTTATTTTACGTTATTTTTTTATGTAGTATCGGCTAGAAACTGAGAAGATCTGAGTGTGTTTTATTGGAGAGCTGCAGAAGAGGCGCGGGAGAAGAGGCTTTGTGTGTGGGTGTGTGTTTGGGGGGGCGTGTCTGTGTTTACTAACAGGACATCATGGCGGAGCCAAAGTCGAGTTTCTTAACATGGAATTATTCTCACTACTTTTCTTTTGTCGATCACAAAGAAAATAACATTTTAGTTCAATGTAAGTTGTGTCTTGGATCAACGATCCTATCTACTGCCCAAAACAGCAATTCAAATCTGCTGAAACAGCTACAAAAGCAACATGCTTCGACAAAGCTAGTAAAGAGAGACACACAGCGGCTGGATTTTAATGGAGGGACTGCTAGCCAGGACAACATTGATAGAGCCATTGCAACGCATGTGCTAGAAGACATGCAGGCTATTTCTACAGTGGAGTCACCCGCTTTCAGGCAGCTAAGTAAGTACCAGTATCGATTCACAGGTACCGGGAATTTGCAATGTATCGGTTCAAATGTAAAAGGTACCCATCCCTAGTGATGACCAGTGTTGGGACTAACGCGTTACAAAGTAATGTAGTAGTCTAACGCGTTATTTTTTATATTCAGTAACTCAGTTACCGTTACTACATGTTGCGTTAGTGCGTTATTTTACGTTATTTTACGTTATTTTTTTATGTAGTATCGGCTAGAAACTGAGAAGATCTGAGTGTGTTTTATTGGAGAGCTGCAGAAGAGGCGCGGGAGAAGAGGCTTTGTGTGTGGGTGTGTGTTTGGGGGGGGGCGTGTCTGTGTTTACTAACAAGACATCATGGCGGGGCCAAAGTCGAGTTTCTTAACATGGAGATATTCTCACTACTTTTCTTTTGTCGATCACAAATAAAATAACATTTTAGTTCAATGTAAGTTGTGTCTTGGATCAACGATCCTATCTACTGCCCAAAACAGCAATTCAAATCTGCTGAAAAAGCTACAAAAGCAACATGCTTCGACAAAGCTAGTAAAGAGAGACACACAGCGGCTTGATTTTAACGGAGGGACTGCTAGCCAGGACAGCATTGATAGAGCCATTGCAACGCATGTGCTAGAAGACATGCAGGCTATTTCTACAGTGGAGTCACCCGCTTTCATGCAGCTAATTAGCATGATATCGGGCATCAAAAAGCAAATGGCAAGGAAAACATTTTCCACGTACCTGGACATAGTGGACAGTGAGCACATAAAAATGGAAAGCGAGCTAAAGAAAACACTCCAAATTCTGCCTCTGCTCATCATTCAGCACTGAAGGTACATACAACCTGTCAATTCTCTTATATACTCTTTCATTCCGGACTTCTAGGGTGTTTGATTTTCACATCACTCTAAATGTATAGACTATAAAGTTCACAAACATAAAGATGGATCCTAGTGGGCCAGGCCAATCTTTCCTTATCTCTAAACTAAAACTGGGGAAATGCGTAGAGTGTTCTGGGCTTCAGACATGATTTTATTTCAAAATTCCTTGAGAGAAAAAAATGCCTGGTTTGACTTTGTGTATGTAGTGTGTGCCTTCCTTGCTTTTCAGCTATGTTGTTATTATGCTGTTTGTTACTTATGTATGTTATGTTGCAGCCATTTAAAATAGTTTTGTCAATTTGTTCTGGTCTGAAACAAATTGGCCCTTTGACACATATCTTTGTCTTTGTGTGTTGTATGTAGACCACATTGCTTAGCAGAGTTCAGTGATGCAAATGCATGTCAAGTTGATCAACAGATGGTATAATTCTCCAGTGCAATAACAGTACTGAAAGGGGCATTAAAGGGGGCTTTAAAAAAATAAAAAATAAAAAATAAAAACAATATATAAGTAACTAAACAGTTACTTTTTACAGTAATGCATTACTTTTTGGTGTAAGTAACTGGGTTAGTAACTGAATTACTTTTGAAATTAAGTAACTAGTAACTGTAACTAGTTACTGGTTTTCAGTAACCCAACACTGGTGATGACACTGGTGCAGATGTAAACAGTAGTAGTCAGACCGAAAAAAAAAAAGCACCTAGTCTCATTTCAGTGCTAAATTAGTGTCGATTCAGCCACTTTCAACAAGTGCTTGAAGGTGATACTATGCAAGTAACGTTGTGTGTCTTCACCTGGCTCCTGAGTCTATACTCAGCCATGCATTTATCTGTCTGTATGAGCGTGTGTGTGTGTGTGTGTGTGTGTGTGGGGGGGGGGGGGGGCATCATTAGAGCATTGTTTTTAAGTCGGATTTGATGTGATGTAGCGCAGTGGTCCCCAACCACCGGGCCGCAGCCCGGTCGTGGATCGATTTGTACCGGGCCGCACAAGAAATTTAAAAAACAAAACAAAAAAAAACAAAAAACATTTTTTTTTTTTTTTTTTAATAAATCAACATAAAAAACACAAGATACATTTACAATTAGTGCACCAACCCAAAAAAACTCCCTCCACCATCTACACTCATTCACACTCATTCGCACAAAAGGGTTGTTTCTTTCTGTTATTAATATTTCTGGTTCCTACATTATATATCAATATAGATCAATACAGTCTGCAGGGATACAGTCCGTAAGCACGCATGATTGTATTTTTTCATGACAAAAAAAAAATACAAAAATACCATACCCCCCCCGGTCCGTGGGACAAATTTTCAAGCATTGACCGGTCCGCAGTTACAAAAAGGTTGGGGACAACTGATGTAGCGTACCGACAGAGGCACCAGAGTCTGACGCTCTTTTAAAATGTTAATACCGAATACTGAACATTAACATTCATGAACACAAGAAGGTTGTGTTGTTGTTTTATACACACTCACATTTTGCACACTCTATAACAGTTGGACGCCATGTTTGTTTCCAATGAGTTCATGGGAAGTTTACGATAGCACGGCATGAAGGAGAAAGGGAGCGTTTGATTTGCTCACCCTAACCCCCGTAAGAAGGTCATCTCGCCCTGTTAGAGAGATTTTAATTTTTTTTTTTTTAAATTCAGATTTATCGGTATGTCAAAAATATTTAAATCGACGCGATAATTCATCATGAACCCCTGCTTAAGTCTGTAAAATACTTTGTGTTACATTTATTTTATGTAAGACAAGCGCTTTATGAATATTTGATTTGATTTGATTTGATGCAGCGTCCCGACAGAGGCACACAGAGTCTGACGGTCTTTTTAAACTGTTGCCATACTTCACGCTTTTTTTTTTTTTTTTTTTGCACATTCTCTGCATTCTGTATTACTGCGATAATTTTGACATTTTACTTCATATAAAAACTATTCAACATTTTTTCTTGGAGCCCCAATTTAGCCTTGCATGGTTAAAAGCCTCATGGTCTAAACTTTATTTGTTAAAGGGGAACTGGAATTGTGCCTATCATTTACAATCCTTATGTAAGACAAGAACACATATGTTTTTCTTTTTTTATGCATTCTAACTTGTAAAATACAGCAAGTACGAGGTGGCTAACAAAGCATATAATTGGAGATCCATTATTCTGTCCGTAAAGCCCTCTAAACAAACATCCAAAAACTGCTAACGATACTCCATTTACATTGTGTGACCTGTATATTAACCACATATTAGCAATATTGTTTTTTTAAGCACTACGATCTACTTTTAGCGGCGCATTAATCACAGAGATCTAACTGGTTTATGCTGTTATATTGACATATTGAGCCATCACCGCTGAGTTGGTAAAAGTTAATTCTAGATTATTAATCATGCCTCTCCTGCGACGAAGTGGCCGACTTGTCCAGGGTGTAGATGCCTTCCGTCCTAATGCAGCTGGGATAGGCTCCAGAACCCCCGCGAACCCAAGAGGCACAAGCGGTAGAAAATGGATGGATGGATGGATAATCATGCCTCTTACCTGGATAGTAGAAGGATGTGGCCATAAACCGAGAAGCTGAACAACTGTGACATTCAACTTAGGCCAGGCAATGGCAAGAAAGATACAAAAACGCTCGTTTGCGGCCATTTTTTTAAACCCTTCGTGAGGATTATGATTAAATCTTCATCCCAACGGAAAGATAAACATCTCATCAGTCAGCACCCCACTGAAAGCAGACATTGTACAGTAAGTGATCGTTTTATTATGTTCGTAGCTTGTATTTTATTATATACATACAGTATATATATATATATATATATATATATATATATATATATATATATATATATATATATATATATATATATATATATAGTCAAAGTTTCTGTGGTTTATCTCTTATACAGTGCTTAATACCGGGGTAGAGCGGAATATACGTTATGTCAGGAAAAAACACAGAGGCTATTTCATCCCTACAAGCCTGTTTTAGGGGATTACAATCCCCTGAAAAGCAGAGAAACCTGCGAAACAGGCTTGTAGGGATGAAATAGCCTCTGTGTTTTTTCCTGACCTAACGTACATATACATATATACATATATCCATACACAAAAGCGAATGTTGTGATACGTCTGCGTGAAATTAATACACCGCCGTGTGCTTAAAATGATCAAAATACGTAAATATTACATGTTATTATAAATGTGCCTGTTACTACATTACATACATGCTTGCAGCATGTATAAAAATGTTGATTAAATGTTTGGAAGTTTTTAAAGCCCTTTGTAGGCGGAATAGAGCGACGCCCATTGGCTCCATTGCTAGCTGACTTTTGCTTGTGTTTATTTAATGCATAAAAAATAAAAACATGTGTTCTGGTCTCTCATAATGATTGTGAATGATGGGCAAAATACCAAAAAAAAAAGCCTGTTTCCCCTTTAAACAAGTAACATTATAAGAAACATATTTACGCTTGCACAATTCAACATGATCGAAAAGGAGGAAGCAGAACTTATACAAATCCTTTTCAATGTCACTGATAGCTTGTTCACTCACCGTGTTTACCATGTTAAATTAGGCTGAGAAATTCCTGACGTGTATGATATGTATTCCCTACTGTGGTGCATTCGCTGTATAAAGTATACAGAAGGAAAATCATGGGTTTGGGGCGTGTAAAGATTTATGCACTGTTTCAAGGAGCTGAGCCTTTATTTAGCCCCCTTTCTTGTTGTGCTTCTTCAGTCTGCACTTTTCCCCAGAGAACACAATAATGTCACATACAGACTTGGCACACCAATATTTCACATCCAAACCAAAACCTATTAAGGGATGACTACTTACCATAGACAAGATATGTCCTTCAAAGCAACAACCTTCACATTCAGACACGTGCGCACGCACACACACACTGTGCGTGTGTGCGTGCGTGTGATTTTTCATCCTCTTGTGGGTGCATGTGATGGTGATGTCCTATTTTTTTTTTTTTTTTAAATGCAAGTGTGTAGAGCGAGCAATACTATTTGTGTGCAGGAAATATACTAGCCAGTACTATCTATTAGAACTGGCCGATTTTGACAAAAATGATAATCACGATTATTTTTGATTGATATTGAAATCACGGTTAATACCAAGATTATTAATTCATTTGAACACAGTATTCACCAAAACTCAGCGTTAAATTTAATCTAAAAGAACAATGGACAGAAATTAGTAACAAATAAATAACAAGTGATGTAATGATAACAGTAAACAAAAACAAAAAAATTAAGTTTTTCCGTTGTATTTTTTATGTATTTAATTATTTAACCACCATAGAGTGTGTACTTTGTGTCGTATATACAATTCAATAAAATACAAAAATCCTCATATTTATTGGTGCAATACATGTAAAGAAGTGCTTTAAGTATATTATCCTTGTGTAAGGTGCTTTTTTTAACTTTTAAAAGTTAAAAAGTCAAAGTACCAATGATTGTCACACACACACTAAGTGCGGTGAGATTATCCTCTGGATTTGACCCATCACCCTCACCCCCTGGGAGGTGAGAGGAGCAGTGAGCAGCAGCGGTGGACGCGCCCGGGAATCATTTTGGTGATTTAACCCCCAATTCCAACCCTTGATGCTGAGTGCCAAGCAGAGAGGTAATGGGCTGACTCGGCTGGGGTTTGAACTCACGACCTACCGATCTCAGGGCGGACACTCTAACCACAAGGCCACTGAGCAAGTGGCCTAGGGGTCAGGTAGCCTTTATTTTGTTAGCGCAGTCAGACCGGACGTTGCACACAGCGCTGTTATTGTGAAGTAAAGCAACAACTTGAGGCTGAAAAAAAAAAATTGAGAGAGAACGCCTCTAAAATTGCAACAGCTGTGTGTACATTGATCTTAATTCGATGATGTCGTTCACAACCACACAAGCAGATGAGATGTGCTGTGGGTGTATGGATTGTTCTAGTTAGCTTTGGCTTTGCAGTTTAGTCGCTGTTTCAAGTGGCACAGTCACGACATTGTTTAGTTTAGGACTTGTTTGGGGGAAGAATGAGCGGTACCGGACACATTATTTACCCAAACAAACGTTCCCTTTACTCACAATGACATAATTTCACTCACATTTATTTAAATTTCTGTTATATTCTGCGTTTAACAGCGAATACTGTTTTGTCGTCCAATTCTGTCCGCGGTTATACTAACTCAAAACTGCCTTATTTTTTTAGTTTTTAGTTTAGTGCTTAATAGGCATACAAGCGCTGTGTCAAATAAAAAGTATCAACCATGGTGAGATCCTAAACTTTTTCCACTCAAATGCTCACTCATTCGTTTCACTGTTCCAAGGTCAGCAATTTACAAGCACATTGTACAGCCCATTAAAGCCTCTTGGCCAGGTCTCCCTTGGAAAAGAGATCTTTGATCTCAATGGGATTTTACCTGGTTAAATAAAGGCTAATAAATAAATAAATAAAGGCCTACTGAAACCCACTACTACCGACCACGCAGTCTGATAGTTTATATATCAATGATGAAATCTTAACATTATAACACATGCCAATACGGCCGGGTTAACTTATAAAGTGACATTTTAAATTTGCCGCTAAACTTCCAGTTCGAAACGCCTCTGAGGATGACGTATGCGCGTGACGTAGCCCGGCGAACACGGGTATGCCTTCCACATTGAAGCCAATACGAAAAAGCTCTGTTTTCATTTCATAATTCCACAGTATTCTGGACATCTGTGTTCGTGAATCTGTTGCAATCATGTTCATTGCATTATGGAGAAGGAAGCTAAGCAAGCAAAGAAGAAAGTTGTCGGTGCGAAATGGACGTATTTTTCGAACGTAGTCAGCAACAACAGTACACAGCCGGCGCTTCTTTGTTCACATTCCCGAAAGATGCAGTCAAGATGGAAGAACTCGGATAACAGAGACTCTAACCAGGAGGACTTTTGACATCGATACACAGACGCCTGTAGAGAACTGGGACAACACAGACTCTTACCAGGATTACTTTGATTTGGATGACAAAGACGCAGACGTGCTACTGTGAGTATGCAGCTTTGGCTTCTAAACATTTGATCGCTTGACCGTATGTGCGCAACTTTTTTTTGCGTATGTACGTAACTTTTTAAAAATATATAAGCTTTATGAACCTTGGGTTAGGTGAACGGTCTTTTGGGCTGAGTGATTGTGTGTGTTGATCAGGTGTTTGAATTGTATTGGCGTGTTCTATGGAGCTAGGAGCTAGCGTAACAAACACGCAGGTGTTTTTATGCAGGATTATTTGTGGCATATTAAATATAAGCCTGGTTGTGTTGTGGCTAATAGAGTATATATATGTCTTGTGTTTATTTACTGTTGTAGTCATTCCCAGCTGAATATCAGGTCACCCCCGGCTCTCACAGCATCTTCCCTATCTGAATAGCTTCAACTCCCCACTAGTCCTTCACTTGCACTTTACTCATCCACAAATCTTTCATCCTCGCTCAAATTAATGGGGAAATTGTCGCTTTCTCGGTCCGAATCTCTCTCACTTCATGCGGCCATCATTGTAAACAATAGGGAACTTTGCGTATATGTTCAACTGACTACGTCACGCTACTTCCGGTAGGGGCAAGCCTTTTTTTTATCAGATACCAAAAGTTGCAATCTTTATCGTCGTTGTTCTATACTAAATCCTTTCAGCAAAAATATGGCAATATCGCGAAATGATCAAGTATGACACAAAGAATAGATCTGCTATCCCCGTTTAAATTAAAAAAAATCATTTCAGTAGGCCTTTAATCATTCATTGTACAGCCCATGAATCTCATCTATAATATTTTTATGATTGTGAGAAGCCAAAATCGACATCAGAATTTAAATTTGATTAATTGTATTTATGATTTCACCTTTCGAGAAACGACACTCTATACCAGGGGTGTCAAACTCAAATACAGAGTGGGCCAAAATTTTAAACTTAACAAAGCCGCGGGCCAAGGTTGAACAAATTAACCTTTTAGTAGGGACCCAAACAAGTTTTGCATTGAATATTGAACAAGCAAAGCTTATAGAACTTTATGTCATGCAAAATTTAGTTTCAAATAATAATAATAATAATTAAAAAATATCAATGGCATATCAAATAACATTTAAATAAAAATTGAATGCCTCTTTTCTATTTGCAGCCTTCTGAGGTAAATATCAACATAAACTTTTTCCACAGGCTAATAGTAAATTTGAAAATAAAATAACAATAATGAATTAATTAAACATTCAAGCCTTGAAGTAGCAAGAGAAAGTGCATGAATAAAACGTTAATTATTGCTCAGTTTGCTACACTGATTTACTTTAACACTGAATATGGAACAAGCAACGATTATATAACTTAATAGTGTAAAATCAACTTTCAAAAAACAAAGGAAAAAACATCAATGGTATATTAAATAAAATGTAAATAAAAAATTGAATGCCTCTTTTCTATTTGCAGCCTTCTGAGGTAAATATCAACATTAACTTAGTGGGCGGGGGCGGAGTTTGGTGATAGCGGGGGTGTATATTGTAGCGTCCCGGAAGAGTTAGAGCTGCAAGGGGTTCTGGGTATTTGTTCTGTTGTGTTTATGTTGTGTTACGGTGCGGATGTTCTCCCGAAATGTGTTTGTCATTCTTGTTTGGTGTGGGTTCACAGTGTGGCGCATATTTGTAACAGTGTTAAAGTTGTTTACACGGTCACCCTCAGTGTGACCTGTATGGCTGTTGACCAAGTATGCTTGCATTCACTTATGTGTGTGTAAAAGCCGCATATATTATGTGACTGGGCCGGTACGCTGTTTGTATGGAGGGAAAGCGGACGTGACGACAGGTTGTAGAGGACGTTGAAGGCAGTGCCTTTAAGGCACGCCCCCAAAAATGTTGTCCGGGTGGAATACGGGAGAAATTCGGGAGAATGATTGCCCCGGGAGATTTTCAGGAGCGGCACTGAAATTTGGGAGTCTCCCGGGAAAATGGGGAGGGATGGCAAGTATGAGTATTAGCGGTGAATGCGGTGTAACAGCGGCACCGCCGCTGTATAATACTGGCGGGCCAGCTCTAATGTTAATTTGATATTGCCTCAAGGGCCAAACGAAATTACACGGCGGGCCAAATTCGGCCCGCGGGCTAGAGTTTGACACCCATGCTCTATACTCTACACCTAGTGGCTCCCTGGAGCTTTTTGAAACATTGACGAAAATAGAAAAAGATGGGGGTAAAATATATTTTTTGTTTTAATATGGTTTCTTTAGACTCTAAATAAACCATATTAAAACAAAAAATATATTTTACCCCCATCTTTTTCTATTTTCGAAATGTTTAGAGGGACAAACATGACACAAACCTTCTTAATTGTTAACAATCCCACTGTTTATGTTAAACATGCTTCACTGATGAAAGTATTTGGCGAGCGCTGTTTTGTCTTACTAATTTACATAGACAGGTGTATTTTATGCCACTCCTTTGTGTCATTTTGTCCACCAAATGTTTTATGCTGTGCGTGAATGCACAAAGGTGAGCTTTGTTGATTTTATTGACTTGTTGGAGTGATAATCAGGCATATTTGGTCAGTGTATGACTGCAAGCTAGTCTATGCTAATATGCTATTTAGGCTAGCTGTATGCACATATTGCATTATTATGCCTCGTTTGTATGTATATTTGAGTTCATTTTGATATCCTTGACTTATGTCCTCTGTGTATTTAATCTATATGGGGATGTCTCATGATAAATTATATGTATGTAATATTGGCTGCATTTCTGATAGTTGTTTGTGTGCCGCCCTGTGATGAGGTGGCGACTTGTCAAGGGTGTACCCCGCCTTCAGCCCGGATGCAGCTGAGATAGGCTCCAGCGACCCCCGCGACCCCAAAGGGAATAAGCGGTAGAAAATTGATGAATGGATGTTTGTGTGCCATGTTGTTCCAGACCACAGCAAACATTACACGGCTTGCAAAGATTGTAATACATCCATTAGAAGAAGAAAGGCTGCCGGTTTTTTTGGACACACGCATCTATTCCTTTAGCCATTCTAAGCCACTCATTTCCAGAAGTTATCAGACACTCTGAGAAGCCTCCGTTTTACTAATGTTTTCCAATGTTGTAAAAATGTGTAGAATAAATATTACATTTCAACATTTCTGTTAAAGAAGATTTGTGTCATTTTGATAGTAGGCTGATATGGCTAATTTGGACACTTATATAATGTGTTGCCTTCACTAAAAAGCTTTTAAGTTTTTGCGGCTCCAGACAGTTTTTTTATTTTTGTATTTTTGGTGCAAAATGACTCCTTCAACATTTTAGGTTGCCGACCCCTGCTCTATACCAACTCACAATGAGTCGAACAACAAATGTAATTGAGTGAACAGGGGCGGATGCAAAGTTTATACTTCTTCCTGCTCCTTTTCATTCATTATTTATTTTAATTAAATTGTTGCTTGTTTGTTTTTTTGGTTTGACCTTGAATGAATGAAATAAAAACAAAAACGGAAACAAACATTCCCTCACAGCATACATGTATCACCAAAGTGAGTTCACCCTTCGCCCTATCAGAAACCACTTTAACAATATTATTCAAATGGAACTTGGATATGACTTAGAGTAGTCAGTGCACAGCGGGTACAGCGCCTACTGGAAATCAGTGAACACGCAGCCATTAGTGTCCAAAAAAGCTAGGAATCCACGCAGTAAACATGACCGACTTGTGTGAATATTTGTGAGCGCCATTGTTATCGAGTAAGAGGAGATGGAATTGAGGTGATAAGCTTCTTTCCGCTTAATGATGCTTCACAGGTATGGAGGAGACATACTTGCCTCAGGCTGTGTTTTTAGCTCCTTGGAAAATGTAGATGTTACCCAGTTTTCCAAGAAAAGGGGCTGATGCTCTGCTTAATGACGTCACAATCATGTACTTCGGAACTGCAGCGCCCCAGACCATGACACAAGCACCGTCATGTGGAGAAAAGACGTTAATGTCTCTTGTTTTCATGTTAGCATTTAAGTCAGCGAGCTGCCGCCAGTCAGTCCGTGAGTTTATCTAAGTGCAGTTGTCAATCACGGTTTTTCGATCATTTTAATTCAAAACGGGAATACTAACCGTCAGGAGTTTACAGTACTAGTAATCTACCTCATTGGAGTTTTGTTTATTTAATTTTAGTTTTTTTTTTTTATCAGAGTTATCAGATATATCGGTATGATTTCATAATTACTTATATTGGCACCACATTTTTTATTGTGCATGCCAACTACTACTATCTAAAGGTCAAAGCTGTCTGTAAAAGGCTTGCCCGTCTTATAATGCTTTTGTCCACACAGGTTGCCAGCCTTGGCGGGAATCGAACGAAAAAGTTAACCTTCTTCACTCTCTCTCCAGGCTGGTACTTCATGATACCGTTATTAATAACATCTGTGTGTGAGAGTGCATGAATTACAATCAGGGTGAGCTCATTGAGTGGATCACTTCATTTAGAACAAAGGCCTGAGCTAGTGATTCCGAAGGTTTTCTATTCTGCTTAACAATTTTAACTGAATTACCACCGGTAAGACAAAGAAGCCTGAAACGTCAAAAATGTTGTGGCAACTATTTAAAAAGGCTGCCACAAATTAAGAGATTTTAGTCTGCAACAATCACCAAAAAAAAGCCTACAAAATCCCAGTGAGACTGAGTCGTAGGGCTTGGCGATTATTTGATTGTGATCGATGATTATGATTAGTTTCAGATGGTTCACGGTGATGATCTGTGAGCATTCATTAACTGGACTAAATGTCCGTGACAACAGCCAATAAGAGTTGACCTTTTAGATAGATAGATAGTACTTTATTGATTCCTTCAGGAGAGTTCCCTCAGGAAAATTAAAAAACTTTTGGTTGAAAGGTACTGCAGATGTAAACAGAATGACCGAACGTGGCGCTAAACGCGCAACTGAAGACTGCTTTAAAACTGGCAGCTTAAAAAAAATAAAAAATAAAAAATAATGATATTAAACTCGAACGTAATAACATAACTACGTACGTATGTAACACATGCATGCGCATTAGCTTTGGGTGTTGGTAGCTACTGATAGCGACTTGGATAGCTAGCGTTAGCTATCATTGAATTAATATAACAACAACATGACTGCAAATTGTTCGTTGCTTCTCTTGAACTACGTTTGTATGTGTGCACACGCTCCCTGCGCGTACGTGTTGACGAGACGGGCTGAGTGACTGTATATATATATATATATATATATATATATATATATATATATATATATATATATATATATATATATATATATATATATATATATATGTATATATATATATATATATATATATATATATATATATATATATATATATATATATATATATATATATTTATATATCTAATATACACATATATATATATATATATATATATATATATATATATATAATATACACACACACATATATACATATAGACATGTATATATATACATACATATACACACATATATATACATATACAAATACATATACATACATATACACATACATACATATACACATATATACACATACATTTACACATATATACATACATACATATATACACAAATATATATACACATACATATATATAAACACATAAATATATATATATACATATATACACATACATATACATATATACACATACATTCACACATATATACATATATACATATATACACACATATATATATATATATATATATATACACATACATATATATATACAAATAAATATATATATACATATATACACATACACATATATATATACACATACATATACATATATACACATACATATATATATACTGTATATACACACCTATATACATATACATGTATATAGGTGTATATATACATACATTTATACATATATATACATAAACACATACATATACATATACACATACATATATACATACATACATATACACATATACATACATACATACATACACACTTACATATATCCTCCCAAATCTATTACATTATTTATCCATTCACACTTTACATTATTTTTTTTCAAGTAAAAAAAATAAAACTTATTTCTAAGGCGTGGCGACTTTTATTTTTCAAAGTACTAATAGTAGTAGTAGCGACTTCTTTGTTCATTTACGGGATCCGGTCAACTTCCTTTGTTTCCACTTTATGGAACTGTGCATGCAAGTGACGTCGAGGCCACATTGGGGCCACATTGGGGCCACATTGGGGCCTGTGCGTGTTTACACAGGATTCTGATAAAGATCACATTTTACTTGCAGTGTAAACAGCTGAAAAAATTCTGAAAGTCAGATTTGGTCCACTTTGGCCTGCAGTGTAACCGTAGTCACTGTGATTTACAAAAACAGCCCCTTTAATCTTGATCAGATTATATGAAATAATTAATCGTGACATTTCTTCGGCCATATTTCCCACCTAATTTGTTTTTTTAATTGGAATTTTTTGTGAGTGTGGCACTCTCTATTGAAAAAATGCAAACCCCATTCCTGCAAAAGTACCTTAACATTTTTTTGATCTTTGCAGCTGACTAAAACATAGTGTATGTGTTGGCGGAGGAAAAGAACACCTGCGCGTGATTTATATCTTTTCCACTTGTATTGAACTATACGAAAAGAACTCTCCACCTTGACCGCTCCATTACAGCGAGAAGCCAAAGTTATCCATCGAGGTGCTGAGAGCAGGGAAGTCTTTTTCAGAAGGCATGTTTGCCGAGCCTCATAGATCATACTCCACTGCGGCGAGCCAAAGTGAGAACGAGTGAGATGTTGCTTCAAACTGTATAGCTTTGACTGATTATGCATTTTCTCTTAAGCTATTCATAGGAGATAGATTCATCATTCCAATTTGTCAAGCTGGCAAAGATTTCGATTAATTATGTGCAGGGAAACACTGTGGGTGTATTAGGCCTCCCTTGTCAGCTCCAGTCTGAGCCCCCATTTACCGGACTCAAAATAAAGAGGTATCAGAGAGGTGCTGGGATACGCCGGTAATTAATTTGATGAATGCCTCGGCGGCACAAATAGTGGCAGCCGTGCATCTTTTCATCAGACACGCCGGCACCGCTCGCCATGCTCGCCGCTAATTTGTATAGTGGATGTGCTTGTGGCGGAGTCTATTCTTCACAGCCTCCTGCTGTCCGCACAGTGTGCGAGGGACGCTCTATGTTTCCTGTCAACTCTGCCCTTGCGCCGCACAACCTGCTCCACATCGGGGCTCCCTTTGTTGACTTTGCGCCCCGATATATGCGATATAGATTTATGGAAGAATCAACGATATTCCACGAAAGAACAATGTAAAGTAGGGCCGCACAATTAATCACATTTTAATTGTATATTAACGGCGTGGCGAAGTTGGTAGAGTGGCTGTGCCAGCAATCGGAGGGTTGCTGGTTACTGGGGTTCAATCCCCACCTTCTACCATCCTAGTCACGTCCGTTGTGTCCTTGGGCAAGACACTTCACCCTTGCTCCTGATGGGTGCTGGTAGCGCCTTGCATGGCAGCTCCCTCCATCAGTGTGTGAATGTGTGTGTGAATGGGTGAATGTGGAAATACCGTCAAAGCGCTTTGAGTACCTTGAAGGTAGAAAAGCGCTATACAAGTACAACCCATTTATCATTTATCATCATTTATTTAAAATGCATATCTATTCAAGCACTTTCACCACCAGGGGGCGACCGAAAGACAGTGGACTCATGTGAGAGCGAGTAAGAGTTGGTCGCCTGTAGCTCCCGAAAATATTAGGAAAAATAAATGTATCTAGTGATGGTCAGATGAAGCCTCATGAGGCATTGAACAACTTTGAGGAATTCTTGAACCAATTGGCCATACTTGCCAACCCTCCCGATTTTACCGGGAGACTCCCGGAATTCAGCGCCTCTCCCGATAACCTCCCGGAAAAAATGTTCTCCCGATAAACTCCGGGAATTCAGCCGGAGCTGGAGGCCACGCCCCCTCCAGCTCCATGCGGACCTGAGTGAGGACAGCCTGTTTTCACGTCCGCTTTCCCACAATATAAACAGCGTGCCTGCCCAATCACGTTATAACTGTAGAATGATCAAGGGCGAGTTCTTGGTTTCTTATGTGGGTTTATTGTTAGGCAGTTTCATTAACGTCCTCCCAGCGCGGTAACAACACACAAGAACAGCAGTCACGTTTTCGTCTACCGTAAAGCAGTTCGTCTGCCGTAAACAGCAATGATGTGACACTCTTAAACAGGACAATACTGCCATCTACTGGATAGCCTCCGGGACACTGAAATTCAAGTATTTATTTTATTTATATGTATAATAAATATATATATATATATATATATATATATATATATATATATATATATATATATATATATATATATATATATATATAGCTAGAATTCACTGAAAGTCAAATATTTCATACATATATATATATATATATATATATATATATATATATATATATATATATATATATATATATATATATATATATATATATATATATATATATATATATATATATATATATATATATTAAATATATATGAAATACTCAAGTTGGTGAATTCTAGCTGTAAATATACTCCTCCCCTCTTAACCACGGCCCCCGCCCCCAACCACACCCCCGACCACGCCCCACCCCACCTCCCGGAATCGGAGGTCTCAAGGTTGGCAAGCATGCAATTGGCTGAAGCTTCAGCACAAGACTCCACCTGCTGGTCAAATGTATAATTACAAACATCTGCATTTTAACCACATAATGTGTGATGCATTGAAATGTGGGGTTTATTATGGCTTTTGTAAATGACAATGAATCACAATAAATTTTTGACAAAATGGTTTGGCTATATGGTATAATAAAATATTTTTTATGTGTATGTATATATATATATGTATATGTACATAGTGTGTTTATATTTTGCAAAAATTGTGGAATCGTATTAATAGGGCAGGTTGTATACTGTTTTTCTGTCACCTTGAGGACATGGGATTAGGGTTGTACGGTATACCGGAATTAGTATAGTACTGCGATACTAATGAATCATATTCGGTACTATACCGCCTCTGAAAAGTACCGGTAAAGCCACCCACCCTAACCCCCCCGCGCTCCTGTCGCCGTCACGTCGTGTCATTGCTGGTTTACGAGCAGAGGAGCATGTTCCGCAGTGCACACACATGGAGTACTTACAAGCAGACACAGTGTGTAGATAGAAAAGGGAGAACGGACGCATTTTGGCTTAAAAACTAAAGATAAAGGTGAAGTTATAACACTGAAACACCCTCAGGAAGAGGTGCTTTAAGACATGGCTAGCTAGCTAGCGGGTAATGTCCAGCCCCAGTCGTCAGTGTTTTAGCTACTTCTAAATCACTAATCCTCGCCTCCATGGCGACAAATAAAGTAAGTTTCTTACAAGTATCATCCCTGCAGGACGAGGAATAGCTAAAATTTTTCACTACACACCGTAGCTCACTAGCGTCAAAATGTAAACAAACGTCATTGGTGGATCTACACCTGACATCCACTCTAATGATACCAAATACAGTAGCGTATTTAGTCGATACTACTATGATTATGTCGATATTTTTTGGCATAACATCTTCTTTGGTCTTTTTAAAATGTATACTATGTTTATAAACTCAGGAAATACGTCCCTGGACACATGAGGACTTTGAATATGACCAATGTATGATCCTGTAAGTACTTGGTATTGGATTGATACCCAAATGTGTGGTATCATCCACAACTAATGTAAAGCATCCAAACAGAAGAATAAGTGATTATTACATGTTAACATAAGTGTAGATAGAACATGTTAAAAAAGAAAATAGGCAGATCTTAACAGTAAATGAACAAGTGGATTAATAATGAATTTTCTACCACTTGTCCTTAATAATTTTGACAAAATAATACAATGATAAATGACACAATATGTTACTGCATATGTCAGCAGACTAAATTAGGAGCTTTTGTTTGTTTACTTACTAATAAAAGACAAGTTGTCTTGTATGTTCACTATTTTATTTAAGAACAAACTTGCAATAAGAAACATATGTTTAATGTACCCTAAGATTTTTTGTTAAAATAAAGCCAATAATGCAATTTTTTGTGGTCCTCTTTATTTAGAAAAGTACCGAAAAGTATCGAAATGATTTTGGTACCGGTACCGAAATATCGGTATTGGGACAACACTACATGACAACAAAACCTCTCCATTATCCAGGTATTCATTTCTGCTAGCTGGTTAAAAAGAATATATACAGAATGCTTTACTTTAATAAATGTAATGTGTACAGGGATAAAGACATGTGTGATCTGACGTTGCCAAGAATCGAACCCACGCCTGGCGAACGAGCGAACCATTGTGCTACCAGAGTTCTGATTATGTCATCGATACAAGGTGGTAGTTTAATGTTTATTAAATGCATATCAAGTTTGTCGTCCTTTGATTGTAGCAGCATTTAAAAAAAACTATTTGTATTCTCTATCCATGTTCAGAACTGACCACAAGTCTCAAAAGCTCACATGTTCAATGGAGCTTGGGCGGTTTATGGGTTGTCGAATCTGCCAGCAAATCTGAACCTCGTCCCGAAACAGTCACTTGGTACAAGCGTGCAGCGAGGCTTAAAGGCCTACTGAAATTTTTTTTTTAAATTTAAACGGGGATAGCAGATCCATTCTATGTGTCATACTTGATCATTTCGCGAAATTGCCATATTTTTGCCGAAAGGATTTAGTAGAGAACATTGACGATAAAGTTAGCAACTTTTGGTCGCTGATAAAAAAGCCTTGCCTGTACCGGAAGTAGCATGACGTCACAGGTTGAAGGGCTCCTCACATTTCCCCATTGTTTACACCAGCAGCGAGAGCGATTCGGACCGAGAAAGCGACGATTACCCCATTAATTTGAGCGAGGATGAAAGATTTGTGGATGAGGAACGTGAGAGTGAAGGACTAGAGTGCAGTGCAGGACATATCTTTTTTCGCTCTGACCGAAACTTAGGTACAAGGGCTCATTGGATTCCACACTTTTTCCTTTTTCTATTGTGGGTCATGGATTTGTATTTTAAACCACGTCGGATACTATATCCTCTTGAAAATGAGAGTCGAGAACGCGAAATGGACATTCACAGTGACTTTTATCCCCACGACAATACATCGGTGAAGCACTTTAGCTACGGAGCTAACGTGATAGCATCGTGCTTAAATGCAGATAGAAACAAAAGAAATAAGCCCCTGACTGGAAGGATAGACAGCAGATCAACAACACTACTATCAGGAGACAGCGAACCAAACACTGGACCTGTAACTACACAATGCTGTTGCTAACGACGCCATTGAAGCTAACTTAGCTACGGTACCTCATCAGAGCTATGATAAAAACATTAGCGCTCCACCTACGCCAGCCCTCATCTGCTCATCAACACCCGTGCTCACCTGCGTTCCAGCGATCGACGGTGCGACGAAGGACTTCACCCGATCATTGATGCGGTCGGCGGCTAGCGTCGGATAGCGTGTCTGCTATTCTCAAAGTCCTCCTGGTTGTGTTGCTGCAGCCGGCCGCTAATACACCGATCCCACCTACAGCTTTCTTCTTTGCAGTCTCCATTGTTCATTAAAAAAATTGCAAAAGATTCACCAACACAGATGTCCAGAATACTGTGGAATTTTGCGATGAAAACAGAGCTGTTTGTATTGGGATACAATGTGTCCGAATACTTCCGTTTCAACCACTGACGTCACGCGCAAACGTCATCATATCGAAACGTTTTCAGCCGGAAGTTTGCCGGGAAATTTAAAATTGCACTTTATAAGTTAACCCGGCCGTATTGGCATGTGTTGCAATGTTAAGATTTCATCATTGATATATAAACCATCAGACTGCGTGGTCGGTAGTAGTGGGTTTCAGTAGGCCTTTAATACGTCATCATTTCTGGCTCCTCCCCTAAATGAAGCAAGCCTCGATACGCACTTCGCGAAACGCACCCTCCATTACTCGACACACGCCTCGAAGCCTCGGCACATTTGGTCTCATCACTAAATGCATTATTAAATTGGTGCCCTTCCCTCCCTTAGAGTGACCCGAATTTTAACCCCGGGAAACGCCCGCACACCTAACCGTTCTCCAGGCTTCCTCCCGCTCGTTCCCGCAAACCTGGAAATGCTCTCGCGCGTATGAGCCAACAAACTGCACGGCAAAGCTACGTTGGTGTGTACTTTCAAACAAATTATTGAGTTGCGGCGTCCGGTTAAGAAAAAAAAGTAAACACTTTCCTTCTTTCCTCAACCGCCATCATTTGCCCACGACGTGGAGCTAATAAAGGTTCATTATGTCTTCTTATTCATATACTTTTTCAAAAGTTCTCGTAATCAGACCATATTTTCGGTATATTCTATGGAATTTTTACCTGACATGTTTGGACTATCATCTGCAGTCTTCTTCGGAAGGGTCACCTGACCACTGTGATGTGTTGCCTATCAGCTGTTCTTATGGGCATGGCCAACCAGGCAGACCTGTCAAGACAATACAGCGGGTCATGAAAGAACACCAAATAGTTATACAAAACAGTTAAAACTCACACAAAAACAAGACTTGTACATCCAAAAGACAAAATAGAACAAGACAACAAATGCAATGTAATTTACGAAATCCCGTGTAAATCATGCAAAAAATCATACCTGGGAGGACATTCAACACAAGGAAGAAAGAACATCAGAAAGAATGCGAAAAAGAGACAACTGGAAGGTTTACAAGAAGCCTAAAACAAAAATCCGAACAGGAAATCTTAAAATCAGATCATTGCAAAATAAATGACCACATAGACCGGGACAACGGCAAAATCATGGGGACAGAAAGTAACCAATTCAAACGATGAATTAAGGAGGCGATCGAACCAAGGAAGCGGACCAAGGAAACCATCAATCGGGATGAGGGAGCATACCTGGTACTCCCTCCTCCATTAACCATCAAGCGGCGTGGGGGGGAGCCAACCAGGTAGACTTGACAGGTCTACCTGGTTGGCCACGCCTATAAGAACATCTGATAGGCAGCACGTCACAGTGGTCAGGTGACCCTTCTGAAGAAGACTGCAGATGACAGTCCAAACATGTCAGGTAAAAATTCCATCGAATATACCGAAAATATGGTCTGATTACGAGAACTTTTGACCCTTCTGAAGAAGACTGCAGATGACAGTCCAAACATGTCAGGTAAAAATTCCATCTAATATACCGAAAATATGGTCTGATTACAAGAAAACTTTAAAAAGTGAAGCTAATAATCCAAATAGAGTTATGCTTGCTCGCAGAGCGGGCCAAGAGCCCCGACAAACAGCTACAAAAGCAAGGGTGCCCAAAGTGCAGACTACCGGAACATCAACCGTGCACCGAGGGACCCCATATCTATGCACCTCTCAAAGACGCGCACAAGTAATGAATGTAAAAGCGTTTTAATTGGAACAGACATACAGAACAGGCCAAAAGTTTGGACACACCTTCCAATTTCAATGTGTTTTCTTTATTCTCAAGACTATTTACCTGGTAGATGGTCACTGAAGGCATCAAAACTATGACACCTGTGAAGTGAAAACCATTTCAGGTGACTATCTCTTCAAGCTCATCGAGAGAATGCCAAGACTGTGCAAAGCAATAATCAGGGCAAAGGGTGGCTATTTTTAAGAAACTAGAATATAAAACGTGTTTTCAGTTATTTTACCTTTTTTTGTTAAGTACATAACTCCACACGTGTTCATTCATAGTTTTGATGCCTTCAGTGACAATCTACAATAAAGAAAACGCATTGAATGAGAAGGTGTGTCCAAACTTTTGGCCTGTACTGTACGTCCTATATATGCAGTGAGCACTGCATTGTTGTATCTGCCTTTTGGGCATAATTTAATTTTTTCACTAATGTTTCCACTTTATGATCGCAGTCTGCAATGGCATATGTATCTTTAGGTTGCCCTCTTCTGTCTTTTTTCATTTATAACTGATCAATTGTTTTAAGTTTCATTTTGAAATGAAAGCCGTGTTCACATTCTGTTTGTTTAAAATAAAAAGGGCAATAAAAACGTGTTTTACATAACATAGTAAATAATTGTGAGTAACAATCGTGATTTCGATATTGATAGAAATAATCGTGATTATTATTTCGGCCATAATGGTGCAGCCCTATAATGTGAAGTGAAAGGGTGGCTGTGGATAGTCAAAGATGATGGGAGGTGTGATGGGGCCAATCTAAAAAGATGGATCATATTATTGTTATTAGGTGAAAGCTTCCATGGCAGATGTTTGTTGATGCGCGCTGTCAATGTCATGAGGAGTGTCGGCCCCAACAAAGAAATAATTGGACCGGTGCCACATAATTCAGGACCGTGTTTTCACTCGTGTGTTCGTGTGTGTGTGTGTGTGTGTAGAGTGGGGTATGGTGGGAGCAGGGGGGTCTCATTATAAATCAGGTCAGCCACTGATACAAGACCATAAATCATAAGAAAGAGACACGGCCTGAACAATTAGATAATTACCAGACCACCGTGTCACCGCTACAGAGATGCTTTTGTTGCCTAAAGAAGTCGGCAACAACTTTGGCTATCAGTTGAAAGTGAAGATAGGCCAGGGCCATCAATAAATCAATTAACTGGACAATAAATGAAAATGAACTCCATAACTTTCTGTCATCTATAAATTGCCACGTTGGCGCGTGTTTCTTTTTTTTAAACAAGGAGGGTTCCGTTTATGCAGGATTGACTTTGTATGGCCCTAAACAAGATTGTTTTTGTGGCCCCATTTAATATCAATTATTTGGTACTATTACCATTATTACTATTATAAGATTCCTGAAGGACCACCACCCCACCCGGCTTTAGTGACCGCTTTCCACTGTGCTCATTTTTTATCTTACATGGTCCCTTGTGTAAATGATTCCACTACAGTAAGCTTCCTTTTTAGCGGGAGGTTATTGTCATGGTCTTTTCGCCTTGTAAACAGTTGCATTTCCCCCCACTTAGATGGATGCTTCAGTTTTAGATAGAGTTCAAAGTTTAGAAATGTGTTGTGCTGGTCTTTTTTGAACAAACTTTGCAGCATGCAATATTTTGTTTCAAGCCTGTTGCCGCAAAACCAAACCACTGACGCCAATTTTCTTTTCTTTGGAATAAACGTCTCGCTCTCATGTGTGTTAGCAGTAGCCTTGTTGTGCTATGTGTGAGTGAATCTCCCTAAGGAAATAAGAACAAGGGTGGAAGCTACGGTAGCTCCTCGGGGAAAAATAATATGCCGGAGCAAGAAGAGGAAAGATTTGTATTTTTATTCATTTTATTTCTTTTTTAAATGGGAACTGACTTTTGGGGGGGAATTTTACCTATCGTTCACAATCATAAGAGACAAGAACACGCGTCTTTTTTTTTTAAGACGCTTAGAAGATACGGCTAATGTGCAAAACCCTTCATCAACGTTGTATATACACACTGCAAGTATACATATAATGTAGTAACAGACACCTTCATTACATATGTAAAATTGTACAATATACACACTGCAATTATAAATATATATATAATGTAGTAACAGACACCTTCATAACTATATGTAATATGTACAATATACACACTGCAAGTATATATATATATATATATATATATATATATATATATATATATATATATATATATATATATATATATATATATATATATATATATATATATAAAATGTAGTAACAGACACCTTCATAACAATATGTAATATGTTTTATATACACACAGCAAGTATATATATGTATATATATATATATATATATATATATATATATATATATATATATATATATATATATATATATATATATATATATATATATATATATATATATATATATGTATATATATATATATATATATATATATAATGTAGTAACAGACACTTTCATAACAATAAGTAATATGTTTTATATACACACTGCAAGTATATATATATAAAGTAGTAACAGACGCCTTCATAACAATATGTAATATGTTTTATATACACACTGCAACTATATATATATATATATATATATATATATATATATATATATATATATATATATATATAATGTAATAACAGACACCTTCATAACAATATGCAATATGTACAATATACACACTGCAAGTATATATACATATACAGTATATAATGTAGTAACAGACACCTTCATAACAATATGTAAACATTGTACAATATACACACTGCAAGTATATATACAAACCCCATTTCCATTTGAGTTGGGGAATTGTGTTAGATGTAAATATAAACGGAATACAATGATTTGCAAATCCTTTTCAACCCATATTCAATTGAATGCACTACAAAGACAAGATATTTGATGTTCAAACTCATAAACTTTATTTTTTTTTTGCAAATAATAATTAACTTAGAATTTCATGGCTGCAACACGTGCCAAAGTAGTTGGGAAAGGGCATGTTCACCACTGTGTTACATGGCCTTTCCTTTTAACAACACTCAGTAAACGTTTGGGAACTGAGGAGACACATTTTTTAAGCTTCTCAGGTGGAATTCTTTCCCATTCTTGCTTGATGTACAGCTTAAGTTGTTCAACAGTCCGGGGGTCTCCGTTGTGGTATTTTAGGCTTCATAATGCGCCACACATTTTCAATGGGAGACACGTCTGGACTACAGGCAGGCCAGTCTAGTACCCGCACTCTGTTACTATGAAGCCACGTTGATGTAACACGTGGCTTAGCATTGTCTTGCTGAAATAAGCAGGGGCGTCCATGGTAACGTTGCTTGGATGGCAACATATGTTGCTCCAAAACCTGTATGTACCTTTCAGCATTAATGGCGCCTTCACAGATGTGTAAGTTACCCATGTCTTGGGCACTAATACACCCCCATACCATCACAGATGCTGGCTTTTCAACTTTGCGCCTATAACAATCCGGATGGTTCTTTTCCTCTTTGGTCCGGAGGACACGACGTCCACAGTTTCCAAAAACAATTTGAAATGTGGACTCGTCAGACCACAGAACACTTTTCCACTTTGTATCAGTCCATCTTAGATGAGCTCAGGCCCAGCGAAGCTGACGGCGTTTCTGGGTGTTGTTGATAAACGGTTTTCGCCTTGCATAGGAGAGTTTTAACTTGCACTTACAGATGTAGCGACCAACTGTAGTTACTGACGGTGGGTTTCTGAAGTGTTCCTGAGCCCATGTGGTGATATCCTTTACACACTGATGTCGCTTGTTGATGCAGTACAGCCTGAGGGATCGAAGGTCACGGGCTTAGCTGCTTACGTGCAGTGATTTCTCCAGATTCTCTGAACCCTTTGATGATATTACGGACCGTAGATGGTGAAATCCCTAAATTCCTTGCAATAGCTGGTTGAGAAAGGTTTTTCTTAAACTGTTCAACAAATTGCTCACGCATTTGTTGACAAAGTGGTGACCCTCACCCCATTCTTGTTTGTGAATGACTGAGCATTTCATGGAATCTACTTTTATACCCAATCATGGCACCCACCTGTTCCCAATTTGCCTGTTCACCTGTGGGATGTTCCAAATAAGTGTTTGATGAGCATTCCTCAACTTTATCAGTATTTATTGCCACCTTTCCCGACTTTTTTGTCACGTGTTGCTGGCATCAAATTCTAAAGTTAATGATTATTTGCACAGAAAAAAAAGGTTGTCAGTTTGAACATCAAATATGTTGTCTTTGTAGCATATTCAACTGAATATGGGTTGAAAATGATTTGCAAATCATTGTATTCCGTTTATATTTACATCTAACACAATTTCCCAACTCATATGGAAACGGGGTTTGTATAATGTAGTAACAGAAACCTTCATAATAATAGGTAATATGTACAATATACACACTGCAAGTATAAATATATAATGTAGTGACAGACACCTTCATAACAATATGTAATGTGCACAATATACACACTGCAAGTATACATATAATGTAGTAACAGACACCTTCATAACAATATGTAATATGTACAATGTATACACTGCAAGTATACCGTATTTTTTGGAGTATAAGTCGCACCGGCCGAAAATGCATAATAAAGAAGGAAAAAAACATATATAAGTCGCACTGGAGTATAAGTTGCATTTTTGGGGGAAATTTATTTAATAAAACCCAACACCAAGAATAGACATTTGAAAGGCAATTTCAAATAAATAAAGAATAGTGAACAACAGGCTGAATAAGTGTACGTTATATGACGTATAAATAACCAACTGAGAACGTGCCTGGCATGTTAACGTAACATATTATGGTAAGAGTCATTCAAATAACTATAACGTATAGAACATGCTATACGTTTACCAAACAATCTGTCACACCTAATCGCTAAATCCCATGAAATCTTATACGTCTAGTCCAGTGGTTCTTAACCTGGGTTTGATCGAACCCTAGGGGTTCGGTGAGTCGGGCTCAGGGGTTCGGCGGAGGTCAAGACACACCCAAATCATCGTGCAAATAAAAACTTCTCCCTATCGGCGTATTACGGATACGACAACAGCAGGAGTCAGTCTAATTTGCAGGTGTGTAATTTGTTGTGAGTTTATGCACTGTGGTGGTTTTGTTTTTTGAACAAGGTGATGTTCATACACGGTTCATTTTGTGCACCAGTAAAAAAAACATGGTAACACTTTAGTATGGGGAACATATTTATCATTAATTAGTTGCTTATTAACATGCAAATTAGTAACATATTGGCTCTTAACTAGTCATTATTAAGTACTTATTAATGCCTTATTCTGCATGGCCTTATTATAACCCTAACCCTCTAACCCTGGCCCTAACCCTCTAACCCTAATCCTAACCAAGTAACTCTAAATTAAGTCTTTGTTACTTAGAATATGTTCCCCATACTAAAGTGTTACCAAAAACATATAACTTTGTCTTGAATTTGAAAAAAAATAAACATTTTATTTTTCACTAAAGAAGGGTTCGGTGAATGCGCATATGAAACTGGTGGAGTTCGGTACATCCAACAAGGTTAAGAACCAATGGTCTAGTCTCTTACGTGAATGAGCTAAATAATATTATTTTATATTTTACGGTAATGTGTTAATAATTTCACACATAGGTCGCTCCTGAGTATAAGTCGCACCCCCAGCCAAACTATGAAAACAACTGTGAATTATAGTCCGAAAAATACAGTATATATAATTTAGTAACATACACCTTTATAACATTATGTAATATGTACAATATTTACCGTATTTGGATCATTTTAATCAATGCCTGACTTCTTCCATGCATTGATTTATGTTTCCATAGCAACGCACTTCCAACGTCTTGCATCTACTGTGTGTTCTTACTTCCGAAAACCCTTGTGTGTGTTGGCAGACTTGGTAACAGACAACGAAGATGACTATTTTTGAGGATTCACAACCTTATCTTTTTGAAGCTGAATGAACGCAGGATGAACGACTGCTTCGAGAAGCACGCACGAAGAAGAGGGTGAAAGGTTGGAGCAGACGGAAACTGAAAGAGTGAGGTAAAAGTGACTCCAAGGTGCAAATGTGGAATTTGGAGACAAGCTATTTCGACATAAATGGCGTGCTTACCCCAAATAAACCAGAAAAATGTCCCCGGCCAGCTGGACCAAAGAGACATCGAGTGAGTCACGCTTTATATTGATCATGATGAACGGAGCACGTCATGCGTGTATCAGGACAGACAGCATACGCTGTCAAGCTAGCTGTGTACAAACAAAACATGGAATGTGGGCTAATACTTTACAGATACTGTAATGTGATTGTTCATGCTTTTCAGTCAGTACAGATTGGTGTCCTATCGCCTATCTATTCATTGTGTTGTACATCAAACTCAAACGTGTTTCGTGCTGACGTAAAAGCTAGCTTATCTCTTGCCGTAGCTATATTTTGCAGCTAATACCGTAGCACACCGATCTATTACTAAGCTAGAAAAGTACTTCCCCAGTGTTTGCTCTTACAATAACAATGTCGTTACACCTTGGATATTATACAGGTTACGAAACATAAATGAAATATTGTTGGCGATTTTTGAACGCATTTTTAAAATGATTTAGCGGTAGAATGGATTGCTTCAATTAGCTGCATTGCTAGCCACCTAGAATGAGACGATTTTTACATGTTAGAATGCAAAAAAAACGAAAAGCCTTTTGTCTTCTTGTCTCTGATAATGATTGTGAACGATAGGCAAATTTCCCAAAAAAGGGCCGTTCCCCTTTAATGCAACAAAAAATGTTAATGTATTGATAAAATCGAATCCTCACCCAGGCCTAAATACTCCATAACAATGGAATAATTGTACGCACTCGGCATCCATTGCAGCCGGTCACCCTGGAGGTGGGTCCCCACATCTGGGGTTTCTTCCCAAAGTTTCTTATGGTGTGTACCATTGGTGCTGGGAAGTCAGAATTCCTGAGTTTCTAGTCAGAAGTTCAACTGATCGATTCGGAAAGACTGTGCATTAGGGCTGTGAATCTTTGGGTGTCCCACGATTCGATTCAATATTGATTCTTGGGGTCACGATTAGATTCAAAATCGATTTTTTTTTTCAATTCAACACGATTCTCGATTCAAAAACTATTTTTTCCCCGATTCAAAACGATTCTCTATTCATTCGATACATAGGATTTCAGCAGGATCTACCCCCGTCTGCTGACATGCAAGCAGAGTAGTAGATTTTTGTAAAAAGCTTTTATAATTATAAAGGACAATGTTTTATCAACTGATTGCAATAATGTAAATTTGTTTTAACTATTAAATGAACCAAAAATATGACTTATTTTATCTTTGTGGGAATATTGGACAGTGTGTTGTCAAGCTTATGAGATGTGATGCAAGTGTAAGCCACTGTGACACTATTGTTAATGTTTTTTTATTTTTATAAATGTCCAATGATAATGTCAATGAGGGATTTTTAATCACTGCTATGTTGAAATTGTAACTAATATTGATACTGTTGTTGATAATATGTCCCCTCTCAATTGCTCTGTTTATTGCAGTTCTGAGAGTTGCTGGGTCGGGTTTGGTTTTGTAATTGGATTGCATTGTTATTGTATTGCTGTGTATTGTTTTGTTGGATTGATTAATAAAAAATAAAAATAATATTTTATTTTTTTTAAATAAATAAATAAATACAAAATAAAATATATTTTTTTTAAATGAGAATCAATTCTGAATCGCACTACGGGAAAATCGCGATTCGAATTCGAATCGATTTTTTCCCACACCCCTACTGTGCATCCTCACCAACCCCAAGTTGGCTTCAAAGATGGCTGCTCTGGATGTAAACTATACTGTATATATAATATCTGCTATTAGTACTTGTGATTAGTTTTTGTCGCACTAAATCAGCTATATATGATGTATTGTTGGACGTTTATAAATGGCAATGTTACTGCACTGTGAACTACATTTATTTCATGTGCTATATACGTTTTACATCGCTAGCAATAGCATCTGTGTTTCCTCTTCATCCACCGTATTTGAAGGTTGCAGATTTTTCTATAAGTTGCTCATATTACGACAAGGCAAGCGCAAAAATAGCTTCTGTGGATGTGGCCATCTTGATTTCCGACCTCGTAAGTGGAACGCTCATAACTCTGCTGTGGCGTCATTCCCAGCTCAGACTTCCGATTTCCGAGGTAAATGGAAGTTTTTCCTCGCCCGGATGTAGTTTCTGATCAGGGGATACGGTTGTGGTCTGTCAAGCCCTTTGAGGCACTGATAAATAAATAGTGATTGATGGTGATTGAATGTGGATGATGGTAACAATTCCCAAAAAGGTGCAGTTTTCCTTTAATTGATGTATCATGGTTTGTTGAATGATTGTAATACCACAACATAACTGATAAGTGATGATGCCCATGCTGGGAATGGTCACCGGATGATAAGAAGGACTGCCACTGACCCCTAGTGTTGCTCAAATATTCGGTGTGGAAGCCCGTTACTCTAATTATATCTGCGGCCAGTGATTACCCCTTGGCAGAGAGGCTGCCGGAAATCCAGAAGCAGGGGTCCAATTGACCCCAATTGAAAGTGTCATTTCACAGGGTTGCCAAGTCGGACATGCAGCCGCCGCAGATGTAGGACGCATCATTATTTGATATTTGAGCAGCTTCTCCGCTGTGTTTGCTCAGAAGGAGTGAGTGTTAGCCGCCCACTTGTATCAGGAAAAAGGAGAGCGCTGAGGCTCCAACAGCAGTCCAAAATTGAGGTCACAACACTGGAGTTGAACCAAGTGGAACAGATTGTTGTGGCTTGCGCAGACACGTGTTGATCGCAGCGCCACACGTCCGTCCTTTTACCTTCCCAACCCTGTCTTCAGGAGTCCCTTGATAGCAGCTTATGGATCGGGAAGACGTGCACACCGTTCCACGCTCTGTTAGTCAGCACTAGAACTGCGTAGCCTGTCAATGTCCAACTCATTTGACAATCAGGGGGAGAAATTGTAGAATGAAACCAACGTTTCGCTTCAATTCATTCTATTGGTGCATTCGACTTGTACTTGGAAGTTTTCAACAGGAATGCGTAGCTCCCTGATACCGAAGTACATGTCAAACTACTTCCTTAACGTAAATGACCGCCATAACCACAACACCAGGGGGAGCTCCACTAACCACGTTAAACCCAGATTCTGATCTAACAAAGGTCTTAACTCATTCTCTTTCTATGCCACATCAATGTGGAATGTGCTCCCAACAGGTGTAAAAGAAAGGGCATCTCTATCCTCCTTCAAAACCACAATAAAATTACACCTCCAGGCAACTTCAACCCTAAACTAACACCCTCCCCAGATTGTTAATAATCAAATGTAAATAATCAAATGTAGATACGTTTTCTTATGCTTTCTGATCTCTCTCTCTCTCTCTCTATGTCCACTACTTGCTGTACATATCCTACCAAGTCAGACCTACACTGTTTCAATGTCCATTTCTCTGTTCTCAATTGTTGATGGCTGAAGTGATGATAACAACCAAACCTAACCCCCCCCTCCTCCACATCCCACACCCTGGATTGTAAATAATGTAAATAATTCAATGTATATACTCTGATGAATATCTTGTGTGATGACTGTATTATGATGATAGTATATATCTGATAGTATATATCTGTATCATGAATCAATTTAAGTGGACCCCGACTTAAACAAGTTGAAAAACTTATTTGGGTGTTACCATTTAGTGGTCAATTGTACGTAATATGTACTTCACTGTGCAATCTACTAATAAAAGTTTTAATCAATCAATCAACTCCGCCGTGCCATCAACCTGAGGGAACGACATGTTTTTCATGTGCCTTCTACATCGTATCTATAGCGTCTGTGTAGTGTTGTCCCGATACCAATATTTTGGTACTGGTACAACAATTATTTGGATATTTTTACGGTTATTTTCGGTACTTTTCTAAATAAAGGGACCACACAAAAATTGCATTATTGGTTTTATTTTAACAAAACATCTTAGAGTACATTAAACATACTTTTTTATTGCAAGTTTGTCCTTAAATAAAATAGTGAACATACAAGACAACTTGTCTTTTATTAGTAAGTAAGCAAACAAAGGCTCCTAATTAGTCTGCTGACATATGCAGTAACATATTGTGTCATTTTCCTTTCTATTATTTTGTCAAAATTATTAAGGACAAGTGGTAGAAAACAAATTATTAATCTACTTGTTCATTTACTGTTAATATCTGCTTACTTTCTCTTTTAACATGTTCTATCTACATTTCTGTTAAAATGTAATAATCACTTAGTCTTTTGTTGTTTGATACTTTACATTAATTTTGGATGATAACACAAATTTGAGTATCAATCCGATACCAAGTCGTTACAGGATCATACATTGGTCATATTCAAAGTCCTCATGTGTCCAGGGTCATTATTTCCTGAGTTTATAAACATAATATAAATTTTAAAAAAGCGCAAGATGTTGTGATGCCAAAAAATATCGACGTAATCATAGTAGTATCGACTAGATACGCTACTGTACTTGGTATAATTACAGTGATTGTTAGGTGTAAATCCACCAATGGCGTTTGTTTACATTGTGACGCCGGTGAGCTATGGTGTGTAGTGAAACATGTTTAGCTATTCCTCGTCCTGAAGGGATGATACTTTATTTGTCGCCATGGAGACCAGGATTAGCGGATGGATGTTAGCTAGTGTTGCGTTTGGACCAGATGTTCCTCCAAGGGAATTTAAGTTACTGGTCAATCCCAAGTTCTTTCTAATGACATATATGCTGAGTATGAGTGAAGACCCCAGCAGAATTGGTATTTTGCAATTTATTCCAAAGCTTTGGAGAGACCAGCTTAAAAACAACACATTCAGTCGTGTCGCCAAGTTGATCTAACACAATAAAATTCCCAAGCTCAAGGTAACTCACGGTGTACTATTGGACATGAAATACAGAAAAAATAGAAAGAGTACAAATAGAAAACGCTAGCTATTTCAAACATGACTATAGAAAGAAATAACTCTTAATAAATATGCATGGTAGGATGTTTATTTTAGTCAGGCTAGTCGAAAAAATTTAAAAAAATAGAAACAGTACAAATAGAAAATGCTAGCTATTTCAAACATGACTCTAGAAAGAAATAACTCCTAAATATGTATATATATATATATATATCTCCGTCACTAGCCATGTCTTAAAGCACCTCATCCTGAGGGCGTTTCAGTGTTATACCTTACACCTTTATCTTTAGTTTTTAAGCCAAAATGCGTCCGTTCTCCCTTTTCTGTCAACACTCTGTGTCTGTTTGTAAGTACTCCGTGTGTGTGCACTGCGTAACATGCACGTCTGCTCGTAAACCAGCAATGACACGACGTGACGACGACGGGGACGCGGGGCGGGGGTGGTGACGGACCGGTACCTTTCAGAGGCGGTATAGTACCGAATATGATTCATTAGTATCACGGTACTATACTAATACCGGTATACCGTACAACCCTACGTCTGTGTTTCTTCTTCATCCACCATGTTTAAAGGTTGCGGAAAAAGTGCGTATTTTCCCATGAGCTCTTTATATTCTGACAAGGCACGCGCAAAAATCCATCTTGATTTCCAATCCTCGTACCTGGAACACACGACGTTCCTAGCTCCGAATTCAAACCTCCGAGGTCAATGGAACGCACCACAAGGGTCAATTGGTCAGAGCTTTCTTTACCCCGCCCTCTGAGAAAAACGTAAATGTCTCATTAGATCATTGTCTCGGAAGCACTTTAAATAGACGTTAAAGCCGCTCTGCGTAAGCCCCATCTGTTGTACAACATATCCTCATGGAGGAAAGGCCATGTTTTAAGGCACAATTGATCCTTTAATAATGTCATGACTGTTGTATGACCCTCGGTGGGGGGCGGGGGTGTTTGTTTTACGGGCGGGGGGTGGGGGTGGGGGGGGGGGGGGTTGGTTGGCCGCTGAAGGTGACAGATGATGGGAGTAAGACAGGTATGATATCTCTTTTTTCCGCCGGAATACATCGCATTGTGTTAACGGGCTGCACGCCGGCTCGCATTTATGACATTCTGTCATTATTGTCACTTTGCATGAGAGTAAAAGAGGAGCTCTGACAGCAGAGTGACCCCAGATGCTGTGCATTTGATTGATATCACGACAGACAATGATCTTTTTTTTTCTCCCCCCCACATTTCTTTCCTGCGCTGCATTGGTGGTTCTATGCAGGGAAGCAGTGGGCGGGGGCAAATACAGGAGAAATGTCACACCAGGGAAGCCAGCGAGGCGTAAAGCCCTGCCTGACGAGCACAGGGTCAGTGGCTCCTCTCTGCCCCCTTTGTGCCCCGGGTAAAATGATCTAAGTGATTCTGGACCTCTGCCACCGATCTGCTGGAGTGCAGAAGTCAACCGCGTAGGCATGGAAGAGTGAGGCCGGGCTAAGGATGTGCTGGTAAAACTACATGTAGCGAGCGAGCGCCAAGGGGATACACTCATTTCCTTTTGCTCCTTTTTTTTCCCCTCCATAAATAAGACATGACTTCAAAAATAATGTCTTTAAAAATAAAAATCAAACACTATTATGCATAAATATGTTTATTATAATTATGTATATTTAATCTATAAAAGTGTTACATGTATTTATTATTTACCAGTAAATACTGAAACATTTAAATAAGCTCTTAAAATAAAAAAATTGTATTTCATTACAGTGCATATTCTGTTCCACTCAGGGTTGAATTCAAAATCTCCTTACTAACTCACCAGGGCCTCCATGGAAATGCCCCCGTCTACCTTAAAGAACTGCTCACCCCCAAATCCTCCACACGACACCTCCGCTCCAAACTGACTAACCTCCTCCAACCTCCAAGGACAAAGCTACGAATTATGGGAGATCGGGCTTTCTGCTCCGCTGCTCCCAGTCTGTGGAACGCTCTCCGTGACCACCTGAGGGCACCTTAGACTGTGGATGCTTTTGAAAAAGGCTTAAAAACCCATCTTTTTTAAAAAAAGCCTTTTTATAGATTTTTATAGATATGCATGCTGGTTCTAGCTATTGGCCTGCTCCTAGTTTTATATTTTATTTATTTTTATTATATTTTATTATTATTATTATTATTATTACTATTTTATTTTTTTATTTTTTAACACTGTGGCACTATGAGGTTGTTTGCTCAACGTAAAGTGTTTTTTACAAGTAAAATCTATTATTATTATTATTATTATTATATTTTAGACAATTACACAAGCTCTATAAATAAAGAGCATTTACTGGAATATTTTGATGCTATACTTTATAAACAATTTATAAAACATACACACGGATGATTAGAGCTGCGAACATGAGCCAATTGATGGTAAAAGGGGAGAGGTTACCATCACAGTGTTCTGCTAAATCACTCGCACAGAAAGGCTGCGAGGCAGACGCCATATCAAATGGACACATCTTTTAAAAAAAAAGAAAAAAAGAAAAGAGGGCTGCAACACACTCTGTTGTGGGTTGTCCATGTTTGATGACTGCAATCAGCCTCAATCAAAGGTAATTAATACACGCTGGGCCTTAGTTCATTTACAGAGTAATTCTGCCGGTGCGTTTATTTAAAATGGCCAGTAAAAATATCTTACATTCCATACAGTGCCTCAGACTGGAAGTCTCTCCAGAGAGTGGTGAGGACGGCGGACTCCTCTTCGTCCTATCCAGGAGATCGCAAAAAGCCGCTGCCTGACCAGGGCTCAGAAAATCTGCAAAGACTCCTCCCACCCCCACCAAGGACTGTTTTCACTGCTGGACTCTAGAAAGAGGTTCCGCAGCCTCCGAAGCAGAACCTCCAGGTTCTGTAACAGCTTCTTCCCTCAGGCCGTAAGACTCTTGAACGCATCATAATAATCCCCTCAACTCCCCCCAAAATGGATTAACTCGCTGGAATAAAAAAGACAATATAATTATATAATCCATAAACGTGGACGCATGTGAGAAAGTGCAATATATTTATCTGTACAGTAATCTATTTATTTATTTATATATATGTATTTATTTTATATATATATTTATATATTATTTATATATATTTATTTATTTATATATGCACCTTATTGCTTTTTTTTTATCCTGCACTACCATGAGCTTATGTAATGAAATGTTGTTCTTATCTGTGCTGTAAAGTTCAAATTTGAATGACAATAAAAAGGAATTTTAAGTCTAAGTCTAAGTCTAATACATACAAGTCCAATTTTAATTCAAAGCTCCAAGTGTGTGTGCGTGTGTTGATGTTAACCCTTGTCACTTTTGATGTGTTGGTTTGCATGTTACAGAGTCAGAGGGTGCAAGTGATGTGGCAAGTACGTCACAGTGCGGGGTAATAAGGTCAATGCAAAAATCAACCCAGGGGCACGTTTCCCGGCAAACAGGCAGAAACACCCACACACACACACACACACACACACACACACACACACACACAAATAAGGACGCGTACACACTACTGTCCCGGCCTTATGTTGCAGAATCCAAACCAATCGAGTCAATTGCCAGAAAACATGACATGACCTTTCAGATTCACTGAGCATCAACCATGAGCGGGACTGGCGTGCTTTCCGTTTCAGCGCACCCTCTGCACCCTTCCGCCCACTCCGTCACCCCCTCCGGGGCACTAAACCCTCCACAAATAATTACTCTCAGTGGAGTCTGCGCTCCACAAGGCAAAGCCAAAAAGACTTGACTCGGATTTTGACCCACACTTAAGGTGCTCGCGCTATGAAAACCTCTTGAAGGATCGCTGTCATTAAACAAAGGAGGCTGAGATCGATGCTCGTGTGTAAAAAATGTCAGAAACGTACAGGTTTAGGTACACAATCAAGTGCAGATATTCTCCTAAAAGTTACAAATTACAAAAAGAGAAAGTCCTTATGTGACTTTATTTATAGTCTTTTTCTCTTTTTTTACGTCTGTGTTACCTTTTGTCACATTTGCTTTAGTGAGAGTCAACTGCTTGTCTGTGTCAAGTGTGACTGCAATGCAGGCAAACCATGTTTTGAGTTCGAGGTTGAGTTTGCCACTTGATTTTAACTCAGTTTTAAATCTATTATAGTCGATTCAAATGTAACACAAGAATCATAAATTATTGAAAAACTAATGGTTTTACTTTATCACACAGTTTGTTACCACAGTTAAACATAAGTCAACAGACAGTGCAAGAGTCCTGTAAACACCACATTCAGTGAAAAAATTACTTTTAGCCCGGACTGTTATTTACAAAACCCAAAACCAGTGAAGTTGGTACGTTGTGTAAATGGTAAATAAAAACAAAATGCAAGGATTTGAAAATCCTTTTCAACCTATATTCAATTGAATAGACTGCAAAGACAAGATACTTAACGTTCGAAGTGGTAAACTTTGTTATTTTTTTACAAATATTAGCTCATTTGGAATGTGATGCCTGCAACATGTTTCAAAAAAGCTGGCACAAGTGGCAAAAAAAACTGAGGAAGTTGAGGAATGCTCATCAAACACTTATTTGCAACATCCCACAGGTCAACAGGCTAATTGGGAACAGGTGGGTGCCATGATTGGATATAAAAGCAGCTTCCATGAAATGCTCAGTCATTCACAAACAAGGATGGGGCGAGGATCACCACTTTCTGAACAAATGCGTGAGCAAATCGTCGAACAGTTTAAGAACCACATTTCTCAACGAGCTATTGCAAGGCATTTAGGGATTTCACCATCTACGGTCCGCAATATCATCAAAAGGTTCAGAGAATCTGGAGAAATCACTGCACGTAAGCGATGATATTACAGACCTTCGATCCCTCAGGCGGTACTGGATCAAAAACCGACATCAGTGTGTAAAGGATATCACCACATTGGCTCAGGAACACTTCAGAAAAAACACTGTTAGTAACTACAGTTGGTCGCTACATCTGTACATGCAAGTTAAAACTCTACTATGCAAAGCGAAAGCCATTTATCAACAACACCCAGAAACACCGATCATCGGTGCGGTCGGCGGCTAGCATTGGATAGCGCGTCTGCTATCCAACTCAAAGTCCTCCTGGTTGTGTTGCTGTAGCCAGCCGCTAATACACCGATCCCACCTACAGCTTTCTTCTTTGCTGTCTTCATTGTCCATTAAACAAATTGCAAAAGATTCACCAACACAGATGTCCAGAATACTGTGGAATTATGTGGTGAAAACAGACGACTTAAGCTGGCCACCGTGCTATTCCAAAATGTCTGCTTCAACCCGTGATGTCACGCGCAAACGTCATCATACCGAGACGTTTTCAGCCGGATATTTCGCGGGAAATTTAAAATTGCACTTTATAAGTTAACCCGGCCGTAGTGGCATGTGTTGCAATGTTAAGATTTCATCATTGATATATAAACTATCAGACTGCGTGGTCGGTAGTAGTGGGTTTCAGTAGGCCTTTAATGTTAACTGTGTGTCAAAACATTTAAATAAACAAGTGTTTAAAAAAAAAGGAAAATGTGCCTCTTTTTAACCACATGGTCTATTAATAATAATAATAATAATAATACCTGGGATATATGTAGCGCTTTTCTAAGTACCCAAAGTCGCTTTACATGTAGAACCCATCATTCATTCACACCTGGTGGTGGTAAGCTACTTTCATAGCCACAGCTGCCCTGGGGTAGACTGACGGAAGCGTGGCTGCAATTTGCGCCAACGGCCCCTCCGACCACCACCTATCATTCATATTAAGAAATATACTGTATTGCAACAACAGAACCAATGTTGTCATGTTGCAGTCAGACGTAAACTGCTCCGTCAGCAATAACACTATGAGTTCATTGTAAAACCGTAGGGCAGGTGTAACACGCGTATGTTTTAAAACCAAATCTTGGGTAGTGGAATCAATATTTTAAAGTGCATGCAGGAGTAGATAAAGCTGCTGGATGCTGACAACTAATAAACAATTCCAATGCAAATGTTAATTTGGTTTGTACCAGAATACCAAACTGTAAGCGTTGAACTATTGTGTTTATGCGAGTCTGCATTTACACATAAGAATATATTGCTGGACTATTCTTATCTCAGGTGCTGCTAAGACCGAGCAGAATGATAAGCAGTCAGGACTAGAGGAGACACAACTAATGAACAATTGAATCCAATTGCTGTGGTATACTTGCACTTTAGCAGGCAATGTCAAAATGTCAGCAGTCAAAATAAAGCACAGTGAGGCAGCTTGGTTTCAGTGTTCTGCATGGCAGCACCTGCCTTAGACATGGATCACTGAGGATTGTCACAAAGGTGAACTTTAACAATGTCATCAGTAACCAGAATGGTAAGCTACTGAGCTGTAACCGAGGCAAAACTGAGAAAAAATGATTATCACGGAATAGTCAAACTTTATTATACCCTTTATTTAACCAAGTTAAACTTTGTTGTGAATAAAACATCTCTTATCCGAGCCACATCCACCTGCATGTAACATCACATGCAACAACAAGAAAATAAAACAAGTGGATCCATTGAAATACCTCGGTGTCACAGTAACATCTGATGGTAGATGTGAAAAAAAGATAAACGGATTGCCATGTCAAAAGACAGCTTCAACAAAATGAGTCTTATATGTAAAAATAGAAACATCTCAATTCCTTCCACCCGAATGCAGATGAGATAGGCTCCAGCACCCCCCGCGCCCCTGAAAGGGACAAGCGGTAGAAAATGGATGGATGGATGGAAACATCTCAATTGACACCAAACTCAGAGTCCTCAAAACGTATGTATAGTCTGTCCTACTTTAGGGCTGTGAATGCTGGACTACAAACTATCAACAACTGAGAAAATTAGAGGCAATTGAAATGTGGTTCTTCAGAAAAATACTCCGCATATCATGGACTGAAAAGAAAAGTAATGAAGAGGTATTGGGGAGGGCAAAAACAGGAAGATCTCCAATTGCAACGATTCGAAAAAGGCAGCTGAAATTCTTCGGACATATTAGAGAAGACAGCTTAGAAAAACTGATGGTAACAGTAAAACTAGTAGGAAGGAAAGTTCCAGGTCGACAACAAACAACATAGTATATCAACAGCATAAGAAATGTTATCGGAAATATCAATAATATAGAGCTCATACATAGAGCAGACGACAGAGAACACTGGAGAGCCCAGATCATCGATGCCTGCAAACAGGCCTGATACCCCTTCAAGCCAAGACAACATGACAAGACATTCTCAGCACAGAGGAAAAAGTTTACAATCAGCTACAACAGTTTTAAACAGTTAAAACCATGTTAACATTAGCAAGCTAATTGATTCACTTGTTTTTTGAAAAAACATATAGCTAGTTCAGATAAATTGCATGCATGCATAATGTGCAGCATCCTGGAATGTTGTCCAACCCAACTATGAACCGCCACTGGTATGTTTTTTTTGTCTGAGAACGCAGAGCATACTGTTGGTATTTATGCATGCATGTGCAGAGGTAAGATGGGAGGAGACAATTTGTAAGAATAATCATTTGTAAATTATTATTTATTATTATATTATTATTATAAATGAAAGTCAACCAAAGAGACCACCTGCAAACTAGTGGTGGTTGCTGGTCTTTCATGGATAGAAAGTAGGGGTGTGGGAAAAAATCGATTCAAATTCGAATCGCGATTCTCACGTTGTGCCATTCAGAATCGATTCTCATTTTTTTTAAATCGATTTTTTTTATTTATTTATGTTTTTATTTTATTTATTTTTTTTTTCAAATCAATCAATCCAACAAAACAATACACAGCAATACCATAACAATGCAATCCAATTCAAAAACCAAACCGACCCAGCAACACTCAGAACTGCAATAAACAGAGCAATTGAAAGGAGACACAAACACGACACAGAACAAACCAAAAGTAGTGAAACAAAAATGAATATTATCAACAACAGTATCAATATTAGTTACAATTTCAACATAGCAGTGATTAAAAATCCCTCATTGACATTATCATTAGACATTTATAAAAAATAAAAAATAAATTAACAATAGTGTCACAGTGGCTTACACTTGCATCGCATCTCATAAGCTTGACAACACACTGTGTCCAATATTTTCACAAAGATAAAATAAGTCATATTTTTGGTTCATTTAATAGTTAAAACAAATTGACATTATTGCAATCAGTTGATAAAACATTGTCCTTTACAATTATAAAAGCTTTTTACAAAAATCTACTAAACTGCTTAAATGTCAGCAGACTGGGGTAGATCCTGCTGAAATCCTATGTATTGAATGAATAGAGAATCGTTTTGAATCGGGAAAAAAATCGTTTTTGAATCGAGAATAGTGTTGAATTGAAAAAAAAATCGATTTTGAATCGAATCGTGACCACAAGAATCGATATTGAATCGAATAGTGGGACACCCAAAGATTCACAGCCCTAATAGAAAGCATCATAAAATGTGTCCATTAGTGCTGTCAAATAATTTGTTGAAAGTTTTAAAACATTTTACTTGAATACACGTCATTTATTTGCACAAAACCCGTTGACAGTTTCAACTAAGGTTCTTTCAGGCTGTACTTTAGAGTGAAATTTTCCAGCGAGCACTCAAGTTGGAGTCTCCTCACTCATTTTTGTATTAACGTCTGCATTGATCTGATCACAGACTATACAGTTATTAAGGTAAAAGAGCTTGTACAGTCAAAATAAATTGCATTTTTAGTCTAAGTGTGTAGATGATGAATGCCATAATCTTTTATAATTAATCCTATGAGTTAACTCGTTAATTTCGTAAACCCTATAATTTCACTTTCCTTTCCTTCCATCCACGTTCTACCGCTTGTCTCTCTCGGGGTTGTGGGGGGCTGGAGCCTATTCCAGCTGCACTCTGACGGAAGGCAGGGTACACCCTGGGCAAGTCGCCACCTTTACAAGAAAATGATCCGAAAATGTCATGACCTTAACGTCTTTTCCAGGGACTAGACCAAAGTCCCCTCTATCTCCTCGTAAGGGAACACCATCAAATGGTTTCGTCAGAACCCGGTCGACTATATTCAAATTGTTTGCCATTATGTGCAGCATGCTATAGTAGAACACGCGATAGCTAGGGTTGCTACGAAAAGCTGGTGTGACCACCTGTGAGAGCTTTGGTATGGTGGACTTATCGGAGAACATCTCCTCCTGTTGAGGACAAATACTTTGGATCCAGCATCAAACGCTCAGACTAGCTTTGTCCTATGTAAGGCCTTGTTCACACTGCGAGTCAATTCAAAATTACATTTTGAAAAAGTAAATTTTTCCAATCTGACCCAGCCCTCATTTGTATGTGGATAAAAATATAGTTATGTATCGAATGCGACTGAAGTCTGAACCCTCCGGTCGTGTTCATCCAACCAATACGTCATCAAAAAGCGATTAGCGTCATAATTATTCACCAAAATAGACAGTTACAAAATAAATAGTTGACAAATGAGGAGAAAATGGGCGAAAACAAAATCTTTTAGGAACTTGCATCAATGTTCCACCACTCCCGTCTCCGACTGCTCGTCCACGCGTTCTTCGAGGCAGATATCGAAATGTCCCATAAACTGCAATCCAAAATGTTTGCCCTCTTCTTTCTTAATCTTTTACATGCAATATTTCAGTTCAGAAAATGTTGATTTTGATTGCACAAAATCCGAGAAATTGTCACAAATGCGCCACAACTGAAACTTCGTAGAATTGGAGCCATGTTTAGTAGCCTGAGTCTGAGTATGAGCTGATGAAGCCTGCTCGGTTGAGAGGCAAAATGTTTTCTAATAATATAATATGAAGAGTCAAGGTGAGATCGATTCAATGTCTCGAGAATACAAAGGTTACAATCACACTACAGGGTCGGATGTCCAATTCAAATTTGTTTGTCACATTCCATTCCAAAAAAAAAGATTTCTAATGGGAATGCAATCTGACCAGCATGCGGACATGACGTCGCACGCAGTGCAACGTTTATGAAATTAAAATGGCCTAAGCTCTAGTCGGTTTTACGATTGGCGCATTTGTGGCAATTCCAAGGATTTTTTGCAATCATAGTCAACATTTTCTAAACCGACTTATTGCATGTAGAAGATTAAGAAGGAAGAGGACAAATACTTGGGCTCTCGCAGTTTTACGAAAGATTTTGCTTCTGTGTGTTTGAAGAGCGTTTCTGTGGGCGAGTAGTCTGAGACAAGAGTGGTGGAACTTTTACAAGAGTTCCTAAATATTTTCACCTGTTTTCTGCTCCGTTGTCAATTATTTACCAAAATAGACGATTACAAAAGAAATAATTATGATGCTTGTTGCTTTTTGGTGATGTTCTGGTCAAATGAGTGCGACCTGAGCGTGGGAGCAGTCAGATTGAGGATGCATCAGATATATATACGAATTATAGCTAAATACGAAAGAGGCCTGGGTCAAATATAACAATTTCGGAATTGCACTGTTCACATAGACATGGTTCTCGCCCGAAAAAGGGTGGAGTGCCGGTTTGGGGAGGAGATGCTGCCCCAAGTGGAGGAGTTCAAGTACTTCGGGGACTTTTTCACAAGTGAGGGAAGAGTGGATCTGTCATAACGTGGACTATGGGGTGTTTGTTTTCCCGACATGCAAGAATAGAAGTGGACATGGCGTGAAGGTAAGGACATGATTTTATTTTAACACTAACAAAAGGTACAAAACTAAAGGCGCGCACAAAGGCGGAGAACAAACTTGATTAATGAAACAAAAACTAGCACTTAGGTAGACTATGGGCAAGAAACAAAAAAACACTCACTGTGACATGAAAATAGACAAAACTCACTTGGCGTGGAACTATGGTAGCATGGGTAACATGGGTAGCAGAAGTCAACAGATAGCATGGGTGTCAAGGAGGTAATCTTGGCATGAAGTGAGCAGAGGTAGTAAGGATAATGTTGCCAGACCGACTGCCTGGCAACTACAAGCTTAAATACTGGTGACATCATTAGTGAAAACAGGTGCGTGACTCAAAATGTGAAAACGTGAAGCAGGTGGAACTAATGGTAGTCATGGTAACAAAACAAGCAAGAGTGCACAACCAGGAACTAAAAAGAGTCCAAAAAACAAACAGCACATGGCCAAACAAAAACATGATCAACAGACTTGACAGGATCGTGAGATCGACAGGCGGTTCAGTGCGGCGTCTGCAGTGATGCGGACCCTGTATCGATCCATTGTGGTGAAGAAGGAGCTGAGCCAGAAAGCAAAGCTCTCAATTTACCGGTCAATCTACGTTCTCATCCTCACTTTTGGGTTATGATTGAAAGGAAAAGATCACGGTACAAGCAGCCGAAATGAGTTTCCTCCGTCGAGTGGCAGGGCTCTCCCTTGGAGATTGGGTAAGAAGCGCTGTCATTCGGGAAAAGCCCAAAGTAAAGCCACTGCTCCTCCATATTGAGAGAAGCCAGATGTGGTGGCTTGGGCATCTGGTCAGGTACGTCCGACCGGTAGGAGGCCACGGGGAAGACCCACAACACGTTGGGGAGAATATGACCCCCGACTCTCCTGAGAATGCCTTTGGATCCCCTGGTAGGAGCTGAACAAAGTGGCTGGGGAGAGGGAAGTCTGGGCTTCTCTGCTTAGGCTGCTTCCCCCGCGACTCGACCTCGGATAAGCGGAAGATGGATGGATGGACATGAAAAAATGCGACATAGGTCGCATGTGGGTAAAAAACCGGAATTGACCTACAGTGTGAACAAGACCTAAGACCTGGATAATTGAGAATATTTACAGACACATAAATAAAGATAAAATACAATGACTAAAACAGCAACAGACCCAGAACAGAACCCAGGGATATTCCTTCTGTGACATAAAGGAAAAAGAAGGACATACCATACAAGTTTTACCTGACAGATAGTTAGAAAACCAGCCAATAGTGTAATAGCTGACAATGGGGTTAGGATAGGGTTGTTTGTAACAGGTGAAATATTCAGAATTAACTGATTGCTGCTGCTTAAAAATCAGTTACACAAGTTTTCTTTTACAGACATGCGGCGTTCATATAAGAAGCAAATCTGTGTCAGGGTCAAACATCATGGCTGTATAGTCACTGGTGTATGTGCTGCCTTTGATTGTGACTGGCTCCTCCATTATCCTCCTTCCAACACAACGGATGTAATGCCGGCAACAATTCCAAGGTCAAACACGTTTAACCCTGCATATTTAGCCTTTTCCACTGTCATCTATCTTTAAATTAATATCAGCCCCCAGCGCATTTGTTTTCCACAGCAGGGAGGATCCAACATTCTCTTTTTATTAACCTCAAAGGGAAGGAAGACAGCGTAATGGGAGGAGGGGCGACACAAGTCTCACTACAACAATCTTATTTCATGGAGGATTGTGCACTTTCCCTTCTTTTTTGTGCCCATGGTGATGGATTTGAAGTCATTGTTAGTCCTTTTGATATGAAGTTGGGTCAGAGTAATTTGCCAACTGGCGAGGCAGGGGGTAAAGGGGATAGTTTTTTAATTGTCAGGTCACTATGTTCAGGGGCAGAAGATCCTTTGGGCACATGGTCTGTCTTTGTGTGAAGGACCAGGCATCGGAAATCCCCTTCCTCATTATACTAAGGCAGAGAAGATTAATTGACCAGTTTGGTAACTGGCAGCCTCAAGACTAGATCGACTCCCCAATTAGGACTGGACTACAGCACCTACTCTTATTCCAAGACCTAATCCTTTTTTATTGTCATTAGTCACATGAGTCCTATACCAGGGAGATCAAGACTGAACTGTCCTTTGTCAAAGGCACAAAAAAGATCTATTGAGTTCAACAATTAAATTCTTTTATCAGCTAAACAGAAAAATATCGTAGGTATTTTATGTCATTGTAATACAACACAGCAGTTCAGCATGTCTTAGACTGCAGAACTAGAGTTATCTGTAACGTACAGTAATGTAACCCAAGTGATAAACGACAAAATGTCTCTCACTCTCATTTAAAATCATTTTAAATTACGGTCAGGCCATTTTCTCTATCTATGATTTCAGCTCCCAAGACATTTGAAAGCCTTGCAAAATGAAATGATTCGATAAGTTATTGCATTCCAAAAATGGACTTCTACAAATATTGCATTATTACAGTATTACAATGGAACCTCCAGATTTGAATGTCCTCCCAGAGTTGTACAGTTCAGAACTCGGGGCGAAAAAAAAAATTCATACGGCAATGTCCATCCATCCATTTTCTACCGTTTGTCCCTTTCGGGGTTGTGGGTGGTGCTGGAGCCTATCTCAGCTGCATTCGGGCGGAAGGCGGGCTACACCATGGACAAGTCGCCACCTCGTCACAGGGCCAACACAGATAGACAGACAACATTCACACTCACATTCACACACTAGGGCCAATTTAGTGTTGCCAATCAACCTATCCCCAGGTGCATGTCTTTGGAGGTGGGAGGAAGCCGGAGTACCAGGAGGGAACCCATGTTGTCACGGGGAGAACATGCAAACTCCACACAGAAAGATCCCGAGCCCAGGACCTTCATATTGTGAGGCACACGCACTAACCCATGTGAATGTTTGTGAAATATATTTATATAGCGCCCTCCTCTAGAGACTCATCACAATTAAACCTAGTGTGTAGCATTATTGCCCTCTGCTGGTCAAATGTAGCTCTACATGTATTAAACGAGCTTTGATCGACAAAGTAACTCTCACGCCAAAAAAACAACACGACCACAAATACAAAAGACATCACGAAGTCAGCAATTTCAATACAAAACAAACTAAATATATTTGTGCGCAATATCTACTTACAAAGATTTGACCAAAGTTTTGTGATGAAGCTTACAGGTGTGGATTTTTACCGCTGCTTGTCGAGAACACTGTGTCCGTCGCTTAAAAGGTCCAAAAAGAAACAATGAATCGACCACTTGCTCGGGGCAGAACGTTCCTACTTTGTTGTCCAGACATTGTTAAATGTCTGATTTTTGCAGATTATTTTGATTGTTTTCAGGGTTGAATGAGTAGTCTTCTTCTACTCACCCCAATGCTGCTTCATTGTGACACATATGGCTCGCTGTTGCGGTGCTTTGCCCAAGGACACAATAGCAGTGACTAATATGGAGAAAGCGTGGATCGAACCTGGAACCCTTAAATCGCTGGCACGGCCGCCCTACCAACCAAGCCACGCCGCCCAAATATATCGTAATGCTTTTTGTAACGATATAATATAAATGTATGATGTCTTGATATCGAGTACTTTTATTTGATTTTTTTTAAGTCATGTTTTGGGTCAATTGTAACTTAATGATGACTTTTTCTCCGCCGCGTCGCAAAATGTACGCTACCTCGCAGTGTGGGTTTAGGGGCGAGCAAGGCACTACCATGAATTACATAGTTGTTGTTTTGATTCAGTTTGTCTAAAGAACGATTACTGTCATATAAAGCAGTGTTTCTTAACCACAAGGCTCAATTTGTTGGACTGTGAGCAGCCCCCTCGAGGGCCGTCAAAAATGTCTGTTTCTCAGCCATATGTGCCTCAGCAGTACTCCGTAGTATACACTTTTCCACCACTTGTTGCAGTTATGCATCAGTCAGTTCAGAGCTGTGTACAGAGTGTGGCCAACTAAACGAGAGGCGCCATATTTGCTACCAATGACGTGTGCAGCTGTGCAGTCGTTCTGACGTTAGTTTTCCTGACTAAATCAACCGAAATAAGTTCGAAACAAACTCCAGCTCACAAACTTACAATAAAACATGATTTTATTGCGTCAAAGTATAATTTTGGGGCAATTTAGTGGCCTTGTTTGATGCAATCTGCCGACACATTTATGCAGTGTTAAGTCACCAGCTAGCTCTCTAATACGTTCATGTCAAAAAAATACAAAACAACCAAAAATAAACGTAATACCCTAATTTTGCTGAAATCCTCATCAGCTTTGGGCCAAAAACTTGACTTATGAATCGCAAAACAAACGAAAAGGCACTCGGCAAGTCTAAAAAAAAAAATCAGTGTGCGAATCAATCAATTTAAAAGAGATTTGGCAGACTTACAAATTAATGTATAACTAATATTTTAAAAGGGATTCCAAAGAAGTTTGTACTTACAGTCCCAAGACGAGCCAGCTTTTAAGCTCCTGCCAGCTACAATTTTTTCTTGGCAAGATTAGATGACCTTTCAAAACTGAAATCAACGTCTGTGTTGGCGAGCCACTCGTGTACTGAGAACTGTGTCAGCTCTGTTCAGTTCTCCATTCTGCAGCCATGTGCAGCTTCTGGTCTAATATTCGTCCGAAATTGTGTCTTTACAAATCGTCAAAATAGGTCTTCAGAGGACAAAGGTAAATGAGTCCAATATTAGTCCGTCGAATTAGTTAGCCGCTAAGCAGCACACAACACAGCACGTTTACGCGACGAAAAACTCTTCAAATAAAGGTCTTGTAAGGAAGTGCAGTACAGCATAGAGCCAGCGTCAAAGTTGGTAGCAATCATGCCGCTCTGAAGTCACGTGTGTGCCTTTTGACCAATCGTTGCGGAGATCACCTGAACAGGGTTGGCCATACTCTCTTTATATACGGCTCTGAGTCAATTGACTGAGTGAAACATGACATTCTCAAACATCAGAAGAAGTCTGAAACAAAAGTCATGGAGAAGTTTTCTAAAGCGCAAAAAACAATTGTTTGTAAATATGATTTTTATCAATGTTTTTATGATCCCCAAGTTTTGACGTATATTTGATTGGTATTTTTTTTTGTAATGAACCTGACCTATGCCTTGTTTGGCATGTTGTATGTGCTGGTTTATGTGTGAAATCGATTATATTTGGGATTAAGCTGTATTATTAATCATCAGTGAATGTTGTGGATCGGGGTTCTTCAACTTTTTGACTTCGGAGCCCAACTTTTCCAGTATAAAAGGGGCCCGGGGCACACTCAAATACTAACACTGAAATACTAAGCTTTCTCTTGATTTCAATCATAATCAATACTTATATCTAACTTACTTACAGTTTACAACCTTGTCAAATGATATGAAACCATGTGTTAATCACAAAAAACTTGTACTCACCAAATGTTGTGCTTAAAAACTTCTATGACTTAAGCTCTAAACTTGTTCTGTTTGTTTGACATTGTCATTACTGCCACAAGTGGTGTCAAAGTGTATTACAACTGAGTGCCACGGCGGCCCGTACGGACCACAGCGGGGAAACCTATTTTTTGGCAGCCGTCTGGAGATCGCTTGCGGCCCCGGCCCTATGGTTAAGAAACACGGTTGTATAATATTGCAATATATTGCCAAATCACGAAGTCCTGGCCAATACTGCATCGTCCCTCAAGTACCGTGATAGGTATCCTGCAATAGTGAAGTCTTTGCCAATATCCAGCACTATTCAGAAGCCAACTCTTTCAGGACAAAATAATGCATATGATATCTCTGAACTCATACTGCTATCATGCTTGATGCCAGGTCTCTTCACTTAGAGGCATATTTTGCAACACTTATTCCAAAAGAAAAACATGCTCAGGCAGCATTTAATACCCCTGATGAGTTCAATGTAAACAACAATACAGAACAGTAAGTGTCACATGCATGTTTTTCACAGCTAAGTAGTGCAAACAGTATTTTAGAGCACATGCAGAGGTAGATAAAGCTGCTGAGTACCTATCACACATGAAGACTCTACCAACATCGGGAGGTTTTCTACAATGCCGAGAGACCCTGCTATTTGTATTTGAATTGTAATTTTCATTTTTGGGTTTGGGTCTTTGCCGGATAGAGATGTGATGTTCTCGAACGAGGAGGTCTTTTGAAATTTTAAGTGAACGATGAACTGATTCGCAGTTGGGAGTCGTTCGTTTGCAAGCCATTCTAACTCGCGCATCTCAATAAATTAGAATATGGTCCAACCGTTATTTGATTTTAGGAGTTCAAATAAGAAAAATAGACCATATAAAGGCTCAGGAAGATTGTGTAGTTATTTTTTTGATTAGAGCGTAAACCAGTAGTTTACAATATTGACCTTTTTGACAATCCAAAAAATGTTCCGGGATACTGAATGTAGGGTTTTTATTAGCTGTAGAATATAATCAACAACATTTTTAAGAAATACTTCACTGTGTGTAGTGAAGACCAAACCAAACTCATGACTACAGAAGAGATGTTGGAACTCTACTAAAAACATTGCAATTACTAGTACCACACACCCCCTTTTAGGAGGGATAAGTCCACCGGATCGTTTTGTTTTAAGGCTGTCTAAAATGATGAGGTGACTCTAGAGTTGAAGTTTAACAATTTATTCTACAAAACAGAAGTACAAACAATCGAAATACCAGCGCTGTGAGAGAATGCACCAAGCTACCTAAAGATCAAAGCAGTCTCTCTCTCTCTCTCTCTTGCTGGTTGCCCGTCTCTCATGCTTTTGTTCTAAAGCAGGGGTCACCAACCTTTTTGAAACCAAGAGCTACTTCTTGGGTACTGATTAATGCGAAGGGCTACCAGTTTGATACACACTTAAATAAATTGCCAGAAATAGCCAATTTGCTCAATTTACCTTTAACTCTATGTTATTATTAATAATTAATGATATTTATCTTTGTGGAAACACTGATCATCTTAATGATTTCTCACATTAAATATATATAGAGACAGATAAATATCAATATGCAACACTTTATTTTTATATTTTCTCTATGTGCACATTTTTCAAATTGAACATTTTCAAATGATCACTTCTAAGACAGTCTTGTGAAATCACAATATCCCATTTTAACTAGCTAGCCACTAACACAAATCATGAATTACTTTGCACCACGTTTGTACAAATAATAACTCATGTAAAATAAAAAAAAAGTAAAAAATAATTTATGCAACATCATTAGTTATTTTTCCTGATTAAGATTAATTTTAGAATTTTGATGACATGTTTTAAATAGGTTAAAACCCAATCTGCACTTTGTTAGAATGTATAACAAATTGGATCAAGCTATATTTCTAACAAAGACAAATCATTATTTCTTCTAGATTTTCCAGAACAAAAATTAAAAAAAAAAAATCCAAAAGACTTTGAAATAAGATTTCAATTTGATTCTACAGATTTTCTAGATTTGCCAGAATAATTTTTTTGAATTTTAATCATAATAAGTTTGAAGAAATATTTCACAAATATTCTTCGTTTAAAAAACAGAAGCTAAAATGAAGATTTAAATTAAAACTTATTTATTATTCTTTACAATAAAAAAAAGAAATGTACTTGAACATTGATTTAAATTGTCAGGGAAGAAGAGGAAGGAATTTAAAAGGTAAAAAGGTATATGTGTTTAAAAATCCAATAAAAACAATTTTAAGGTTGTATTTTTTTCTCTAAAATTGTCTTTCTGAAAGTTATAAGAAGCAAAGTAAAAAAATAAATGAATTTATTTAAACAAGTGAAGACCAAGTCTTTAAAATATTTTCTTGGATTTTCAAATTCTATTTGAGTTTTGTCTCTCTTAGAATTAAAAATGTCGAGCAAAGCGAGACCAGCTTGCTAGTTGTGGGAAGGCGGGGCCGGCGGGGCCGGCGGGGCCGGCGGGGCCGGCGGACCGACGGCGCCCGCTCCAAGATGGCGGCGAGGAGGCGTGGACGAGCGAGCGGCAAGGCGGGGCGCGCTGGGAGCGACGCCGCAATCAGCATAAGGTGCGTGGAGCGCGCAGCTGTGGACAGTGCAATCACCCTCTCGGACCGTATAAAAGGGTGAGAGACGCGAACATCAAGGGAGGAGACGGAGAAAGACGGCGGACGGGAGGAAACCATCCTCTGCTGCCACGCAAACGACGGCGACGTGCTGCTGAAAAGCAGATGGCGGACGGGAGGAAACCATTCCCGTGCTCACGTGAGAAAAAAGGCAGCTGCTGAAAAGCACGCAAAAGATTCTGTGATTGAAATAATAAAGAAGTCTAAACCGTCTCACAACAATGTCTTCCCTGGATGGTCCTGAGAACCCGCACGACAGTTAGGACTGTCACACTCAGTGTTGGGTTAGTTACTGAAAACCAGTAACTAGTTACAATTACTAGTTACTTTATTTCAAAAGTAACTCGGTTACTAACTCAGTTACTTACACCAAAAAGTAATGCGTTACTGTGAAAAGTAACTATTTAGTTACTTCTTTTTTCCCCCTTTTTTTTAAGGCTCCCTTTAATGCCCTTTTAGCCTTCATTTTAGTACTGTTATTGCACTGGAGAATAATACCATCTGTTGGTCAACTTGACATGCATTTACATCACTGAACTCAGAAAGCAATGTGGTCTACATACAACACACAAAGACAAAGATATGTTTCAAAGGGCCAATTTATTTCAGGCCAGAAAAAATTGACAAAACTATTTTAAATAGCTGCAACATAATGGCACTTTAACTTTAACTCTAAGTAGATAGGATCTTTGATCCAAGACACAACTTACATTTAACTAAAATGTTATTTTCTTTGTGCTCGACAAAAGAAAAGTATTGAGAATGTCTCCATGTTAAAAAACTCGACTTCTGGCTTCACCATGATGTCTTGTTAGTTGTTATGAGAGTAGCGTATGTGTGTGTGTGTGTGTGGCCCTTTAACATATGACAACATGTGAGGTGAGTGACGTCAGTGAGTGAGTGGGCGAGAGAGGTGAGGGAGCGGCGACAGTGAGTGCGTGCAGGTGTTCTAGCTTGGTGGATGGCTGCGTCCAATAAAGTCACAAAGTTGCAACAAACCGCCGGTCTCGTCATTCACCCTCAGCTGTAAAGACCCTCTTCCGGGTAAAGTGAAGGTTGTTAGTCCCGAAGCGGGGAGGCGTGCTTTCCCCCACCCACAGAAAGCACGCCTCTTATTTTCCACCGGAGCGCTCCAATAAAACACACTCAGATCTTCTGTTTCTAGCCAATACTACATAAAAATAACGTAAAATAACGCAGTAACGCATCATGCAGTAACGGTAACTGAGTTACTGCATATAAAAAATAACGCGTTAGATTACTAGTTACTAGTGTTACAGTAACGTGTTACTAAGTAACGCGTTAGTCCCAACACTGGTCACACTAGTAAATAAATACAATTTAAAAAAGAGAGGCAGCTCACTGGTAAGTGCTGCTATTTGAGCTATTATTAGAACAGGCCAGCGGGCGACTCATCTGGTCGTTACGGGCGACCTGGTGCCCGCGGGCACTGCGTTGGTGACTCCTGTTCTAAAGATTGCAACGGTTATCGAAACTGAAAGCTAACTTGGCATTCTCCTCCTTTACTCTCTCGCTCTCTCTCTCCAGGCTGGCACTTAATGACACCATTAATAATAATATGTGTGTGAGAGTGCATTGATAAAAACAGGTTGCATTCACTGTGTTCTTCCTGCAAAACTAAGGCCAAAGCTAGTCATTTCTACGGCGTTCCATTTTGCCCAAAGGAGGGAAAATATTCCCTTAACACAAGTATAGTCTGGGAATGTTTTTATGATACATTTCTATTGTTTTCTATGTCCTATCTGAAGAAATCCCAGGTCAACCAGGGTACCATGCGGCTTGTGTTGGACCTTTGAGGTTCCACTGAATACCTGTACGTTTACCTGTACAGTATGTGCTCCGGGGGAGTTTCTACAATACAACTAACTAGAAGGGATGACATTGTAGACCTGGGAGACACAGTCAGAGAGGTGTCAAAGACTGGTGCCAACACCCGTCGGCTCCCCGAAGCATCTTTACCACAGTACTCACATTGAAATGTATCCAACGCGCACACACGCACCGTCTACCTTTGTGCACACCTAAAGGCTTTGAGGGGATGCTACAAAGATGTCATCATCGCTCTCTTCATGAAGCCATTATGGATGGCAACATAATTTACAGTGCGGATATTTCACCATTTTTTTTTCCACCAAGGGCACTTTCCCCCATGGGTGATGGGTAAAATTGGTTGACATTTTCCTGGCTCCAATTAACCTTTGATTTGACTCTCAGTTTTGCCTGTCTTCTTTTATTTCCCTCTCTGAAGTAGCAAATGGGAGAGCACAGTAGGAAACAGAGGTATTGTCTCCTCATGTTGATCATTTCCGTTTTTTGGGCCTAATTGTTCTTTTTTTCCCCCCAGAGGATGGCCGTATATATGCGGACAGAGGAGGTAGGTCGTGACATTTTACACGGTGGGTTAATACAGTAGTACTCTTCATTGTGCCGCATGAAATGAATTTGTGAGGAAAAATGAGTGTTATTACTGGGTTTTGTCTGGGATTTCCCTCTAGACGTGCAGTAGAAAACTTGTGCATTGATTGAGTTTGCAAACCACAAACTTGTTTTGTCTGTGCAGAGAACTTAGTCCTAGACTATGCTTTCAAGTACAGTGGGTACAGAAAGTATTCAGACCCCTTTACATTGTTCACTCTTTGTCTCATTGCAGCCATTTGCTAAAATTTTAAAAAAAAAGTGTACACCCTACCTTGACAGAAAAATACAGAAATTTAGAATTTTTTGGCGAATTTATTAAAAATAAACAAAAAAAAATAACATGTACATAAGTATTCAGACACTTTGCTCAATACTTTGTAATGCACCTTTGGGAGGAATTACAGCCTCAAATCTTTTGGCCCATTCCTCTTTGCAGCACCTCTCGAGCTCCATCAGGTTGAATGACAAGCGTTGGTTTTCAACCAGGATGTCTCTGTACATTGCTGCATTCATTGTTCCATCGATCCTGACTAGTCTCGGCAGTATTGAATAGGGGGCTACGGTGTGTTGCCTAGCTAGGAAGTAGCCTTTGCCATTGAGTTGCAAGAGCCAGTCTAGTCTTATGATGCGCTGTAAAAAGTCCTTAAACTGTAAGTATTGTATTTTTTTTTACACACCAGCCGTTTATTTGCAACGTACATCTTAGTTGTAGTTTTCATTACCAAATTTGGAGGTGTTTAATCGCCATGTAAAATTGCTAATGAACTCAATTTATAAAATAGTTTTCATATATAAAAGAAATGCAACGCAAAGGGCTTTACAGACTTAAAGACAATACCCCATTATCACGCACGCACACACAAACACACACACACACACGAACAAATTAATGCATGACTGAGTACAGAGGAGACATGTGAGTAAACACTATCACCGGAGCCATCTGCACCAGGAGGTCATCAAACCATAGCCAACAAAACGTCTACACAATGCACTCCCACAGCACGACCGTTGACCCCTGACAAAGATGGCTCTCTCAGAGGAATTAGCTCATGCTAACCAGTAGTATGTATGTGGCAAAGCCAATGTAAATTAGCATCAAGCTAGCACATTTTGGAAAAAGTGGAGCCTCATTTTACGTTCGGGCAATTTCCATCGAGCATACTTGCTTTGTTGGCATTGAAAATTGCAACATTACCGAGAGGCAGTTGGACTGAGTCCGCTATTAGTGCTGCTTGAGTGCTTGTTTCCTTGCCAAGTGTTTGAGTTTATGTTAATTCTGCAAGTCAAGAGCAACAAAGGTATCGGAAAAAAACAACACTGTATGGTTTTAGTTGTCGTACCTAGTTCCTGCCGCTGAAAAACATCCCCACAGCATGATGCTGCCACCACCATGGTATTGGCCTGGTGATGAGCAGTGCCTGGTTTCCTCCAAACATGATGCCTGGCATTTATGCCAAAGACTTCAATCTTTGTTTCATCAGACCAGAGAGTTCTGTTTCTCATGGTCTGAGAGTATTTCAGGTGGGTTTTGGCAAACGTTCTACTAAGAAACGGACCATACAGGGCTGATTGGTGGATTGCTGCACAGATGGTTGTCTTTCTGGAAGGTTCTATCTCCACAGAGGAATGCTGTAGCTCTGACAGAGTGACCATCAGGTTCTTAGTCACCTCCCTGACTAGACCAAGATGAATGCAGCAATGTACAGAGACATCCTGGATGAAACCAACACATCCCATCCAACCTGATGGAGATTGAGAGGTGCTGCAAAGAGGAATGGACAAAACTGCCCAAAGACAGGTGTGCCAAGCTTATTTAAAAATACTTGAGGCTGTAATTGCTGCTAAAGGTGCATCAACAAAGTATTGAGCAAAGGGACTGAATACTTAACTACATGTGATTTGCAAAAATGTCAACATTTCTGGTTTTTTTCCCGTCAATATGGGGTGCTGAGTGTACATTAATGAGAAATAAAAGGAACTTTTTTGATTTTAGCAAATGGCTGCAATGAAACAAAGAGTGAAACATCTAAAGGGGTCTTATCATTTTCCTTACCCTCTGTGGCTATAATATTGATAAAAACTACAGTAAATTGTATTTAGAAGCACCTTCCAAAACACCAGAATATAAAATATTTATTCCACGGAGAAAAAAATATAATGTAATACCGTATTTTTTGGACCATAGGACGCACCGGATTAAAAGGCGCACTGCCGATGAGCGGGTCTATTCAGGTCTATTTTCATACAAAAGGCGCACCGGATTATAAGGTGCATTAAAGGGGTCATATTATGATTTTTTTCTAAATTGAAAACACTATCTTGTGGTCTACATAACATGTAATGGTGGTTCTTTGGTCAAAATGTTGCATAGATGATGTTTTACAGACCATCTTCAAGTAGCTTTCTGACAGTCGCTTCAGGGTGCGCCGTTTTGTGGGCGGTCTTATTTACGTGGCTCACCTTCCACAGCGTCTTCTCCCCGTCGTCTTTGTTGTAGCGGTGTAGCGTGCAAGGACGGGAGTGGAGGAAGTGTCAAAAGATGGAGCTAACTGTTTTAATGACATTCAGACTTTACTTAAATCAATAACGGAGCAGCATCTCCTCATCCGTGGCTCAATAATTCAACATCAACAAATCAAATCAAATCATCTTTATTTATAAAGCACATTTAAAATTTACCACAGGGGTAGCCAAAGTGCTGTACAATGGGCAGGTTAAAAGATAATACGAGTACCGAGCAAACACAACACAAACAGAACACGATAAAAAACAAAGAAATAAAATAAATAAAACATAAAAACAGGTTCACAGCAGGTGTATTATTGGGCGCCATTGCAGGATGGATATCACTCAGTGTTAAAAGCCATGGAATAAAAGTATGTTTTTAAGAGAGATTTAAAAACAGGAAGAGAGGAGGCCTGTCTAACACTCCGAGGTAGGTCGTTCCAGAGCTTGGGAGCAGCAGCGGCGAAAGCTCTGTCACCTCTAAGCTTCAGCCTTGTGTCAGGGACTGTCAGTAGCAGCTGATCGGCTGATCTTAGGGATCGGGTGGGGCAGTAAGGCTGAAGGAGGTCGGAGAGATATGTTGGCACGAGGTTGTTTAGACATTTAAAAACAAATAAAAGGAGTTTAAAGTTGACACAGGAAATGTGTCCCGTGAAAAACCGTCCGACCGGAACCCTCCAATAACTAAAGTTCCGTGGGTGAATTATGTAAACGCACTACAGTTTTAGCGCTTTTATAGCAAGTGTACTGACAGATATAAGTTAAAACTTTACACTACTTTATATTAGAAATGGCAACAGCAGAAGATGAATGCCACATAAGAAGGTAGAGGAAAAGAAGAAGCTTATGACTACGGTGTCGGCACAGACTACAATGGCGGATGCACTCACATTTTCAGGACTTATGCAGATCCCAAATACACATCAGCAGGTACCAGAAGGTAAGAAAAGTTGGTTTTGCATAATATTGCGAAACAAAACGGCAGGTATTATATGTCTGCTAATAGGTGCCATTTTGCAGTCCTTATACACACACCATAATAATACTTGTATGTTTAATGCGTCGAAAATCCATCAAGCGGTGCGGCTTCATAGCTCACCGAAGTCGTACTAAAAACATTTTGACAGATTTTTGAGTGCCGTATGTAATGTTCTATATTCTCAGTGGAACATTTAAAGTTTTGGTGTCTACTGGCGTCATCTCACAGTTTGCATGTATCTCTTATGTATGACTGCCATCTACTGGTCAGACCTATCATTACACCATGTACCAAATAAAATTGATTCGAAGTCAGTAAGCACAACCAGAATTATGCCGTACATTAGGCGCACCGGGTTATAAGGTGCACCGACGATTTTTGAGAGAAATACAGTGAATGGCAAGTATATTATGATAAGATACAAAGCAGGGGTGTTTCGATACAACTTTTTCACATTCAAGTGGAATGAGTCAAACAGAGAACAATTGCAGGTATGAAAAACACCAACCTATTCATTATTAACCATCTGGAATTGACTTATGCTATAGTATTTGTTTTTATTGGCAAAACCTTGTGGTCATAATACTTCAGTATGTTGAGCTAATGACACAGTCAGTTGAATAATGCGGACACATATGTTCCTGGATACCTTCTATTGCGCTTCTGCCTTGGAGACTTTGTATCTGTAAGTAATGTGTAACTATAATTATTTGATACTTGTTTATATTTACAAATGTGCTGTATTACACTGCAAATAGTTGTTTTTTTTCAATTAAGGACACTTGTATGTCTTGTAAAATGTCTAGCTAGTGTGCAGCTGCCGAGCTCATAGCAGCCTATAGCAGTGATTCTCAAACTTTGGTATGTGTACCACTAGTAATACGCGGGCTCCACACCAAAGAATCACTTGATTAAAAGTGTTTTATTTTTCTATAAATTAAACACAGTGTTATTGTTCAAATTGTGTATAATGTTACAGTAGCAAAAATATTAAATATACTTGTAAAATATAACTTCCACCTTTGTTTAATAAATACTTAGACCTTATACGCTACTGTATTTTCATGTTGGTCATTATAGTAAGTACTTGGAGAAGTTTGACAACTACTGGCACCACCCTTCCATGTTTACCTTTTGTAAAATGACTTCACTAAAATACAAAAAAACCCACCAAACTTTCGTGCTTCTTGGAGGGCATTTAGATGTTAACGCATGACTACGTGGCCAAGTGTCTCAGAGCTTGGAGTGGCCGTCCAGAAACTTGAGGGTTCCTGGTTGGATTCCAGCCTCAGTCGTCTTAGCCACTGCCATTGGACAAGACACTCACCCATACTGGTATACAGTCAATGTAGCTTACCACCAGCAAGCTTGAACATATGGGTTCACCAATGTAAAGCACTTTGAGAGAATTTTTTAAAAAGTGCTATAAAAATATATTTAATTCATTCATTCATACTTTTATCGGAGCGCTTATATCAGATTTTAGATGCAAATTGATAAAATCCGATACTTTTTTTGCTGACTTCGTAGCAATATCCAGTTTCAATATCAGATCACCCCCACCCCCAAAAAAACTAAGTACAGTTAAGTATAGTATCATTATTATCTATTATAGGCTTTCATGAAATGTCAGAAAATAGAATGTCCTCAGTTGTTCCACATATTTGTTTGTGTAAGCTTATTTACTCTTGAAGCGCAGCACGCAAAAGAGTGAACATTTGTCAAAGCATGCACCCCTGCTGTGTTGGTCGTGCTGTTATTTTTCTGACAAATACATCACATAGTTACGCTGATATTACTAAACCCCAAAGCTTGAACCCAAAAATCGGATCGGCTTGAAATTTCTCACACAGCTCTACAATCACTGTGACTTTAGGGTGTTTGGTCTAATCACCACCAAATTTGGTACACACCTTTGAGGGACCGACAAGCATGTGTCTGTATAATTTGAGCGCTGTCACTAGCCGACCAGCTACGGGAGACCTGAGAGGTCCACTCAAGTGCGAAGACCACATCACTTCCGGTCAACCTGTTTTAAAACAGGTATGTTCGTGCATGCCGCTACTGTTACCAGGTTGTTGTTTTTTTGTAATCCTTATTTCAAGATCATTTAAAAATACATTATTTAAGAATGCAGTACTTTGATACCGTACAGATCCATGCAGAAACCTGAACGACGTGCTGAGCAGCTACTACTTTATTTACATAAACTCACAATAAGAGATGTCCGATAATATCGGACTGCCGATATTATCGGCCGATAAATGCTTTAAAATGTAATATCGGAAATTATCGGTATCGGTTTCAAAATGATCGGTATCGGTTTCAAAAAGTAAAATGTATGACTTTTTAAAACGCCGCTGTGTACATGGATGTAGGGAGAAGTACAGAGCGCCAATAAACCTTAAAGGCACTGTCTTTGCGTGCACATAATATCTACGGCTTTTCACACACACAAGTGAATGCAAGTCAGACTTAGTCAACAGCCATACAGGTCACACTGAGGGTGGATGTATAAACAACTTTAACACTGTTACAAATATGCGCCACACTGTGAACCCACACCAAACAAGAATGACAAACACATTTCGGGAGAACATCCGTACCGTAACACAACATAAACACAACAGAACAAATACCCAGAACCCCTTGCAGCACTAACTCTTCCTGGACGCTACAATATACACCGCCCGCTCCCCCCCCCAACACCTCAACCCCACGCTCCCAACCCCGCTCACCTCAACCTCCTCATGCATGTCCCAAATTCCAAGCTGCTGTTTTGAGGCATGTTAAAAAAAATAATGCACTTTGTGACTTCAATAATAAATATGGCAGTGCCATGTTGGCATTTTTTTTCCATAACTTGAGTGGATTTATTTTGGAAAACCTTGTTACATTGTTTAATGCATCCAGCAGGGCATCACAACAAAATTAGGCATAATAATGTGTTAATTCCACGACTGTATATATCGGTATCGGTTTATATCGGAATCGGTAATTAAGAGTTGGACAATATCGGGATATCGGATATCGGCAAAAAATCCATTATCGGACATCTCTATTCACAATACTAACAATTTGAAAGTCAACTTTTTGCTATGCCACAGATATAGATGTAAGTGCCTCCATTAAAAAAATCAACAAAAAAGAAATTTCACGAAGGGAGTCAGTGGCGCCCCCATGTCTCATTCATTGCAATGACAAGAGTGAAAGTGGTGGAAATTGTGGCGATAATCCCTGATTTTTTAAATCCTGCCCTTGTTCATTTTTATATCCTTGTTCCCTTTTACTACTAGGTAAGCTATTATTTGTATTGCATAAATAATATTGATCATAAACCATTGATAAAACATTTAAATAACATGGCATGTAACATCGAAACTCAGTCAATGAGAGCTATGTATTTTGCCCATTTCAGTGGATTTATTTTTTTTTTCCCAAGATGGCACCGCTGTAGTGGCTGCTGTTGGCAGGAGCTCTGTGCTCTTGTGTCATCCTTTTGTGTTCCTGATGTTTCTCTCTTATTTTCATGTGGGGTTTTTTTGCCTTTTGGTTCGGGACCTCTGGGACTGTGTGACAAGGGGTGGCACTTTCGTGACTTCTGCGGAGCTTTTTTGTGAACTTCTGGATCTGCCTCCCGCGAGCCTTTTGGCCATGGAGACCAGCTGCTGGGTCTCTGCCACATCAGAGTCCGTTTGGGGAGACTGGAGGAGATGCGGATGAAGAGACAGGGCTGCGGAGCTGGCACTGAGCGCCGGGACGGACAAGCTTCACAGTGTCTCGGCTGAATGAGCTGGTATCGGACACCTCGGCCTCCTTGGACGTATCCTCGCTCATCCATGCGGACTGGACACCAGCTGAGAGTTGGTGGGCGGCCGAGGGTGGAGTCGGCTCTCTTGGTTGCTTTGTTGGGTCTGCTCCTGTCTCTGGCCATGTTCCCCCCACCCCAGCAGACGATGGCGTGGAACACCGCAGAGGCCACCACAGTGTATATGTTTTTTTTTGTTTTTTGTTTTGTTTTACTTTTGTGGCTGTGTGTAGAAGTGGCTGGTTGCATCAGCTCTACTCTTTTAATGTCCTTTGTGTTCTTTGATGTTTCCCTCTTACACACATGTTTATGTGTGCTATGGCTATTAGTTTTTTTTTCTTCCTTGTCCTCAGCTTAGACTGATTTTTTTTTTCTCACCCCCCATCCCAGCATTAACCTGTTCCTCACCTTTTTTGTAAGGGCTTCCGGAAGTTAGCAGACCCGTCAGCGATCCTGTTCTGTCTCCATGTAATGTTTGTCTGCTCTTGAATGGGATTATGCTGAAAATATTAATTTCCCCTCGCGGATTATAAAAGTATTTCTGATTCTGATTCAAAAATATTGTTTAGAAATAAAAAGTAAATAACAATAATAATGTTAATGGAGGAGTTCAAGTACCTCTGAGTCTTGTTCCCGAGTGAGGGAAGAGTGGATCGTGAGATCGACAGGCGGATCGGTGCGGCGTCTTCAGTAATGCGGACGCTCGATCCGTTGTGGTGAAGAAGGAGCTGAGCCGGAAGGCAAAGCTCTCAATTTACCGGTCGATCTACGTTCCCATCCTCACCTATGGTCATGAGCTTTGGGTTATGACCGAAAGGACAAGATCACGGGTACAAGCGGCCGAAATGAGTTTCCTCCGCCCGGTGGCGGGGCTCTCCCTTAGAGATAGGGTGAGAAGCTCTGTCAACCAGGAGGAGCTCAAAGTAAAGCCGCTGCTCCTCCACATCGAGAGGAGCCAGATGAGGTGGTTCGGGCATCTGGTCAGGATGCCACCCGAACGCCTCCCAAGGGAGGTGTTTCGGGCACGTCCGACCGGTAGGAGGCCACGGGGAAGACCCAGGACGCGTTGAGAAGACTATGTCTCCCGGCTGGCCTGGGAACGCCTCTGGATCCCCCTGGAGGAGCTGGACGAAGTGGCTGGGGAGAGGGAAGTCTGGGCTTCCCTGCTTAGGCTGCTGCCCCCGCGACCCGACCTCGGATAAGCGGAAGAAGATGGATGGATGGATGGATAAAATAAATAACATGCACACACATTTGGCCCTGCGATGAGGTGGTGACTTGTCAAGGATGTACACCGCCTACCGCCCGAATGCAGCCGAGATAGGCTCCAGCACCCCCCGTGACCCGAAAGGGACAAGCGGTAGAAAATGCATGGATGGATGCACGCACATTTTGAATGTGTTAATCCCACCTCGCCACTATTTGGTTGAGGTCACAATGGTTCAGGCTTAACATTGCAGTGCAGTGTCTAAACAAAACTAGCATACATTATTCAAATCCCATGGTCACAAGCAACCTACTGTAGCACAGCTTTTCAACAACACATAATGAGATCACCTCATGACAGCACTTTAAATACACACTTCTTGCACTGTGCCTTACCAGCTCCGCTTCTCTCAGAATGACAGAACACGAAGCCTGTCGATGCTGCGTCTCCTGAAAGTGCACGCATTAGAGATGCATGACTTCTACACAGCAAGTAAAAGGGATCAAAACTACATAAAAAGGGTCGTGGGCTGGTCGTGTTATGTGGCAAGTAAGCATAAAGAAACGTATTCAGAGCAAAGAAAAAACACGATCAAGGAAGTCCAGGAACTAAAGAGTGAAAGTGGGATTGATGCATGTGGAGAGTGATGCTTGGTTCATCCGAGCCGCGGAACGCTGGTGCTTGATAACAAAAAGGTTTCACAACATCAGAGCTTGTTATGCATGTGGCTGAGTTGCTTCAAAACAGAGGGCGGGAAGATGAAACCTGGAGTTGCGGTCTTGGCATTCAAATAGATTTGACTTTTTGACACGCACCACTCGCATAAAAACCACCGCAAATGATTCCCGCTTGCTAACAACATAAGATGTCAGTAGCCTTGAAAACACGTTTACAGTTAATAGAAGCGTACAAAGAAATATTGAATGGTGCCTCCAAATTCAACATATTGCAATATATTAAAGGCCTACTGAAACCCACTACTACCGACCACGCAGTCTGATACTTTATATATCAATGATGAAATCTTAACATTGCAACACATGCCAATACGGCCGGGTAAGATTACTGAAGTGCAATTTTAAATTTTGCGGGAAATATCCTGCTGAAAACGTCTCGGTATGACGACGCCTGCGCGTGACGTCACGGATTGTAAAGGACATTTTGGGACAGCATTGTGGCCAGCTATTAAGTCGTCTGTTTTCATCGCAAAATTCCACAGTATTCTGGACATCTGTGTTGGTGAATCTTTTGCAATTTGTTCAATGAACAATGGAGACAGCAAAGAAGAAAGCTGTAGGTAGGAAGCGGTGTATTTCGGCCGGCTGCAGCAACACAAACACAGCCGATGTTTCATTGTTTACATTCCCGAAAGATGACAGTCAAGCTTTACCATTGACCTGTGGAGAACTGGGACAACAGAGACTCTTACCAGGAGGACTTTGAGTTGGATACGCAGATGCGGTACCGTGAGTACGCAGCTGCGGCTTCTAAACATTTGATCGCTTGCCTGTACGTGCGTGCCGCTATGTGCATGTCACGTATGTAACTTTGGGGACTTTGGGGAAATATATGTGCTCTATGAACTTTGGGGAGGTGAACGGTACTTTGGGCTGTGGGATTGAGTGTGTTGTGCGGGTGTTTGAGTTGTATTGGCGGGTTATATGGACGGGAGGGGGGAAGTGTTTGTTATGCGGGATTAATTTGTGGCATATTAAATATAAGCCTGGTTGTGTTGTGGCTAATAGAGTATATATATGTCTTGTGTTTATTTACTGTTTTAGTCATTCCCAGCTGAATATCAGGTCCTCTCACAGCATCTTCCCTATCTGAATCGCTTCCACTGCCCTCTAGTCCTTCACTCTCACTTTCCTCATCCACAAATATTTCATCCTCGCTCAAATTAATGGGGAAATCGTCGCTTTCTCGGTCCAAATCGCTCTCGCTGCTGGTGGCCATGATTGTAAACAATGTGCAGATGTGAGGAGCTCCACAACCGGTGACGTCACGCGCATATCGTCTGCTACTTCCGGTACAGGCAAGGCTTTTTATCAGCGACAAAAAGTTGCAAACTTTATCGTCGATGTTCTCTACTAAATCCGTTCAGCAAAAATATGGCAATATCGCGAAATGATCAAGTATGACACATAGAATGGACCTGCTATCCCCGTTTGAATAAGAAAATCGCATTTCAGTAGGCCTTTTAACATCTATGAAAAGTGCCGGTCAGCGCAACAAACTGCAAACCACAAGACATCTTAGGAGTTCGACTTTGGAGGCCCCACAATTATAATACTATACAGTACTCACATCGGCCAATCAGGGGCATTCTTGGACGTTCCCGGGTTCTTCAAACCTAAAGTCTGTTTGATCTCGACTGGAGCAGGGTACCTTAATCTCTCCTTTATCGCATCGTATTGGTTCTGGCTCTGAATGTAGTAGAAGTGGGATTCATGTTATAAAAATGTATATTTTCATAGTTAGAGCATTTAAAAAAAATGTTTAGGACTGTTAAAAATACAGTCTGCCTAGCTACATTGTGCTTCAAATATAGACGTTTTTCTTTTTAAAGCATATTCTACATATTTTTGTCCTAAATCAAGTCTTGCCATAAAGGGGAACCACACTTTTTTTAAATTTTGCCTATCATTCACAATGCTTATGTCGGACATGAACACTTATGGAGTTTTTTTACGCATTCTAACTCGTAAAGAAATGCTGGCAAAAGTCAGCTAACAGAGTCAATAGGAGTCACTCTATTCTGCCTATAAAGTGCTATAAAAAACATCCAAACACCTCAATCAACATTTTATGTACATGATGTAAGTATATACAGTATGTAATGTAGTGCCAGGCACATTCACAATAACAAATAATATTCATGTATTTTGTAGACCTTTTTCTGCCCTGCTGGCCACGCCACACCGGCCGCTAACAGCTGCAACAAAGGCACATTAAAAGATACCGGTATGGCGGTATTGTCTGAAAAATATACCGGTAGTAACAATAAAACCAGATACCACCCACCCCTAACTGATGGGATGGTCGTATATTTCTGTTTAGATCAAGAATTAATCATTATCCTTGAGAAGGGTTAATAAAGTGGAAGCAATTAAGCACCTTTGTGTGCCTCTCTTGCCATCTACCGGCCTAAGTTGGCTGTCAAAGTTGACCAACTTCTCGGTTTATGTCCACAACCTTCTACTATCCAGGTGAGAGGCATGATTTATTATCTAGAATGAACTTTTATCAGATCTGAGGGGATGTAGAAGCTCCCCAGCTCAGTATGTCAATATAACTGGGCTTTGACGTGCTGAAACAAGCGGGCCTAGGTTTTGTCAACTTGATCGTCACTTCCAAGACTCAACGTCTAGCGCAGCGGTGTCAAACTCAAAGCCCGGGGGCCAAGTCTGGTACGCCACGTCATTTTATCGTGGCCAGTCCCCTAACTTTAACGTGGCAGGCTACGTAGTTCTAAAGTAGCCACATCATTTTAATTTGGTTTGCCATAGGCTTTCTGTGATCTGCCATTTCATTTATGTCCTATTAATGTGGCCACCCCATCAATTATGTGGCCTGTGAAAGGCTGGAAATAAAAAAGTACTTTCTGGCGAAAATGTATTTGTTCTTTCAATTTTGACAGAAAAATCTTGCATATGCATTATATATGTTCTACACTTTGATATTATCTGATGTTTCAAGCATTTTTTGTGTTATTAAAACTAAACACTTAAATATGTGCTTGCCATTTTGACTTACAATTTCAAAGTTAAGTAAGTATCCATCAATCAGTAAGAAATACAATAATAAAAAACAGTTGCCTTTGCAAATTGTGTACCAAGGCTATTATATGTTTAGAGTCATACACAAAACCCAAAACCAGTGAAGTTGGCACGTTGTGTAATTTGTAAATAAAAACAGAATACAATGATTTGAGGAATTATTACAGCGTGTAAGTGGGATAAAACAAACAACATGTTTACTTGACCCACTTCCTGGGAAACTTATCAAGGAACTGTTTGTATTATTAGGTCCATCAGTGTTAAATATTATAAACTTATCACTTTCCTCCGGCACTGTTCCCCTAGCATTCAAAAAAGCGGTTATTCATCCTCTGCTCAAAAGACCTAACCTCGATCCTGACCTCATGGTAAACTACCGACCGGTCTCCCACCTTCCGTTTATTTCCAAAATTCTCGAAAAAACTGTTGCACAGCAGCTAAATGAACACTTAGTGACTAACAATCTCTGTGAACCTTTTCAATCCGGTTTCAGGGCAAATCACTCTACGGAGACAGCCCTCGCAAAAATGACTAATGATCTATTGCTAACGATGGATTCTGATGCGTCATCTATGTTGCTGCTTCTTGATCTTAGCGCCGCTTTCGATACCGTCGATCATAATATTTTATTAGAGCGTATCAAAACACGTATTGGTATGTCAGACTTAGCCTTGTCTTGGTTTAACTCTTATCTTACTGACAGGATGCAGTGCGTCTCCCATAACAATGTGACCTCGGACTATGTCAAGGTAACGTGCGGAGTTCCCCAGGGTTCGGTTCTTGGCCCTGCACTCTTTAGTATTTACATGCTGCCGCTGGGTGACATCATACGCAAGTACGGTGTTAGCTTTCACTGTTATGCTGATGACACTCAACTCTACATGCCCCTAAAGCTGACCAACACGCCAGATTGTAGTCAGCTGGAGGCGTGTCTTAATGAAATTAAACAATGGATGTCCGCTAACTTTTTACAACTCAACGCTAAGAAAACGGAAATGCTGATTATCGGTCCTGCTAGACACCAACATCTATTTAATAATACCACCTTAACATTTGACAACCAAACAATTAAACAAGGAGACTCGGTAAAGAATCTGGGTATTATCTTCGACCCAACTCTCTCGTTTGAGTCACACATTAAGAGTGTTACTAAAACGGCCTTCTTTCATCTCCGTAATATCGCTAAAATTCGTTCCATCTTGTCCACTAGCGACGCTGAGATCATTATTCATGCGTTCGTTACGTCTCGTCTCGATTACTGTAACGTATTATTTTCGGGCCTCCCTATGTCTAGCATTAAAAGATTACAGTTGGTACAAAATGCGGCTGCAAGGCTTTTGACAAAAACAAGAAAGTTTGATCATATTACGCCTATACTGGCTCACTTGCACTGGCTTCCTGTGCACTTAAGATGCGACTTTAAGGTTTTACTACTTACGTATAAAATATTACACGGTTTAGCTCCAGCCTATCTCGCCGATTGTATTGTACCATATGTCCCGACAAGAAATCTGCGTTCAAAGAACTCCGGCTTATTAGTGATTCCCAGAGCCAAAAAAAAGTCTGCGGGCTATAGAGCGTTTTCTATTCGGGCTCCAGTACTCTGGAATGCCCTCCCGGTAACAGTTAGAGATGCTACCTCAGTAGAAGCATTTAAGTCCCATCTTAAAACTCATTTGTATAATCTAGCCTTTAAATAGACCCCCCCTTTTTTAGACCAGTTGATCTGCCGTTTCTTTTCTTCTCTCCTCTTCTCCCCTGTCCCTTGCGAGGGGGAGTTGCATAGGTCCGGTGGCCATGGATGAAGTGCTGGCTGTCCAGAGACGGGACCCCGGGTGGACCACTAGCCTGTGCATCGGTTGGGGACATCTCTGCGCTGCTGACCCGTCTCCGCTCGGGATGGTTTCCTGTTGGCCCCGCTGTGGACTGGACTCCCGCTGATGTGTTGGATCCACTGTGGACTGGACTTTCACAATGTTATGTCAGACCCACTCGACATCCGTTGCTTTCGGTCTCCCCTAGAGGGGGGGGGTTACCCACATATGCGGTCCTCTCCAAGGTTTCTCATAGTCATTCACCGACGTCCCACTGGGGTGAGTTTTTCCTTGCCCGTATGTGGGCTCTGTACCGAGGATGTCGTTGTGGCTTGTACAGCCCTTTGAGACACTTGTGATTTAGGGCTATATAAATAAACATTGATTGATTGACATTGATTTGCAAATCTTTTTCAACTTATATTCCATGGAATAAACTGCAAAGACCAGATATTTAATGTTCGAACTGAGAAACCTTTTTTTTTTGTTGCAAATAATAATTAACTTTGAATTTAATGGCAGCAACACATCGCAAAAAAGTTGGCACAGGGGCATTTTTACCACTGTGTTACATGGCCTATCCTTTTAACAACACTCAGTTAACGTTTGGGAACTGAGGAAACCAATTTTTGGTGGAATTCTTTCCCATTCTTGCTTGATGTACAGCTTAAGTTGTTCAACAGTCCGGGGTCTCTGTTGTCGTATTTTACACTTCATATTGCGCCACACATTTTTAATGGGGGACAGGTCTGGACTACAGGCAGGCCAGTCTAGTACCCGCACTCTTTTACTATGATGCCACGCTGTTGTAACACGTGGCTTGGCATTGTCTTGCTGAAACAAGCAGGGGCGTCCATAATAATGTTGCTTGGATGGCAACATATGTTGCTCCAAAACTTGTATGTACCTTTCAGCATTAATGGTGCCTTCACAGATGCGTAAGTTACCCATGCCTTGGGCACTAATACAACCCCATACCATCACAGATGCTGGCTTTTCAACTTTGCACCTATAACAATCCGGATCGTTCTTTTCGTCTTTGTCCCAGAGGATATGACGTCCACAGTTTCCAAAAACAAATTTGAAATGTGGACTCGTCACACCACAGAACTCTTTCACACTTTGTATCAGTCCATCTTAGATGAGCTCGAGCCCAGCGAAGCAGGCGGCATTTCTGGGTGTTGTTGATAAATGGCTTTCGCTTTGCATACTAGAGTTTTAACTTGCACTTACAGATGTAGCGACCGACAGTAGTTACTGACAGTGGTTTTCTGAAGTGTTCCCGAGCCCATGTGTTGATATCCTTTACACACTGAAGTCAGTTTTTGATGCAGTACCGCCTGAGGGATCCAAGGTCACGGGCATTCAATGTTACGTGCAGTGATTTCTCCAGATTCTCTGAACCTTTTCATGATATTACAGACCTTAGATGGTGAAATCCCTAAATTCCTTGCAATAGCTCGTTGAGAAATGTTGTTCTTAAACGGTTCGACAATTTGCTCACGCATTTGTTCACAAAGTGGTGACCCTCACCCCATCCTTGTTTGTGAATGACTGAGCATTTCATGAAAGCTGCTTTTATGCCCAATCATGGCACCCACCTGTTCCCAATTAGCCTGTTCACCTGTGGGATGTCCCAAATAAGTGTTTGATGAGCGTTCCTCAACTTTATCAGTCTTTTTTGCCACACGTTGCAGGCATCAAATTCCAAATGAGCTAATATTTGCAAAAAATAACAAGGTTTTCCAGTTTGAATGTTAAGTATCTTGTCTTTGCAGTCTATTCAATTGAATATAAGTTTAAAAGGATTTGCAAATCATTGTATTCTGTTTTTATTTATGATTTACACAATGTGCCAACTTCACTGGTTTTGGGGTTTGTATATTCATTGTTCCATGTGGCCCTCTGAGCACTGATATATTTGTGATATGGCCCTCACTAAAAAATATTTTGACACCCCTGGTTTCTAGCGTGAACTATCAAGGTGTCAGGGCGAGAGGTTTACCAAGGCACACTTGCACAGCCACACAGGCTAAGATCAAATGTATCAACAAAAGTCGGTAGGCTTTGTTTAGGTTTGAGCAATTCAGTTTGTGCTTTTAAGTTGTAATTTAAACAAGAGAGTCACTGTTTAAACATGATTTCTTGTTACAGAAAATATTAGAACACCCAAATACTTCGAATGGGGTGAAAACCTCCAAGTTAGCGTGCAATGTTTATAAAACGCGAGGCACAGAATAGGCCACAAAACACCAGTACCATGCCCCCAAATGTCCTCGCCCCGGTACAGCTAGGGCGAGGTTATACAGAGCCTCGGATCTCACAGGGCTGGAGCGTTGGCTCAACGTCAATCACGGTAATGTCAGCTGACACACTGGTGAGGGTGGTGACAGGGCAAGGTTATGTGTCACTGTATGCTCGTGGCCTGCATGAAGACCACGACTGCCAGAGTTCTGTCTCATTTGAGGGAGGGCGGAGGGGTCACCCCTGGGCTTTTGGAATCCAAATTAATTTACACCGCTACAGTCGCATTGCACCTATCAGCAAATCATCCCACTACAGTCCTCTGGTGGAAGGCCTTGCAGCTGGCTGAAATTCACCATAGTTGACACGCCATCATATTGTATAAGCAAGCTGGCATTGTTTGTCGCCCTTACAGATGCCAAGATTAGTCGTACTTAGGGTTTGGTGCCAGTACCAAAATGTATTTTTGATACTTTTTTAAAAATAAACATGTCATTATTGGCTTTATTTTATCAGAAAATCGTATGATACATTAAAGGCCTACTGAAACCCACTACTACCGACCACGCAGTCTGATAGTTTATATATCAATGATGAAATCTTAACATTGCAACACATGCCAATACGGCTGAGTTAACTTATAAAGTGCAATTTTAAATTTCCCGCTAAACTTCCGGTTGAAAACGTCTTTGGAAGTTGTAGGTGGGATCGGTGTATTAGCGGCGGACTACAGCAACACAACCAGGAAGACTTTGACTCGGATAGCAGACGCGCTAGCCGACGCTAGTCACAGACCGCACGGATGATCGTGGTGAAGTCCTTCGTCCTTCCGTCGATCGCTAGAACACAGGTGAGCACGGGTGTTGATGAGCAGATGAGGGCTGGCTGGCGTAGGTGGAGCGCTAATGTTTTTATCATAGCTCTGTGAGGTCCCGTTATACTAAGTTAGCTTCAATGGCGTCGTTAGCAACAGCATTTTTAAGCTTCGCCAAGCTCGAAAGCATTAACCGTGTATTTACATGTCCCTGGTTTAATAGTATTGTTGATCTTCTGTCTATCCTTCCAGTCAGGGATTTATTTATTTTGTTTCTATATGCAGTTAAGCACGATGCTATCACGTTAGCTCCATAGCTAAAGTGTTTCGTCGATGTATTGTTGTGGAGATATAAGTCACTGTGAATTTCCATTTCGCGTTCTCGACTCTCATTTTCAAGAGGATATAGTATCCTAGGTGGTTTAAAATACAAATCCGTGATCCACAATAGAAAAAGGAGAGAGTGTGGAATCCAATGAGCCAGCTTGTACTTAAGTTACGGTCAGAGCGAAAAAAGATATGTCTTGCACTTCATTCTAGTCCTTAACTCTAACGTTCCTCATCCACAAATCTTTTATCCTCGCTCAAATTAATGGGGTAATCGTCGCTTTTCGGTCCGAATCGCTCTAGCTGCATTGAAAACAATAGGAAAATATGAGGAGGCTATCAACTGACTACGTCACGCTACTTCCGGTAGGGGCAAGGCTTTTTTTTATCAGATACCAAAAGTTGGGATCTTTATCGTCATTGTTCTCTACTAAATCCTGTCAGCAAAAATATGGCAATATCGCGAAATGATCAAGTATGACACATTGAATGGATCTGCTATCCCCGTTTAAATAAAAAAAATTCATTTCAGTAGGCCTTTAACATATGTTTCTTACTGCAATCAAATAACAATGTTGGCATTAAATAACATAATGAACATACTAGACAACTTATCTTTCAGTAGTAAGTAAGCAAACATCATCCATCCATCTTATTCCGCTTGTCCGAGGTCAGGTTGCAGGGGCAGTAGCCTAAGCAGAAAAGCCCGGACTATCCTCTCCCCAGTCACTTTGTCAATATCCTCCCGGGGGATCCCGAGGCATTTCCAGGCCAGCCGAGAGACATAGTCTCCCCAACGTGTCCTGGGTCTTCCCCGTGGCCTCCTACCGGTTGAACGTGCCCTAAACACCTCCCCAGGTAGGCGTCCGGGGGGCATTCTGACCAGATGCCCGAAACACCTCATGTGGTGGAGCAGTGGCTTTACTTTGAGCTCCTCCCGGATGGCAGAACTTCTCACCCTATCTCTAAGGGAGAACCCCGCCACTCGACTGAGGAAACTCATTATGGCCGCTCATGATTTAAGGCAGTGGTTCTCAAATGGGGGTACGTGTACCCCTGGGGGTACTTGAAGGTATGCCAAGGGGTACGTGAGATTTTTTTTTTAAATGTCTGTCAAAAAGAACTGTGAAAAGAAATGCAATAATGCAATATTCAGTGTTGACAGCTGGATTTTTTGTGGACATGTTCCATAAATATTGATGTTAAAAATTTCTTTTTTTGTGAAGAAATGTTTAGAATTAAGTTCATGAATCCAGATGGATCTCTATTACAATCCCCAAAGAGGGCACTTTAAGTTGATGATTACTTCTATGTGTAGAAATCTTTATTTATAATTGAATTACTTGTTTATTTTTCAACAAGTTTTTAGTTATGTTTATATCTTTTTTTCCAAATAGTTCAAGAAAGACCACAACAAATGAGCAATATTTTGCACTGTTATACAATTTAATAAATCAGAAACTGATGACATAGTGCTGTATTTTACTTCTTTATCTCTTTCTTTCAACCAAAAATGCTTTGCTCTGATTAGGGGGTACTTGAATTAAAAAAAAATTCACAGGGGGTACAACACTGAAAAAAGGTTGAGAACCACTGATCTAAGGAACGTATATCGACCGGTAAATTGAGAGCTTTGACTTCCGGCTCGGCTCTGTCTTCACCACAACGGATCGATACAGGGTCCGCATCACAGCAGACGCCGCACCGATCCGCCTGTCTATCTCACGATTCACTCTTTCATCACTCGTGAACAAGACTCCGAGGTACTTGAACCCCACCACTTGGGGTACGATCTCTTCCCTAACCCAGGTATCTAGGCGAGAACCATGAACTCGGACTTGAGGAGCTGATTCTCATTCCAGTCCAAACCGATCCAACGGGTTACAAAGTTTTCTAATTTGGCTTCTAATGTATGCAGTAACCTTTTGTGTCATTTTCCGATTCTAAAATTTATGAGGGACAAGCGGTAGGAAATCGATGGATTATTAAAGGCCTACTGAAACCCACTACTACCGACCATGCAGTCTGATAGTTTATATATCAATGATGAAATCTTAACATTGCAACACATGCCAATACGGCCGGGTTAACTTATAAAGTGCAATTTTAAATTTCCCGCTAAACTTCCGGTTGAAAACGCCTTTGGATGATGACGTATGCGGGTGACGTAGCCAGTGAAACAGGAGTATCGGTAGCCCATTGAAGCCAATACAAAATGGCTCTGTTTTCATTTCATAATTCCACAGTATTCTGGACATCTGCGTTGGTGAATCTTTTGCAATTTGTTTAATTAACAATGGCGACTGCAAAGAAGAAAGTTGTAGGTGGGATCGGTGTATTAGCGGCTGGCTGTAGCAACACAACAAGGAGGACTTACTTGGATAGCAGACGCGCTAGCCAACGCTAGCCGCCAACCGCATCTGTGATCGGGTGAAGTCCTTCGTCGCGCCGTCGATCGCTGGAACGCAGGTGAGCACGGGTGTTGATGAGCAGATGAGGGCTGGCTGGCGTAGGTGGAGCGCTAATGTTTTTATCATAGCCGGTTGCTAAGTTGCTAAGTTAGCTTCAGCGTCGTTAGCAACAGCATTGTTAAGCTTTGCCAGGCTGAGAATTATTAACCGTGTAGTTACATGTCCATGGTTAAATAGTATTGTTGATCTTCTGTCTATCCTTCCAGTCAGGGATTTATTTATTTTGTTTTTATCTGCATTTGAGCCTGATGCTATCACGTTAGCTCAGTAGCTAAAGAGCTTCGCCAATGTATTGTCGTGGAGATAAAAGTCACTGTGAATGTCCATTTCGCGTTCTCGACTCTCATTTTCAAGAGGATATAGTATCCGAGGTGGTTTAAAATACAAAATTTGTGATCCACAATAGAAAAAGGAGAGAGTGTGGAATCCAATGAGCCAGCTTGTACCTAAGTTACGGTCAGAGCAAAAAAATATATGTTTTGCACTGCATTCTAGTCCGTCACTCTAACATTCCTCATCCACGAATCTTTCATCCTCACTCAAATTAATGGGGTAATCGTCGCTTTCTCGGTCCGAATCGCTCTAGCTGCGTTGAAAACAATAGGAAAATATGAGGAGGCGAACAACTGACTTTGTCACGCTACTTCCGGTAGGGGCAAGGCTTTTTTTTATCAGAGACCAAAAGTTGCGAACTGTATCGTCGTTGTTCTATACTAAATCCTTTCAGCAAAAATATGGCAATATCGCGAAATGATCAAGTATGACACATAGAATGGATCTGCTATCCCCGTTTAAATAAAAAAAATTAATTTCAGTAGGCCTTTAATCCACTGGTTCATTACTGTTAATATCTACTTACTTTTCAATCTACACCTTTGCTGTAATAATCACTTAATCACTTATTTTGTTCCAATTACTTCTAAAGTTTCAATCGGTTACTTCATTTTTTCAGCCAGAGGAAGCAGTCCAATCTAAACTGTGGCAATGCAGTAACATGATGGTGTTTAGTTGTGTTGTTTCTTCACTAATGACGGACTACTGCGTCACACTGCCTTCAGTTGTAAATCACATTCACCTGGCAAGTCGACATTTAATCAATAAACGTCTGAACTGTTGCCGTTACCCTGACCTGTTACAATTCCATTAGGGTCAAGCCACACCACCCCATCCCCCACACCACATACTGACTTGGGCAGACCCCCCCTGCAGGTTTCCAGGGCAAAGCTGCAATCACCTGCTGTTAATGTCAACATGTGCACCGCAACAAAAATCTCATGCTCCAGTTTTTGCAAGGCAAATAATCAAATGCCTCTGACGGAGCATGACAATATGGTGAACCAATAATCAAGTTGTGACTCAAAACTACAGTTGAATAGTGTTGAGCAGAGAGGATTCTTCCATTGATTGAGAATGAATTGGTGATTAATCACGTTCTCAAGAAATTTGGCTGAATGTATTGCACTACTTGTCTGCAACCAGCAGAGGCGCTGTTGGAGCAGTCACAACTAGTTTGTAGCATAAAGAACATCATGTTGTCATCTGTGGCAATTTGAGTTACTTTAAACCATCGCTAAGGCAACTCTTCCAGGCAGCATCATTCTGCTTAACGCGAGAATGACATCAGGAGTTGAGAACATTCTGACAGAGAGTCTCTCTTTCCCGTTAAAAATGATATCTAAAAAACTAATCATTAATTTACATTACAGTACACTATATTAAAATGCAATATTTTGCACCGTTCAAAAAAATCCTGGTGACTTCAAAATAATTATCTATCACCAGTGGGTCTTAGACAGCCAAAACAAAATTTACATTAAAATATAATAATATTAAATACTTAAAGTAAATCATTTTAAAATGCATCTTTGTTTATACTAGCACAAATGTAGTAAAATATCCAATGTTGTAGTCTTACAGTATTAAGTACAGTCAGAGGTGGGTAGAGTACCCAAAAATTGTACTCAAGTAAGAGCATACTTGCCAACCTTGAGACCTCCGAATTCGGGAGATTGGGGGGCGGGGGTGTTGAGGTGGGCGGGGTTGGGGGGGCGGGTTTTGGTGGTAGCGGGGGTATATATTGTAGCCCGGAAGAGTTAGGGCTGCAAGGGATTCTGGGTATTTGTTCTGTTGTGTTTATGTTGTGTTACGGTGCGGATGTTCTCCCGAAATGTGTTTGTCATTCTTGTTTGATGTGGGTTCACAGTGTGGCGCATATTTGTAACAGTGTTAAAGTTGTTTACACGGCCACCCACAGTGTGACCTGTAAGGTTGTTGATCAAGTACGTCTTGCAGTCACTTACGTGTGTCTGAAAAAGCCGCATACAACATGTGACTGGGCCGCCACGCTGTTTGAATGGTGAAAAAGCGGACGCGATGACAGGTTGTAAAGGACGCTAAAAGCAGTGCCATCACGGCACGCACTTAATATTGTTGTCCGGGTGAAAATCGGGAGAAATTTGGGAGAATGGTTGCCCCGGAAGATTTACGGGAGGGGCACTGAAATTCGGGAGTCACCCGGAAAAATCGGGAGGGTTGGCAAGTATGAGTAAGAGTATGGTTACTTTAGAACAGGGGTGTCATACTCCTTTTAGCTCAGGGGCCACATGGAAGAAAAAATATATTCCAAAGTGGGCCGGACTGGTAAAATCATGGCACGATAACCTAACCTAAAAATAAAGACAACTTCAAACTGTTTTCTTTATTTAAAAATAGAGAAAATACATTCTGAAAATGTACAAATCATGTTTTTAAAAAAATATACTTTACATGTTGCGGTTGATAGTATCCCATCTTCATTTGTTGTTACTTTTACTTTGTGAATTAATGACGTGATAATGTCAGTCAAATAGGTGGAGTCTTGCAGGGTTTTAGAATGATCCCATTGGTGGTAATTTTAATCTATCAGAAATGAAATAAATAATATCCCAATCAAATTACAGGATGTAAATGTAATTTACTCATTTTCCTCATCCGATGTACTAACATCATGTGATTTATTCTGTAAATATGTAGCACTATCTACAACAAAACTTGTGAATTTGGACTCATTTCGTTAATCACACAAGTTAGCTGGGGATACATATATTTTTTGCATATTTATGTGCGCCCAGAAAATGTGTCCCCATGCAGTCATTAGTACAACACAAAATGTACAGAGCATTTTTTTTGGTGTCACACGTTACATTATGAACTAAATATTTGACAATCAAGGCATGAACGTAAAAATCCACATTTGTATGATTACTATCACTAATAAGCAGCGTAAGGACGTAGCGTCCAAACACGTGAGTGTTGCCTCTGTTCTCCTATCTTACCACGGCACATAGCTACGCCCCCTCGGAAGTCATGCGCGCTCCAGAGGTAGGGGATACAAATACTTGCTATTGTGACATCCAGTGGACAAATTTAGAACAGCGGTTTCTTTCATTCTAACATTTAAGTACATATTTATAATGAGCAAAGTCACCTCGCGGACCGGGTAAAACCTGTTCGCGGGCCGTACGTTTGAAACCGTTGCTTTATAATCAAGTAAAAGTAAAAAGTACCTTATTTTTCGGCGTATAAGTCGCTCCTGAGTATAAGTCTCACCGGCCGAAAATGCATAATATAGAAGGAAAAAAACATATATAAGTCACACTGGAGTATAAGTTGCATTTTTTGGTGAAATTTATTTGATAAAACCCAACACCAAGGATAGACATTTGAAAGGCAATTTAAAATAAATAAAGAATAGTGAACAACAGGCTGAATAAGTGTATGTTATATGACGCATAAATAACCAACTGAGAACGTGCCTGGTATGTTAACGTAACATATTATGGTAAGAGTCATTCAAATAACTATAACATATAGAACATGCTATATGTTTACCAAACAATCTGTCACTCCTAATCGCTAAATCCCATGAAATCTTATACGTCTAGTCTCTTACGTGAATGAGCTAAATAATATTATTTGATATTTTACGGTAATGTGTTAATAATTTCACACATAAGTCGCTCCTGAGTATAAGTCACACCCCCGGCCAAACTATGAAAAAAACTGCTACTTATAGTCCGGAAAATACGGTAGTCATCAAAATAACTTAAGTCAATATTTTTTTAGAAAACTACTGAGGTATTGAGTAACTTGTGAATAACTTCTGATTTATGTAGTAGCTACAGATAGACAGATAACATTCACACTCACATTCACACACTAGGGCCAAGTTAGTGTTGCCAATCAACCTATCCCCAGGTGCATGTCTTTGGAGGTGGGAGGAAGCCGGAGTACCCGAAAGGAACCCACGCAGTCACAGGGAGAACATGCAAACTCCACACAGAAAGCCTTTGTATTGTGAGACACACGCACTAACCCCTGTTCCACCGTGCTGCCCTAACATAAATAAATATAACGATCGGAATTCGATTCAATGTAACAGAGTAGTAGCGTTTCTTCTCCACAAAAATACTCAAGTAAAAAGTATGTTGCATTAAAACTACTCTGACAAGCACAATTTATCCAAAAAGTTAAGTAAATGTAACGCCTTACTACCCGTCTCTGACTACAATTACATTTTATAGTATTCATTATTTTTTTAATGCATGCCGTTAACATTGTGAAGTGAATTATATTTATATAGCGCTTTTCTCGAGTGACTCAAAGCGCTTCACATAGTAAAACCCATTATCTAAGTTACATTTACACCAGTGTGGGTGGCAGTGGGAGCAGGTGGGTGAAGTATCTTTCCCGAGGACACAACGGCGGAGATTGAACCTGGAACCCTCAAGTTGCTGGCACGGCCAATCTACCAACCAAGCCATGCCGTGTGTGTATTTATGTCTGAAAAGATGACATCGGCCCAGTAATTTGAGAAATTATGACGTCACACCAATAAATCTGATCGAAATAAAAAAATGTTTTGAGAACCAATTATAAAAAACACACGCTCCAATGAGGCAAGATTACTTGTACTGTTCTGTAGGTAAGTTAGGGCGAGCAAATTAAGTGCTCTTTTTGTCCTCGTTTTACTCGCCCTTAGCTCATTGTAAACCAGTCTTTCTCAAACAGTGGGGCGGGCCCCCCTGGGGGGGCACGGTGCAATGTCAGAGGGGGTGCGTAACCTCGGGGAACATGCTTTTTTTTGCTGTATCAGAATATGATGAGCGTATGTCGCACTTGGCTTCACTGTAACCACGGTGGGGCCCGAGGAAAGACTGGTGTGTTGTTTCCTTTATTTTTGATAAGCTTACCGTATTTGTCGGACTATAAGTTGCTTCGGAGTATAAGTTGCACCGGCCAAAAATGCATAATAAAGAAGGAAAAAAACATATATACTGTAAGTCGCACTGGAGTATAAGTCGCATTTTTTGGGGAAATTTATTTGATAAAACCCAACACCAAGAATAGACATTTGAAAGGCAATTTAAAATAAATAAAGAATAGTGAACAACAGGCTGAATAAGTGTACGTTATATGACGCATAAATAACCAACTGAGAACGTGCCTGGTATGTTAACGTTACATATTATGGTAAGAGTCATTCAAATAACTAACATATAGAACATGCTATACGTTTACCAAACAATCTGTCACTCCTAATCACTAAATCCCATAAAATCTTATACGTCTAGTCTCTTACGTGAATGAGCTAAATAATATTATTTGATATTTTACGGTAATGTGTTAATAATTTCACACATAAGTCACTCCTGAGTATAAGTCGCACCCCCGGCTGCGACTTATAGACCGTACAATGTTATGCAGAGGTATTGTCATAACAAATGTATCGACAAAATATACTATTTTTTGTCATGGTGGAGAGTGTGGGGGGGGCGCAAAATATTTTATTCTTCCTCGGGGGGGAGTAACAGAAAATATTTGAGAAGCACTACTGTAAACAAACATGGCATTGATCGTGTGCGACTCCTTCACTGTTTTAGAGGAAGTCATTTTGCAAGTTATTTGCGCCAAATTTTCCTGCAAACATTACACGAGGAAGGGAAAGACATCAAGCTTCAACACATCAAACCTGACAATGCCAACATCGCTACAACTGTGTTTATAAAGGCAAGGAAACTAAAGAAGCTGCCCCAAAGCCTGCCGCAAAGAAAAGCCCAGGACGTGTTCCTATCGCTGCTGCGTTTGGAAAGTGTAAAAAGGTTTGCCAGAGACGACCCGAGGGCGAAAGCGATATCATCATGGAAATGATGGTGCTGGACGACCAGCCTTTTGCCTTTGTTGAAGATACTGGCTTGTCAAGGCCGTCTTACCTCCAGGTGTGCACCTACTACACTTAAATCTACATTTTTTTTAAATACATATAAATAATTTATCTGTTAGCGGTATCAATCTTGAGAAGCAGGAAGTTATTGGTATAAATATACTTAAGTTAAAGTTAAAGTACCAATGATTGTCACACACACACGAGGTGTGGCAAAATTATTCTCTGCATTTGACCCATCACCCTTGATCACCCCCTGGGAGGTGAGGGGAGCAGTGAGCAGCAGGGGTGGCCGTGTGCGGGAATCATTTTGGTGATTTAACCCCCAATTCCAACTCTTGATGCTGAGTGCCAAGCAGGGAGGTAATGGCTCCCATTTGTATATAGTCTTTGGTATGACTCGGCCGGGGTTCCCCATATCTACTTTTGACACAACGTTTTATGTGTTTTGACTAATTTGTGTATTTTAAAGCTAATGCATTTCCAATTCAACAACTACAAATTCGATGTATTTCCAAATGTTAGAGCACTTTGGGCAAATAGCACAAAACCCAATTAAAAAATTATTCATTTTCTCCACAGTGGAGTAAGCAAGTTTATTCGAAAGCCCATCCCAAGACCTGAGTGTGCTCGACAAATAGTGTTTCTTAATCGCGAGCTCTACTGAGAAAAAAAAAAATGTGTTTCTCAGCTGTGGTCCATATGGGCCGAAGTGGTACTCAGTCGTAATACAGTTTTCCACCACTCGTGGCAGTAATGACAATGTCAAACAAACAGAAGTCTGGAGCTAAAGTCATAGAGAAGTTTCTTAAAAGGGGAACGACACTTCTTTTGGAATTTTGCCTATTGTTCACAATCATTATGAGAGACATGACGATAGATGTTTTTTTTTTTTTGCATTCTAAATAAATAAAAGTTTGCTTACAATGGAGCCTACTGGAGCCACGCAATTTCGCTTATAAAGCCCTTAAACATCCAAACACCTCCATTGATGTTTTATATACATGATGTAAGTATATATGTAATTTAGTAACTTGCACATTCAATATTTACGTATTTTGATCATTAATTTCAAAAACGCATCCCAACATTTGCTTTTTTTCTTCTTCATCACTGATTACTTACTGCAGACTTTATGAGAGCCAACAAACACAAAACATCACTTACTGTACACTGTCTGCTGTCATTAGGATGGCGACTACTAGGATGTTCATATATTGCCATTTAGGTGAAA
>NC_084733.1:68904419-69034419 GCF_033978785.1 Entelurus aequoreus | reverse complement strand
TGCGTTTGAATTCTGTGAACAAATGTTTTTTACATCAAAATATGCTGACAATTTAATTGGCAAAAAATTCTATGTTTTAAAAGTCAGTGTAAAAAAATGTGTTAAAAAATTCAGTGCTGAAAAAGTCTGTAGAAAAATTTGCTCCTTCAAAAAGCAAGACTCACTTCCGGTAAAGTAAGGCTAAAGTAAACGATCCTGTCTAAGAACCAGCCAATGAAGTGTCAAGTTTGAAGTCATGTGACACAGGTCTTGCAAAACAGCATAAAAAATGCAGTTAACTGGGCTACCTGGGCATTATACAACATAATGATCACCTCAATGCAGCCCGCTGAATGTTTTCAAACTGTAGAAATTATTCCAATGGTTAAAATCTGCACTTTTTTTATGTGACATGAGTTAATACGTGTCATGATATGCAGTTAAACTGGCTGTGATATACAATGTGACCAGCAGATAATGCTGGATAATGATGCTTGATGTAATGTCGCTGCAAAACAGTGATATTATATCGAATCAGTGGTTGTTTTTTTACCCTTTGCGTTTATGTTTCACCGTGTTTGTTGCATCTTTGTTGCTCTTGCTCGATTATAAAAGATATCGATCAAGAAGGTGGTCTGCAGTAGAGGAACTTTTAGAAACACTGCATTTGTAATAAGAAATTGTAATCACATGTATTAAATGTATGGAAATGTTTGCAAAATTGGAACACAAGTTCCCTAATAAAGGAGCTGGTCTGATCTCTCTGTGATTAGGCTCGCTGCAGTCAGCAACATTTTTAAACTGTCTGAATTACTTTATTTACAAGAAATAAATCAATTACCAATTATTGACGTTTACTAATCAATTTTATAATCGTCCATGTCTGATTATTTCCCCCACCTCTACATAACAATTAACAATGGGGGGCAGCATAGCTCGGTTGGTAGAGTGGCCGTTCCAGGTTCGATTCCCGCTTCCGCCATCCTAGTCACTGCCGTTGTGTCCTTGGGCAAGACACTTTACCCACCTGCTCCCAGTGCCACCCACACTGGTTTAAATGTAACTTAGATATTGGGTTTCACTATGTAAAGCGCTTTGAGTCACTAGAGAAAAGCGCTATATAAATATAATTCAATTCAAAAATTCAATTCGATTCAATTCAATGCAAGAAAAACAACAAAAAGACAATGCAGTAAGAAAAAGCTTAAATGTTGATACTAATAACTGGGGGTGTCCGATATGATATTGATATCAGATATCGATCTGATTCATACAAAATACCAAGTATCGGATTAGCGCAAACTCGACATACATAATTAGTGTCCATAATTGAACAATATTGCAGTTTAAAACACAACATTGGTCAATAAGTATCAAATAATATTAAATACCGATTTAAAGTCTCCAAGGCAGCAGCATATTACTATTGTAACAAACGTGTCCGCATCACTGCACTTACTACATCATCAGTTAAATAAATTATTGTGACCACTAGGTCTTGCCAAAAAAACAATGATCACTCCATTTCAACTTAAAGACAGCATAAGTCCATTCTGTACAGTTAACAATAATTACGTTAATGTTTTTCATACCTAGCATTGTTCTCTGTTTGACTTATGTACCATTTGTGCTGATATCAGATTACTATGAGTATCGGCCAATGAGAATAATCACATCACCTGTAATACAAAGCTGACACAAAGACCTGCCTTTAAGTAAATATAATTTCTGTTTTCAGCATTTTTTTACAGATTAAAAAAATATCAAAATGGCCCCCGCATGCTTTGCCTTTTCAGTACGCGGCCCTTGGTAGAAGACATTTGGACACCCCTACTACAGACTATAAGGTTTGATGTTCACAGTGCAGCATAATGTGCTGTGTTTCAAGTCACCTGTCATAGTACGGCCGGTGGCTCCTGTGGTCGTGGTCGTTGTTGTAATGGTCATACGGCCTCTTGCGAGGGGAGCTGTTGTTACGGTAACCACCCGAGCTGCGATATGAGTCCCCGTGAGAGTGCCGGTCGCCGTAGTGGTCCTTGTAGCGGTGGCCGTCGTACGGATGGTGGCGCTCCCCCTGCCACGACGGGTTGCTGTTGCCGGGGTGATTGTATTTGCGCTCCCTCTGCCAGTCTCCTCGGTCTGTAGAGTCGAGCACATTTTCAATCCAAGTCAAAGTTATTCACACTTTGGTCATATTTGAAGTCTGTTGAGCTCAATACAAATACAGGAAACTTGGTCTGGTACTGTAAAAACCTGGTTAAAATATTGTGTACCATGGGTTAAGTATCACAATAGTATTGTATACCCTGGTCTAGTATCATAACACTCTCTTAAACCATGGTCAAGTATCCCAAACAAATTCCAAACCCTTAAGAATCATTTCCATTGTAAACATATTGATTGATTGGGAAGTTTATTGACATCTTAAAGGATTGAATCCATGTAATGCTTTAAAAAGGCAAAAGGATGGCACAAAAAGCCAAAAGGGTTGTTTCCATTGAGGTCCATTAAATATTCATCACATTTGATACATTCAATAATAAAATATATATAACTTGTAACATGTATATAAACAATTACGTACATTTTTTTATATAAATTATGTACATATACACAGTACACATGTCAGGTCATTTGAAAAACATTATATACAATAAATGGGGAGGGTATATATACACACTATGTACATGACACTATGAACTATTTGGAATTGATGTATGCTGTCTTTAAGTTGAAGTGGCGTGGTAATTGGTATTTTGGCGGCACCTACCCACAATAATTCCTTAATTTAAGATGCAGTAAGTTGAATGATGCGGACACATTTGTTACTGGATACTTTCAAATACGCTTCTGCTTTGGAGACTTCTTATGTGTAAGTAATATGCAACTAGTATTGCGTACCCTGGTTTAGTATTTCTTTACCTGTTCTTGTGACACAAACCTGTTCTAGTATCTCAATATTATCGTAAATCATGGTCAAGTATCAAAAACCCTGAAAAATTGTAATTATGACGTAAACCCTGGTCTAAGTACTGCAGTAGTAGCGTAAGCTCCAGTCTAGTATCACACACCTTGGTCTAGTATTTTAAAAACTCTTGTGTAATATCAAAAACCCTCGTCTAGTATTGCAACAGTATCATACACCCTGGTCTCATATTGCAATAGTATTGTACTGATCCAATCCAATATCCTAAAACCTGGTCTGGTATCATCAATTAGGGATGCACAATATTTTTTTCCCAAGTCGATACTGATACAGATACCAATCCTTTATTGATATGTAATGTTTATTAAATTTGGATTTAGTATGTGCACAAATGTCTTTGAAGCAGCTTCTTTAGCAGCAGGCCTCTTCGTAGGCTTTCAAAACACCGTCGCAGTGATACTGGCATTTCAGGTGGCTGATAAAGATTGATGTGTTGAAGTACGATGTTTTTCCTTCCCAGTGGAATGTTCGCAGAAATTTGGTGCATATCGTGAGTGAAAGGTCTTCCTATAAAACAGTGATAAAGTCCTACATGGTCGACACCATGTTTGTTTACAGCGCTCGCTGGAGAAAAGGGGCGCTTGATTTGACTACAGCACAGCAAGAATAATCTCGCCTCGTTGGAGCATGGTTTTTTCCGATATTGGTTATCGGATTTATCGTTGTGACGTCATAATTCCTCATATCCGCCCGTGCACACTCGGGATATAACGATAAACGGTATTAATGACAACCGCAGTAAAACTCCCGACGGTTAGTCTTACCGTTTTAAATCAAAATTATAAAAAAATCGTGATTGATAACGGCACTTCTATAAACTCACAGACTGACTGGCGCCAGCACACTAGCTTAAATGCTAACATGAAAATAAGAGACATTAGCGTCTTTCTCCATTCAGAAAAGACATAACCTAAACTAAATTTATATAAACACATTCCTGTCTGAGCAATTAAGTTATTCATTTGTGCACATTGAACCTACAAGCTGTGCTTTCTTAGAACAGAGTGATCGATATGTATTTGTATACTGTTTTGTGGTGCGTTCAATGACCTTGTTAAATGTTTGGGAATAATTGACCACTGAACAGTGTAGGACCCCACAACACCCGCCAGAATTAATAAATGATTATAATCAACTTTATTTTTTACGCACTTTTCATTTAAATAAATCTTAAAGTGCTACAGTAGAAAGCAATATATAAAACAATAAAAGCTTAGCCACTAAAACGGATAAAATATTAAGACTAAAACACCATCAGAGAAGCATAACAAACACAAAACGAGCAAAATAGTGTATTTATTTGAGTTATTAAAAAAAAAAAAATTGGTCAAAAGATTTCATTGTGTATAAATACTTATGAGCACATTCAACAATACCGCCATAATAATGATAACCGTTAATTATTTTGGTCACAATAACCAAGATATGAAATGTTCATATTGTTACATCCCTAGTGTACCCCTAATTGCAATAGCATGGAAAACACTAGTTTACAGTAGTATCATGAACTTAGGTCAAGTATTGCAATATTATTGTACATTCTAGTCTAGTATTGTATCAGTACCGGTACTCAAAATTCTGATCTAGTATCACACATTATCACTAGTCTCACTAGTAGTAGTTGGGGCTGTGAATCTTTGGGCACCACACGCTTCGATTCGATTCTTGGGGGTAACGATTTGATTCAGAATCGATTGTCAATTCAAAATCAAGTTTTTTTAATAACATTGGATGACAATCCAATCCAATCCAATCCACTTTATTTATATAGCACATTTACACAACAAGAATGTTTCCAAAGTGCTGCACAGCCATGTTAAAAACAATATTAAAAACAATATTAAAAACAATATTATGCTACACCAATGACTGAATAAAAACAAAGAATAAATGAATAGAAAACCAATACAGAGACAATATAAAAAATAAATATGATTAAAACGATTTTAAAGGGTAAAACCAATTAAAACAGTAAAATAGACATAAAAATTTATAACCCTAACCCTAACCACACAGGACAACAGAGGACAGAAGACCACACAACTCACGTAGTGTTAAAAGCCAAAGAATGGCCAGTTGTATGATTAACGACATTCCTCCAAAAAGTAGACAAACAGCTCTGATACATGTTTATGTTACTTAAAAGAAAACTGGTATTGTTTAATACAATTATTCCCAAACATTTAACAAGGTCAAATACAAAAAAGGCAACAAGTATCCCACACTTCTCTTTTCTAAAATAAATCTGTACAGCAAATCATCTACATCAACAATATGATTTGCCTGAGTACCTGGACAGGACAGATTTAAAAAAATAACTAAATAAATTAAAAATATAAAAAACTATTAAAATGTTTTTTTAATTGATCAACTATCATTACAAATAAGAATCGTGATTTATTAGAAAATAATTTTTTTTACACCTCTAGTAGTAGTCTTTGTTCAGGAAAATAAATAAAATATAAATATTTCCACGTACCGTCGTTGCCAAAGTGGCGTTTGTTGCCCATGTTGTAAGGGTCTCTGTGGTGCCCGTGTGGACCTGACTTTGCCGAGTGGGACGACGCTGACTGCGGTCCCGAGGAATCCCGACTGGAACTGGAGGCTTCGGGCCGGAAAGCTTTAACTCTGCCTGCGGGGTCGTCCTTCTTCTTCAGCTCCTTCTGGAAAAGTCCATCAAAAAGTTGAAGGTCTGCGCCATCAAGCAGTTCCATCACTGAGTGCTACATTCGTCGGCCACTTGCCTCATCATCATGTGATCGTTTCTTCTGGGCCATTTTGTAAAGCTTGTGGAGCTTCCTGGCGCCAAACTCGGTGAATTTGGACACAAAAATCCAGAGGTTTCTGTGGAAAACATGACAAAATGTTGGGCTCTCGATTTAAGAACCCCTCTCTCTACTTGCAAACATTTCGATTTAGGTACTGAGCCAAATATGCCCTTGTGTGTAAACCATTTCACTGTGTACCGTATTTTTCGGACTATAAGTCGCAGTTTTTTTCATAGTTTGGCCGGGGGTGCGACTTATACTCAGGAGCGACTTATGTGTGAAATTATTAACACATTACCGTAAAATATCAAATAATATTATTTAGCTCATTCACGTAAGAGACTAGACGTATAAGATTTCATGGGATTTAGCGATTAGGAGTGACAGATTGTTTGGTAAACGTATAGCTTGTTCTATATGTTATAGTTATTTGAATGACTCTTACCATAACATGTTACGTTAACATACCAGGCACGTTCTCAGTTGGTTATTTATGCGTCATATAACGTACACTTATTCAGCCTGTTGTTCACTATTCTTTATTTATTTTAAATTGCCTTTCAAATGTCTATTCTTGGTGTTGGGTTTTATCAAATAAATGTCCCCAAAAAAAGGCGACTTAGACTTCAGTGCAACTTATACTCCGTAAAATACGGTACTTCATTCATTCTGTGTCACGCCTGCAGGCAAAAAGCAGGGCGCACAATTTTTGGGGTGGCAGAGCCTTCCACGTCACATGCTGCGTAGTACACTCCTAGTCACTTCTCAGCGTTTCATCAGGAGTGCCTTTTCTGTGTTTATTCGCCTTTTGAGAAGTTTTGTCCATTTTACTAACTCAATACGAGTCCCAAAAGAAGGTAAGAATCGCTGTGGAGTTAAAAAAAAAAAAAAAGGAACAGACAAAGCAGACTTCGTACCACAGCAAGTTTTAACTGTGATTATACCAGACTTTTCTGGAGAAATATGCCAAAGCAGACTTATTTTACAGTGGGAGAGATGGGCTACCGCTCGTTCAGCAGCGCGTTTTTCAAGCGCACGCACGCACTCCCCTCCCCCCGATCGCTCCCTTATCCCTCAGTCTGCTTCTTTTTTCATCAGCACCTCCTTTGACAATGTTAATGTGTGGATTTTACTTTTCTAAATGTTTTTATTGTAGCAATATGTTTTTTAAAGTTAAGGATTTCTGTGATTTCTGATCGTTTGTAAGGGCACCAAAGGGACTTCTGTATGTGAGTGTGTTGGCAAAGTAGCGCATACAAAGGACAGTTCAGTTTGTTGTTGTTGTTTTGCCTTGTTAATAAAGAGATAGTTAATTCATCACCTCCTTGTTATGTTTTTTTGATATACAGTACTGTACAGCACTTTATATTGGGTTCAAAGTGTACAAAGCTTCACTGAAATATTGACTTTTTTTGCGGCTGGAACCCATTATTTTGTATTTACATTTTTATTATGGAGAAATTTGCTTCAATATACACATTTTCCGTTTTGCCAATTATTTTCGTAAGATTGAGGTTCTATAGTATTAAATGTATTACACTGAACAATTACATGGAATCATCGTACCGTCGCCATATCTTGACGTGTTCGGGGTCGTTGTAGGCTTTAAGGCACTCTGTGATTCGGTCTCCAATCTTCAGCAGGCATGTGCGTGTGTGCTGGAGCTGCTCCTGGTCCGACAAGCCCTCATCTGGTTTATCCAGCTGCTTCAAGGCCTTCTTCACGGGCCGCATGCGCTCCTTACACTACAAATGACGACAGATATACGACTGACTTATTAAAAAAAAAAAGAAACGCACCAAACTTGTGTTGCGCAACAAACTTACAATACTAAAAGTCTCTTGGTCGAGTTCATCGTCCTCCTTTCCTTCGATGGGAACGGGCTCGGAGCCGGCGGTGATGTGGACTGGCCCTTGGGTTTTCCTCCCTTTGGCTCCTTTAGCCTGGACAATGCACAACAAATCAATATGTAAGAAAAAGACTACAATGTGCAGTTCTACTGAAACGTACAAGAAAAATGCCTGTTATGTACAGAAAAAAAATTAAAGTATTTGTATATTTACAAGCAAAATTAAATTGATAGAGAGTAATGTATACAAATATGCAAACTAAATTATAGTACAGTGGAACCTCAATTTACAAACCCCTCTTTTTGCGAACTTTTCGATTTACAAACTTTTATCACTTAAACGTTAAAAATAAATTAATAATTAAAAAAAATACCTCCCTCTATGAAAATGTAAAAATAGAGATGAAGGCATCATGTAATGACAAAAAGCTGACAAGTTGACATTATTAAAGAATTTAAAAAATATATATTTGTCTTTAGATATATAGATAATGTTTATATATAGCCTTTTTATTAGACATTACAAATGACATGATGGTATTACATTCACACCCCAACACTGCTCTACATAACAATCAGTAATCATGATTTCAATATTGACAACAATAATCTTAATTATTACTTTGGCCATAATTGGCAGCCCCAGATCTCATACATGAACATTACTTTTATCTACCGGTATATGGACAAAAAGTGCAGTTACGTCTTATGGCCATTTGGGCCATCTTTCAAAATTCTTACATTGTTTTTTTAATCTCTTGTGTCTATAAAGTGCTATCTTGCACAGTTTTCAGATTTATTTTAGTATTTTTTTTCCTGCCATATTACTTTGTTTATAATGGTTTTGTTGCTTTCATATGCACATTCAATTTCTACTTGAGGTTGATGAAACTGTTTTTATCTACAATAATATTTATCCTACAAAGAAAATCATTTTGAATGCGTTGTTTTTTAAATAAAACTTGGTTAAAAGATTTCAGTATAAATGTTTTTTTTAAATTTTGAGCACATTTAAAAAAATACTGTGATAATAATGATAACCGTGATAATTTTATTAAAATAAATTCCTAAAATGCCGTAGAAAAAGGTAAAAGCTAAAAGCTAAACACACAATACAAACACTCACAACATGACTGAAAGAATGCTAAAAATATCATGACAGACCACCTCAAAAAATTTAATGGAATTTTACAGCCTTTTCGCTGAATAAAATAATGCACATGAAAATAAATGAAGTGGGATTTGTAATATTAACTATGAACAATACAACAGTGAATATTAAGAAAATATGAACGTCTCTCCTCTTTACTTCTTGGACGACCGTCTCAGGATCGATCTTTTACAATAAAGCCAAATGCAACAAATATGCAACAAACACAGCGAACCATGAACACAAAAGACAAAAAAATACCCACAGATCCATATAATAATAATCCATATATGACTTTTCTTCAGAACAGAACTTTGTTGTAGAAATCTGCTTCCATGTTCCTCCCTGATACGTCTCAGGCTGGCTGCACTAAATAAACCCCGTCCACTCTGCTTCTTGCCTCGTCTGCTTGCAGCTGCTGTGACGTAGATTACCGTAATAACCCGTATATCACTCAAAAGCGTAGATTCCAAACATTGGAATACTCTCTATATTATCTATTATCTACGATAATTTGAAAAATGCACTGCACATCATATTAGCGGTTCCAGTTTCGATGGTAAAGGTTTAAAAACCCCAATCTACTTGTTGAAATTCTTGTTAAAAGCTGCATACTTTCTGCTGTAACGCGTGTCCATCTACACAAATTAAAACGTATTAAGCACTTATTTCTTGTGTCTGTTCAAGCTAGCTTAGAGGCTAGTTTAGCGATTAGCACGCCTTCTTGTCTGCTCCTGCTTGCTCTTACTCGGTGTGTTAACATATTTGGCCACCTCCTCCGGTCCTACAGTGATTATAATACGTGTAAGAAATGTATTTTTTTTACTACAATGGAGGTGATGATAATTAATTTACAAGAGCGGCAAAACGCTGTGTTTGGACATACACGGTTAGCTGCTTGCTGCCTCTGTCAGCCGGCTAACCAAAAATAAAGGATCAACCAGCGGGGATCATGTTTGTGATCTGCACTGAATGGGCCCCAATCGGCATTGGGCGATCACTTACTTTTTCATTGAAATCGACCGATAGTGATCCTACTTACAGCTCTTGTATACAACAGCAGGTGTGTACAGCGTGTGTACAGGTGTGGACGGCGTGGCGAAGTTGATAGAGTGGCTGTGCCAGCAATCGGAGTGTTGCTGGTTACTGGGGTTCAATTCCCACCTTCTACCTTCCTAGTCACGTCCGTTGTGTCCTTGGGCAAGACACTTCACCCTTGCTCCTGATGGCTGCTGGTTAGCGCCTTGCATGGCAGCTCCCGCCATCAGTGTGTGAATGTGTGCGTGAATGGGTAAATGTGGAAATACTGTCAAAGCGCTTTGAGTACCTTGAAGGTAGAAAAGCGCTATACAAGTATAACCCATTTATCATTATTATTATCATTGTGTTTCATTAAGGGTGAATTACCTTTTCTTTTCTTGCCTTGTTGACCTTCTTTTCCTTCTCGCCTTCCTTCTCCTTTTTGGGGGTTCCCTGTTTTTCTTTATTCTCCTTGTTGTCCTTCTTCTTTTGTCTTTTCTTGGCAGGTGACTTCTCTGCTCCTTCCTCCTGAAAAAACACAATAGATTATATTTACCGGTAGTTGTGTGTCGCCTTAACTGGCTTTCAGGGCATTGAATCGATTGCACTGGACTGTTCAGGTGGTCTTCGAAGACGTTCTTCCTCATTTGAGCAGACTTTATTTATGATTATCTAACTCATAGATGTCAAACTCAAGGCCCGGGGGCCAGATCTGGCCCGTCCCGTCATTTTATATGACCCGCAAATGCCTGGAAAAAATATGCGTCAATAAAGTACCTTATATTTTCTTACTTAAATCATTAATTTTTTCCATTTTGACAAAAAAAACATGTACTGCATGAAATTGTACATCTTTTAAACTTTAATAGGATCCAGTATGGTATGGTATGATATCAATGTACTTTGAATATGCATACATTTACATGTGATACATTTATACAAGTTAAAAGTTATAATTTCTCTTAATATGTTTGAAAAGTAGGAAGAAGCAAGGCATATTTAATTCTACCCTTTTTCACTTCTTATCAATTTCTAACACATATGTTCACTTCCTGTTGTCATCTTGTAACAGTTTACATTCCAAATTCCAAATACAGAAATTATCTTTATAAGTCTTCAAAACAATTCTGATGATGAGATGAATTATATACAATTTCCAATGAAGTTCAAAATATTAATCAACATTTTTCTTCTTTATACTTAGAAAACATGTAGTATGAACAACCTCTTGAACTGAGTCATATTAGTACAATTTCACATACTGATATGCTAAAACTCTTAAGTGTTGTACATGCATACAGATGTTTTAAGTAAGGTTTTCCTCAAAGATTATATGTCTCCTATTTTTGTTGAGTATTGCAACAAATACTATATTGTCATACTTTCCTTTTTTTTCGTCAAAATAAAAATCAATACCTAAATATCCACATGTTTTATGATTTCAGCGCAAGTTATCTATCAAATTGTGCACTGTAAAATGATAAGATTTTACGGTAAAATGTACAGACTTTTACAGCATATTAAAGTAGATTGAAATAACTATCACTTTTTTTACTCAGCTGCCAGTTTTTTACCGTACAATCTATGGTTGTTGTTTTATGGTGTATTACTGTGAATGGAAAAATGGTGCCACATTTTTAATGGTAGAAAATTGGTGGCTCAGTGGCCAGAATAAAATAATAAAAAAACAGTGGTACGGTTTTTCCATTTAGACAAATATGTTGTAAAAACCACCATCAATTTTACAGTACAATTCCCAGAGACTAAGAATTGTTGTTTTTTTTATACGTAAAAAAATAATGATAGTCATTTTCAATTTACTACAATATGTTGCAAAAAACTGTACATTTTACAGTAAAATTCTGATGACTGAGTTGCCAGTTTCATATTGTAAAATCAACAGATTTTTTTTCTATATAGTATATAAAAAAATGTTTATATTAAAATCTATTTCATAGGCAAATTCATATTTGATTTGCTGTTACAGGCAGCTCTTTGACGGCAGCCATAACTGCAATGTGCCCCTCAATGAAAACGAGTTTGACACCCCTGAGTGGATGTTAAGGACACCTCTAGCCTGTCTACTTGATTCAATGCCCTGACAGTACAATGACTTGGATGAATGAGACTTGTTTGTCCATAAAAAATTCCAAAAGACGTGTAAAAAGGGAGAATATCGAACCTTGAGCTCGCCCTCTTCTGACGGATTGTCGGACAAGCGTGGAGATGAGATGTCATTACCCTGCTCATCCTTGACGACCTTCTCCTTTTTTACCCGGGGCTTCCTTTTCTTCACTTTGACCTTACAAGGGAAAGAGGCTAGATAAGTGTGGATGGAAATGTGACGCGAGCTGTGCTGATGAGCTCCACATGTTGACTTCAGCACACCTCATCTCCTGTTTTCGACAGATCTCCACTGTCTTGCTCCTTTTTCAGCAGCTTGAGAAGATACTCTGCTCGAGCTTGCAGCTGCTTGGCCTGAGGCTTCTTGCCAGGATCATCTGGAAGAATCTGTTCAGATATAAACACAAGTCATTCTCCATTCACAACGATGACAGCAGCAAGAATACGCTTTCATATATGATATTTGCCTTTTCGCCCAGCTTGAGGTCAGGATCGGTCTTAAGCAGATCCCAGTTGCTGAACCCGTGTTCATATATTCCCAGTAAGAGCTGGACGTCGTCTTCCACGTTCCATTCCACATCGAAGTGTGCTACCTTGACTCTGCATGTAAGCCTGAACCTGTTGACAATCAAAACAAAGTCAGCTGTGACGCACAAGATCTTCCTAAATATTTTTAAGTAGAGATCGACTAATTATCGTTATTTGGCATTTTGACGTATATCTGTCTATTTTTTTCTTTCCAACTACAACAGACCTACATCAGCAGATACAATATATACACATATGATACCATTATTTAGTATTTAAATATTTTTATGAAGTAGATGATAGATAACTGCTCAAGCACCAATACGCTTGCTCTGCATGAGAAAAGTAATTTAATTTAAAGGGTAACTGCACTTTTTTTGCAAATAGGCCTATAATTCACAATCATTATGAAAGACATGACAATGGATGGATTTTTTTTAATGCATTCTAAATATTAAGTGAACAAAGTCCAGTACAGCAGACAAACTATTTGTAGTCCACCGTGATCTCTTCCAGTGCACCTATGTTTACATCATCGAGTGGTCTGTTGTTTCCTAGCTTCCTGTAAGTTTATTCTAGATCATAAATCATGCATTTCACCTGGACAAAAGAAGTCTGAGTAGGTTTTCCGACAAGTTGGTACACTTTAGGACCCGAAAATGGCCAGAACGACATGAGACGCTTGGTCCCCTCCGCCTCCCATCCCGTTTCTTCGTAAGGATTATGAGATATTTTTCATATAAATGGGAATATATGAACGACATCCTAATGACAGCAGACATTGTACAGTAAGTGATGTTTTATTATGTTTGTTGGCTCTCGTAAAGTCTGCAGTGAGTAGTAATCAGTGATGAAAAAAAAAGCAAACGTGATAGGTTTTTGAAATAAATGCCCCATGTATAGGTCAAATGAGCAAAATACGTACCATCTAAATGTTATAATAAATTTGCCAGTTACTACGTTACATATTTACTTACATCATGTATATAAAACCTCGATGGAGGTGTTTGCATGTTTTTTAAGGGCTTTATGGGCAGAATTGAGCGGCTCCCAATGCCTCCATTGTAAGGGGACTTTTGATTGCATTTATTTAATATTTAAAATTAAAAATTAAAAAACATCCATCGTGATCCCTTTCAAATGATTGTGAACAACAGGCAAAATTCAAAACAGGTGCAGTTCTCCTTTAAGAATAAAAAATACTGTCATTGTCATACATTCTCCCCAAATATGTTTCGATATCTGACAGGAATTTATTTGAGTTCTTGTGAGAATTCTTCTCTGGTCTGCTCAGCTGTTTTTTACTGCGCCACTCGCTGGTCTCCTACAGTACGTCTCATCTGCTTACATGTCAAAACTTTACACTTTTGCCAGGATATCCAGTTTTTCTGGCCCCTTTTTGTTTGTTTTTTGCTACTGCAGCGATTGAGTACCTCGACAAGCCTCCGTCCGCAACACTCACAGCTCATTAAAGCAGCGTGCAGGGCTTCATGTTCCGTGATCGACAGAAATGGATGGACATTAAGATGACAGAAGAGATATATGCCATAAATCCAAACTTTGCGTAAATAACAAATAGGAGATTTACGCCGTACTGTAAGTAAATAAGAACAGGCAGCAGCTCAAACCTTCTCAAAATTTCTGTAACATCCAGGAAGAAATGATGCCAGCCAGCTTGAAAAATGTCTCAACTATAAGTTACGTTAAGGAGCACAAAATTGATTTTATTGAAATGTTTACAATAAGGAAACCTTACAATTAATCAAATCCATTAACTTTTATAAAATGTTATTAAATTGAGTAGTTGCAAATTTTAACTATCATACCGGTATTTTTACCAGTTTTCCCAGCAGATTTTTCTATATTTTAAAATGAAAATGTTGATGCTCCTCTTACACCGGAGCATTACGCACATGTGATAAAGGTGTTTGTGAAATCCCCTGATGTTTTCCGTGCTAAATTAAACAACAATAGCGCTGCAGAAAACATTATGTTGCTACTGGTACGACATTTTGTAATATTAAAACATTTTAAAAACTTAAAACCTTGTGCAGCGGTTTACTGACATTTACCATTTATGTATAGCTAACTTTTATTGAAAATAAATGTCGACCTGCTTGACTGCTAATGTTCGGTATCGGCCCTGAAAAAAACATATTGATCGATCTCTGGTTTTGAGTGTGTTTGCTTACTTATTTCTTTCATCCGGATTGGGCGGCACCGCTTTGTGTAAGGGCTCAAACTCCTCCTCGTGCTGTATGATGGATTTGGCGTTGACCTGCACCCCTGAAATTTTGATGTTGATTCCTCGTCGTTTCCCGGGACCTTTAGCTGGAATCGCAGCATTTCCAGGTGTCAAAATCTTACTCATTTTTTAGCATAAACATGATGGAATACACAAGTACCAACACTTTACCTTCAACTGGGTTCTCTTTAAGGTTTTCCTCGTGTTCTTGCACAGCGGCCACACAGCTGGTGTGAATGAGCTCGCCGAGTCTCTTCAGGTCTGCTATCGACTTGTCTACCAGCTCAGAGTCGCGTGCAATGGCTTCTAACCTGAGACAACATAAATATCATATATGTTGTATTATAAAATGTATTTGACATTACCAGCCGTTTACCGCATGCAGCAATTAAAACATTGTATAGAGCAAACTATTGGCTGATGGCGGACCAACTACAGATGGTTCTCTGTCCTGACAGCTGATTGGCTCAGCCACATGGAGCCTACTTGTTTATTAACGTTAACATTTGTATCCATTGTAATTACTACAATGTCGTCCAAACATTCTGCGCCATCTCGGGTTTCTGGCACAAAATCCAAGCCCCAAAGGAAGCCGCTTATCATTAGAGAACAAGCGAACCTCCTTATTGCTATGCTAAAAGTGTTATCGTTTTAAATTAAGATTATCGTAAAACTGTGATTGATAAACTCACAGACCGGTGATATTGCTCATTTAGCAAGCAAGCTAGCGCTCATTGATAGTTAATGCTAACTTGAAATACAAGACAAAGTAACATCTTTCCCCATTACAAACATCATAAACCACAAACTAAACGTATATAAACATTGTTGTCTGAGCAACTAAGATATTCAATTGTGCACATTGAGCCTGAAAGCTGTGCTATTTTGAACAGAGTGATCACTCTATACACAAAGGACTATGACACGGAGAAACGCTCTAAAACCTTTACAAATAAAAACTGAAGAAATTAAAAATATTTTAACACTTAAATAACAATATTATGGCTCTTTAGAAGCCAGAACAATATTTAATGTTTTTACTTTCAAGAAATGTATATTGTGTGTCTGTTTTTTTAACATGAACCTGAATGTTTGCTCATAAAGAAACAAGGTTACTTTTTGAGCAAAATAAATAATACTGTGATAATAAGAATAATGGTGATAGAATTGAATTTAATTATATTTATATAGCACTTTTCTCTAGTGACGCAAAGCGCTTTACATAGTGAAACCCAATATCTAAGTTACATTTAAACCAGTGTGGGTGGCACTGGGAGCAGGTGAGTAAAGTGTATTGCCCAAGGACACAACAGCAGTGACTAGGATTGCGGAAGCGGGAATCGAACCTGGAACCCTCAAGTTGCTGGCACGTCCACTCTACAAACCGAGCTATGCCTCTCCACAAATAGAAAATTGTTATATCGTTACATCCCTATCAACATGCAGCTAATTTTAGTGCCATCATTCGTTAGTATTAACATTTGTATTACATAAGTGTAGGAACGGCTAGTGAATTTTTGACTTTTTGGCACCGACCAAATCCCGCCAGTCCTACCAGGCAGTGAGTCACGTAAAATCCAACGTGCCATGTTTCAGGACCTAGGCTGCTCGGGACGTCACGCACTTCGGCTCTTAGCACATCGGCACTTGGCGATCACTCAAGCAGCAATGAGAGCGACTCAGCCAAACTACCTCTTGGTAATGTTGCATTTTACATTCCAACGTAAGTTAAATAAGGCTCCACTTTTCCAAAAAAGCTAGCTTGATGCTAATATACATTGGCTTTGCTATTGAAATGCCACTGATAGGCATTAGCAATTTTACATGGCAATTTCAACACCTCCAAATTTGTTAAAGAAAACTACAACTAGGACGAACGTTACAATCAAACAGCTAGTGAGTAATAAGTACAATGCTTAGAGTATTAACACTTTTTAGGGTGCAACAAAAGACTAGATTTAGCAAAGGCTGAACTGACTAGCCAACAAAACCCTAAACTATACACTACTGCGATCTAACATCCAGGACTTGCAACTGTAATTGCAGCTTAATGTCATACAAATGAGACTCAGAAATGTGATAGTAAAACAAGATAACACAACTGGACAGCAGTTATGATAATCAGCTTATTTTTAAATGTTGCAATAAAAAATACACTTTTTTGATAAAAAACAATCAATATCAATTAACACACAAAAAAGTACCGAAAATTAGTAACGTTGAGTATTGGTATCGATTCCCTGGTAACAGAATTTGGTATTGTATTGTTTCAAATGTGAACAGTACCCATAGGAGTGTATAAAGTGTTTGAGAACATAGCAAGTGTTCGAGTATATGTGAAACTTTAATAACAGTGTATGGAGGGTTTTTAAAAGCCTAAAATGTGTACAATGTACATATAAAACAAAACAAAGTGACTCTACTTCAAAATTAATCTACCATGATGGTAAGGAACGTATATATAGCCGGATTGTTTAGTTTTTTTCTTTTGGGTCTACAGATGCTTTTATTGCGTTGAAAAACATTAATTACAGATAATGTGCTAGATGTCAAGTAATATAAAAAAATTACAAACATTCAGGTTCATGTTGAAATGTTTTCCAACTTTTGCAAGCAAATGCTTCGCACTCTTTAAATTCCACAGTAAACCTCAACTTTACAGATGTCATACCTGCTCTGCAGGTAGTGCGTTAATGTCATAAAGACACACTGCTATTAGAAGTTACAGTTACAGTCATCTAGTGACACCACTTACAGTAAAAAGCAGGTATATATTTGAAGCATGGCAATTATTTTTCAACCAGCGCTCTTACCTTTCAAGTGGAGCTGCAAACTTCTTGTATGCCTTAATGAACCTGGAGGATGATCAAGAACAAGACAGGTTTTAAGTCAAGTCAACAAAGAATTGTTGTAGTACAGCAAAATCTAAACAATATTTTACCTGCGGATCTCTGCATCGTTAAAACCCTCCACATTATTTTTGCGGGCACGCGGCCTGCCTCTCTTTTTTGGCTTCTTATCTTCGTCACTGTCGTCAGTCTCGCTTTCAGAGCCCGAGGAGTGCTGCTTCAGTTTGGCACCAGCATCGCTGTCGCTGTCATTGGCCTGAGCCTATCACAGCAAACAGGTCACAGTTTAAGCAATCCAAGTGATCGGTCTTTGTAAAAGTACAGATTAGGTAGGTTCCTGTAACCTACCCGCTTGTTTGAACTTCTGCTTCTGGGCAGCATGAAAAGATCCATTTCGCGCTGCTTCTCCTCCTCCTCTATTTTGCGTCGCTGCTCCTCAGGAATGATGTCATCCCATTCCCGACCCGGTTTGTCCTCAAAGTCAGTGGGAACGCTTTCTTCCATGCTAGAAAAATTGGCCACCTAAATAATACATGGTGTTTAATAGTAGGGAGGTCTTGATCCGATAATTGATATTAGATATCGGTCCATTATCAGCAAAAAGACAAGTATCGGATTGTATTGGCTTGCATCTAAACTCCCTGATACAAGCTGTACTGCAGCACTTTTACTTGTGCAAAGATGGACAGCCAGTTAACATCTAAATGTCCTTCAATAAGCACACAAGGTTAGGCTTTTATTTACAAAAGGTAAACATGGTAGGCTATAGGTAGGGATGTCCCGATCCGATATTGATATCGGAAATCAGTCCGATATTAGCCAAAAAAGTGAATATCGGATTTTATCGGACTGAATCTAAAAACTCAGATATAAGCGCTCCGATATAAGCTGTCCATTTACCGCTGCAGCACGTCTATAATAGGTGACTCTGGTTTGATCACACTCCAACACAGTAGGTGGCGGCAATGCCCCTTAATTAACGTTGGTGCCGGCCGCGGAAGAAGAGAGTCTCTGATCCAGCATGCACAGCCCACGTGATCACAACAACGACAACGCGTGTGCTTGCAGCAAAGTGTAGTGATGTCGGCTGAGTGGAAGTATTTGAACCTAAACTCGGACAAAGACTTTGCCGCTAAATGCAACATTTGTCAGGCGCAAGTGTCCCGTGGAAGGGACCGGGAAGGTTCAATACAAGCAACCTCACCGCACATTTGAAAAAACACCACAAAAAAGAACATGAGGATTTTCGCGAGAGCAGCAAGGCGAAGCAACAAACCTCTGGCTCGCTTCAGCAACCCACGCTGGCTGAAAGCTTTGCAAGACGTGACAAACTACCACGGGACAGCAAAAAGGCAATGGCCATAACCGAAAAGATAGCCCAGTTTATTGTGCTTGATGACCAGCCCCTGTCGGTGGTCAGTAATGTCGGGTTTAAACGCTTAATGGAGCACCTCGAACATCGCTACATTATTCCTAGCCGCCACTACATTGTAGACAAAACTATACCCCAGATGCACGAAGAGGTTAAAAAGTGTATTGCAGCACACGTGGAGAAGGCAAATGCTATAAGCTTCACCACAGACATGTGGTTAATAATAAATGGGTCAGTTTTTCCTATACCTACTCTTGCTGACTATTGTTTTCTGTTTTAACACTACAACATCAGTAACAGTAACATCACTTTATCAAGCCTTTTCTAACATTCCACACAACAAAATAAAGAATAAATATATGTCTGATTCGTGCCTATATCGTATCGTATTGATATCTGTATCGGCCAATACTCAAGGCTACAATATCGGTATCGTATCGGAAGTGAAAAAGTTGTATCGGGACATCCCTAGCTATAGGCTACTAGAAGCTAGCAGCTACACAACATATCGCACAAGCTAAACATTCCGTAAATTCTACACTCTGAAACTTGCGGTTTATAAGACGGTGTGACTAGTTGAAGGATTTTTCTTTGCTGATGGCCATAAAAAAATACAAATTAAAAAAACAAGCAAATACAATGAGAGGTGTTTAATTGTTTGTACTACGGCGCCATCTTTTGGACGAGTTTGCTCACTGCAGGTTCTGCAGTGTCCTTCTATTTACCGGTAGTGCTTTTTAATTGTTTTAACCGGAGTGCCGTTCAGTCTTCTAGCCGTCCATAGCGTATAATCGAATGGATTCTTCATTTAACACTCCAAACAAAGTTTATAAGTTTTACAATATAACCAAAACTGCTTATACTTAGTAAACGGTCCCATGTAGGACGTCTGTAAGAGTGTTTTAATGCATATTTGTAAGTGCTATTGTAATGTAATGACGCTACGTCGTTAGCAATAACGAATATGTTAACACGAGTGTCTGTGTCAGGATTATTAACTTACAACAGCAATCTTTTTGTATTGTTTCAGTTTCACAAATTTCGCAGTAAATTCACCAAAACGTCACCATGGAATTACTGAGTCTGTTTAGCTGATTAGAGAGATAACTTCCACAGCTAGTGAGTCCATGAAGATGACTTCTGTTTTGTTTGATCATTCGTTTTACTGCCGTGTTACAGGCACCGTTTGTAAACAATAATGTAGGTAAATAAACATTTACAGAATCTGTCTGTGTAAATAACCCAACGTATATATCTGCGGCTTACAGTCTGGTGCAGCTAATATATGGGAAAATATTGTTTGCTCTAAAATTTAGTGGGTGCGGCTAATATGCTAGTGCGCTTATTGTCCATTAAAAAATGGTAATTAGTATGCTTAACTGAACAATATTGCACTTTAAATTATGACATTTGTCAATATAAATAATAATTATAGTTGCATATTACTAAACACATACAATAGAAAGTATCCAGTAACAAACGCGTCCTTTTATTCAACTTATTGCGTCATGAGCCTAATTTAATGAACTATCGTGGCCACTAAGTGTCGCCAAAGAACCAATTACCATTTCTCTTTCATTTAAAGACCGCATAAGTCCCTTCCAGACAGTTGTTATAAATAGGTTCGTGTTTCTCATAGCTCCCATTGTTCTGAGTAATTTCACTTGATCGAGTCCCTTATGTATGTATGTATGACCTTTGTTGGTATCATACAATACTCAAGGCTCCAATATTGGTATGGTTTAGGAAGTGAAAAGTTTGCATCGGTACACCCATATTTAATAGTAATATTAAAGGCAGCTGGGATAGTCTCCAGCACCCCCGCGACCACGATAGGGACAAGCTGTAGATATTGAATGGATGGATTAATGAAATAATGTAAAAGATAATGTGTAAGTGGCACCTTAAACTGAGAGAGAAGTTCATCAGTGGCACTTCCAGGTCCTTGGTCACTTTCCCTTGTTTCAGCCAACCTCAAAATCTCCTCGATGTCCATCTCCTGCAAAAAGGACAAATGTCTACTTTAAAAAGTGGAAAGTTTGCCCCTCCAAGGTTTTATTATAGAAGAAAACCAACAACAGAGTAACATACTAACACACAGCGACATAGTTTAAAATTTAGCCAAATGGTTGTTTCCATCAGAGGCTCATTGTGAAAACTATTTAAATACTAAAACATGGCCTAAGACCAACCAGTCCTGTACTTGTGTGAAACTTGCACACTTAGCCTGATCCATTAAGATTCAAATACTACATGCTAAACAGCGTGTGCAAACTATATAATTGTGTGTACTACTAGTGAGTGTGTTGCGTGTGATCTACCAATACTGCATGTACAGTTGAAAAGTGGTGCACACCGCCTTATTTAGATTGGTTTTTTTGCGTGTACTGTTAGCCTTATGTGCCTTCCACATTCATGTTGTGCTCTGAACTAGCAGTACACATCTATAATCTGTACCACCTTTTCTGCACTATAGAAGCGGAATGTTTAGAAACCTGAAACCATTTTTAGTATTTTAAGTATTAATGTCCTGACGCAATGCAGGGAGGCGGTCGACCATCCCAACTGCCGCGCATTAATGCGTCTGGAAAAATCCAAACACAAGAAAAGGCAAACTGAAAGACATTTTTTTTTTCCATATAGGAGATATATTACACAAATATATTTCCAAAAATACATAACAGCAAAAAACAACACCAGCAGACACCAAAATGCATCAAATGAACCTGTTTTAATCAGCCCTTTAAGTCATCCAGCAGCTACATAATGTTAAAATAACATTGCTGAATAGACGATATGTCTAATATTTTTCATTTATGATAGTCTAAATAGTTGACATACACGTGGACAGAGGATTCTCTGTCCATTGTCTGTCTTTGCACACAAGCACATCGTTATCACAGCCGTGTGCGTAACTACGTCAGTTTGCGCATACTTTTCAGAAGTGTTAAATAAAGATACAAAACAGCGCCCCCAGAACAGTGATCAGCCTTGATAGATCGCACTGCGTGTGCTGAATGATTATGTTTGCATCTCCTGCTCCCAGTAATGTGGGCGTTCTGATGATCAGCATATATTCTGCATATTCATTAAGACAGATGCGCTAAATGGATCGTGCTCTTTATTCTGCTCACTTAAAGAGACACACTCCTCTGCGCACAAGTTTAATAGATCACTTTTGCGTGCACTATCAAGTCTGCACATGTTTTAGTACACGCAAACCTTTAGTAGATTCGCCCCTTACTGATAATTGTTATTTGTAATGGTTTTATGCTTATTATAACTAGTCTTATCATTAAAGGCCTACTGAAACCCACTACTACCGACCACGCAGTCTGATAGTTTACATATCAATGATGAAATCTTAACATTGCAACACATGCCAATACGGCCGGGTTAACTTATAAAGTGCAATTTTAAATTTCCCGGGAAATATCCGGCTGAAAACGTCTCGGTATGATGACGTTTGCGCGTGACGTCACGGAGTTTGCGGAAGTACAGCTCTGTTTTCATCGCAAAATTCCACAGTATTCTGGACATCTGTGTTGGTGAATCTTTTGCAATTTGTTTAAGGGACAATGAAGACAGCAAAGAAGAAAGCTGTAGGTGGGATCGGTGTATTAGCGGCTGGCTACAGCAACACAACCAGGAGGACTTTGAGTTGGATAGCAGACGCGCTACCGTGAGTACGCAGCTTTCTTCCAAACATTTGATCGCTTGCCCGTCCGTGCGTGCCGCTATGTGCATGTCACGTACGTAACTTTGGGGAAATATATGTGCTGTATGAACTTTGCGGAAGTGAACGGTACTTTGGGCTGTGGGATTGAGTGTGTTGTGCGGGTGTTTGAGTTGTATTGGCGGGTTATATGGACGTGAGGGGGTAGGTGTCTGTTATGCGCGATTAATTTGTGGCATATTAAATATAAGCCTGGTTGTGTTGTGGATAATAGAGTATATATATGTCTTGTGTTTATTTACTGTTTTAGTCATTCCCAGCTGAATATCAGGTCCCACCCGCCTCTCACAGCATGTTCCCTATCTGAATCGCTTTCCTCATCCACGAATCTTTCATCCTTGCTCAAATTAATGGGGTAATCGTCGCTTTCTCGGTCCGAATCGCTCACGCTGCTGGCGTCCATGATTGAAAACAATGTGCAGATGTGAGGAGCTCTTCAACCTGTGACGTCACGCTACTTCCGGTACAGGCAAGGCTTTTTTTTAATCAGCGACCAAAAGTTGCGAACTTTATCGTCGATGTTCTCTACTAAATCCTTTCAGCAAAAATATGGCAATATCGCGAAATGATCAAGTATGACACATAGAATGGATCTGTTATCCCCGTTTAAATAAGAAAATCTCATTTCAGTAGGCCTTTAATATCTGGTTTTAATAATAGGTGTGTTTTCTGTAAAAAGAAAATTATTAGAGTTTGTTTGATGGGGCCTGCCTTAGACAACACATAGAATTTAGCTACTGTAGCTAATTCTGGCATATTTACTGTGATGTTTTTGCTTACATGTTGCACAATGAGCACTGTCCTACTGATTCAATTAATAAAAAGTCATTTTAAGGTGTTAATGATGACAAAGTACCTGTGGTTCAGACTCTTCGCCCTCTGCCTCTTTAAAGAGATCTTCTGCACCAAACTTGAGAATAGCCGTGAGCTCTTCCTTGTTAAATGGGTTGGAACTGCAAGGCAAATGACAGGAAGTGCATGTGTGATATATGATGACAAAAAAAGCCCAAGAAGTTCAAAGTCTTACTTTGTGTTGCCAGAGTTGCTGTCCAGTACAGTCCGACCAGTGGTGTCCATTCGCTGGATGACCAGGTGGTCCAAAACCATCTTCTTCTTTGCCCTCTCGATGATGTCTTCCTCAACTGTTCCCTTGGTAACCAGTCGATATATATTCACCTGCAATACAAATAACAAATGGTCATAAACGGCCACAATGTATCCCTTATGACATCTGCCGGACGTGTGCGCATTTCAAAAAACACTATTTAATGCTATTGGTTGTCGGCCATATTCAACCTGTTTCTTTTGTCCGATCCTATGAGCTCTGGCTTGTGCCTGCAGGTCATTCTGAGGGTTCCAGTCCGAGTCAAAGATGACAACCGTGTCGGCCGAGGCCAAGTTTATTCCTAAACCTCCAGCTCTCGTAGACAGGAGAAAGCAGAAGTCCTGTAAAATAGATGGAGCTGTTAATAACATAGACCACAGATATGATCAAGGAAGTACTTATATTAAATAAACTTAAATGTATTTTGTTTATCATTCACAATCTTTATGTGAAACAAAAACACACGTTTTTTTATGCATTCCAACTTGCAAAACAATTGCTAGCAAAAGTCGGCTAACAATGGAGCTAATGGGTTTTGCTCTATTCCGCCTATATAGCGGTCTAAAAACAACAGAAAACCTCTATCAACGTTTTATACATGCTGTAAGTATGTATGTAATGTAGTATTAGGCCCATTCATAGCAACATTTCATATTTATGTATTTTGCTCATTTTAAGCAATTAATTTCACCGACGTTCAGAGACGCATCACAACATTCACTATTTCCTTCAACAGTTACAACTAGAGGTGGGGAAAATAATCGATTTTTAGATGCATCGCAATTCGGACATGGACGATTATAAAATCGGTTAGTGAACGCCAATTTTTATTTTATTTTTTTTCCCAAGATGGCGCCGCTGTAGTGGCTGCTGTTGGCAGGAGCTCTGTGCTCTTGTGTCATCCTTTTGTGTTCCCTCTATGTTTTCATGTGTTATTATTAGGGAGGTCCGATAATGGCTTTTTGCCGATATCCGATATTCCGATATTCCGATATTGTCCAACTCTTAATAACCGATACTGATATCAACCGATACCGATATATACAGTCGTGGAATTAACACATAATTATGCCAAATTTGGACAACCAGGTATGGTGAAGATAAGGTCCTTTTTAAAAAAAGTAATAAAATAAAATAAAGATAAATAAATTTAAAAAAAATTATTGAATAAAAAAGAAAGTAAAACAATATAAAAACAGTTACATAGAAACTAGTAATTAATGAAAATGAGTAAAATTAACTGTTAAAGGTTAGTACTATTAGTGGACCAGCAGCACGCACAATTATGTGTGCTCACGGACTGTATCCCTGCAGACTGTATTGATATATATTGATATATAATGTAGGAACCAGAATATTAATAACAGAAAGAAACAACCCTTTTGTGTGAATGAGTGTAAATGGGGGAGGGAGGTTTTTTGGGTTGGTGCATTAACTGTAAGTGTATCTTGTGTTTTTTATGTTGATTTAATACAAAAAAACCGATACTGATAATACAAAAACCGATACTGATAATTTCCGATATTACATTTTAAAGCATTTATCGCCGGATAATATCGGCAGGCCGATATTATCGGACATCTCTAGTTATTATATATATATATATATATATATATATATATATATATATATATATATATATATATATATATATATATATATATATATATATATTAGGGGTGTAACGGTACGTGTATTTGTATTGAACCGTTTCGGTACAGGGGTTTCGGTTCGGTTCGGAGGTGTACCGAACGAGTTTCCACACGGACATATTAAGTAGCGTACCGCACGTTGTGTTAACAATGCACACCGAGGCACAACACACGGCATGCTAGCAGCGACCGGGCTACGACAACATGTAAAAGCCAGAGCTGGAAGACCCTCCTGCCTTGTTAAGATCTCCCGTTTGGGAACACTTCGGTGCGATACAACAATGGAGGACGGAGGTTTGCTGACATTGTTCAGCAGCAGCAGGTATGCTTCTGACAACACGTCAAACATGCTAAACCATTTGAAGCGTCACCACCGCATTCAAGCAGCCTCTCCTCGGCGAGTCAGGCAGGGCTAAAGCAATAACAAATGTTTTTATAGCAGCAGATTTAAGTCCAAATTGTATGAAGAACTAGATTTTGACCCACTTCTATGGTGGAAGAACAATGAGCCCATATATCCTCTTACTGCCAAATTAGCCAGACTGGGGGTGGAAAAGAAAAGTTAATCTGAGGCTCAGTTGACTTGAAACTGTTTAATGTTGCATTTTTTATATGTAGAAGAAAAGTTTTGTCATTTTATTTAATCTGAACAACAACTTGAGGCAGTTTAATGTTGATTAACGTGGACCCCGACTTAAACAAGTTGAAAAACTTATTCGGGTGTTACCATTTAGTGGTCAATTGTACAGAATATGTACTGTACTGTGCAATCTACTAATAAAAGTTTCAATCAATCAATCAAAAAAAGCACTTTATATGTAGAAAGGTTTTGTTAAGAAACTATTCTGAGCCTTATCTTATTTAGTTTTTATTTTATATATGTTGACCACATTAACCCTGGCAATGGACCCTGTGTGTATATGTATGTTATGCCATTGTTTACAAATTTGGTAAATAAATAACCAAAAACTGTATATTTTGTTGTTTTCTTACTGTACCGAAAATGAAACGAACCATGACCTCTAAACCGAGGTACGTACCGAACCAACATTTTTATGTACCGTTACACCCCTAATATATATATATATATATATATATATGTATATATATATATATATATATATATATGTATATATATATATATATATATATATATATATACATATATATATACATATATATATACATATATATATATATATATATATTTATTTTTGCCTTTTGGTTCGGGACCCTTTGGGACTGTGTGACAAGGGGTGCCACTTTCATGACTTCTCCGGTGCTTTTTTGTGGACTTCTGGATCTGCCTCCCGGGAGCCTTTTGGCCATGGAGACCAGCTGCTGGGTCTCTGCCACGCCAGAGTCTGTTTGGAGAGACTGGTGCGGATGAAGAGACAGGGCTGCGGAGCTAGCACTGAGCGCCGGGACGGACAGGCTTCACAGTGTCTTGGCTGAATGAGCAGGTATCGGACACCTCGGTCTCAGACGCATCCTCGCTCATCCATGCGGACTGGACACTGGCCGAGAGTTGGTGGGCGGCCAAGGGTGGAGTCAGCTTTCTTGGTTGCTGTGTTGGGTCTGCTCCTGTCTCTGGCCATGCTCCCTCCACCCCAGCAGACGATGGCGTGGAACACCGCAGAGGCCACCACAGTGTATACGTTTCTTTTACTTTTTATTCATAGCTGTGTGTAGAAGTGGCTGGTTGCATCAGCTCTGCTTTTTTAATGTCTTTTATGTCCTTTGTGTTCTTTGAGGTTTGACGTTTCCCTCTTACACACATGTAAGAGGGATGTGTGCTATGGCTATGAGTTGTTTTTTCCCTTGGCCTCAGTCTGGACCCCCTCTCCAGGGGCCCAGGCTTAGACCGATTTTTTTTCTTGCAATTTTAAGATTCCCGCCACACTTCCGGTTGAAAAACTCCTTTGGATATGATTTATGCGCGTGACGTCACAAAAGCAACGGAAGTGGTTGGACCCCATCGGACCCGATAGAAAAGCCTTTTGTTTTCTTCGACAAAATTCCACAGTATTCTGGACATCTGTGTTGGTGAATCTTTTGCAATTTGTTTAATGAACAATGGAGACTGCAAAGAAGAACGTTGTAGGTGGGATCGATCGGTGTCTTAGCGGCTAAGTACAATACTGTAATATCTGTGATATTTGCATTAGTGTACTGTGTCTTTAAGGGTTTGGGGAACGCACATGCGCGAGTGAGTTGGCGGAGAACTTGAGTGTGTGTGAGCGTGACTTTTGGCTAACAGCAGCTCGTGTATGTGTGTGCGTTACTTTTTGAACTACAACCAGTTACCGCTTGTTAATAAAGCGATTGAGCAATTTGTTTAATGGACAATGGAGACTTCAAATAAGAAAGTTGTAGGTGCGATCGGTGGAGCGGCGGACTACAGCAACACCAACACCAGGAGGTTGTGTTGTGTTTTGAGCAGGATAGCAGACGCACTACGGTGAGTCTAGCTTTGGATTCCAAACATTTGATCGCTTGCCCGTACGTGCGTGTCGATATGTGCATGTGATGTACGTAACTTTGGGGAAATATATGTTTCTTGCCGACTCTGATGGCGGCCGGGGTGTCGTCAAAAGCGTACAACGCCCGCCGCCGCATCTAAGTTAGCTACGCAGCTAGGTTAGCTTCTGTTTTTTTAGCTTCGCCAAGCGGAATATTATTAATCGCGTATTTACATGTTCATGGTTTAATAGTATTATTGATCTTCTGTCTATCCATCCAGTCAGGGTTTTTTTTTATTTAGTTTCTATCTGCATTTGAGACTGCTATGCTATCGCGTTGGCTACGCAGCTAGGTTAGCTTCTGTTTTTTAAGCTTCGCCAAGCGGAATATTATTAATCGTGTATTTACATGTTCATGGTTTAATAGTATTATTGATCTTCTGTCTATCCATCCAGTCAGGGTTTTTTTTTATTTAGTTTCTATCTGCATTTGAGACTGCTATGCTATCGCGTTGGCTACGCAGCTAGGTTAGCTTCTGTTTTATTAGCTTGGCCAAGAGGAATATTATTAATCGTGTATTTACATGTTCATGGTTTAATAGTATTATTGATCTTCTGTCTATCCATCCAGTCAGGTTTTTTTAAAATTTAGTTTCTATCTGCATTTGAGACTGCTGCTATCACGTTGGCTACGTAGCTAGGTTAGCTTCTATTTTTTTAGCTTCGCAAAGCTGAATTATTAATCGTGTATTTACATGTTCAGTCACTGTGAATGTCCATTTCGCGTTCTCGACTCATTTTCGAAAGGATATAGTATCTGAGATGGTTTAAAATACAAATCTGTGATACACAATAGAAAAAGGAGAGAGTGTGGAATCCAATGAGCCAGCTTGTACCTAAGTTACGGTCAGAGCGAAAAAAGATACGTCCATCACTGCCTCTCAAGTCCTTCACTGTAACGTTCCTCATCTACGAATCTTTCATCCTCGCTCAAATTAATGGGGTAATCGTCACTTTCTCAGTCCGAATCTATCTCTCGCTCCATTGTAAACAACGGGGAATTGTGAGCAGCACTACCGCTTGTGACGTCACGCTACTTCCGGTACAGGCAAGGCTTTTTTTTATCAGCGAGCAAAAGTTGCGAACTTTATCGTCGATTTTCTCTACTAAATCCTTTCAGCAAAATTATGGCAATATCGCGAAATGATCAAGTATGACACATAGAATGGATCTGCTATTCCCGTTTAAATAAAAAAAATTCATTTCAGTAGGCCTTTAAAAGCTGAGTGATAAGCAGATCCAGCAAGTAGCACTATTGCTAAGTGCTAAACAAGGAATACAAACTACTAACATAATAAAACAACCACTTACTGTCTGCTCTAACTGGGATTCTTTTTGTGTCTTTCTCGCCATCTCCAGGTCTAAGTTGAATGTCAAAGTTTACAAACTTATCGGTTTATGACCACAACCTACCACTATCCAGTTGAGAGGCATGATTTATATTGTAGAAATAACTTTTACCAACTCAAAAGGCAATGCAGCAACATTGGCTCAATATGTAAATCTACCAGCATAAGCTTGTTACCTAATAGTTTGTCTGTGTTAGCTCTTATATGAACAGTATCGCTAATACTTGGTTTATACTCAGGTTACAAGATGCAAATAGAGTATTGTTGGCGGTTTTTGGATGTTTTTTTACAGGGCTTTGTGGGCGTAATGGATTACTTCCATTAGCTGCATTGTTAGCCACCTCGTACTTGCCAAGTATTACAAATTACAATGCATAAAAAAATAAAAATGTGTGCTTGTCTACCACAAGGATGGTGATTGATTGGCAAAAAACAAATACAAAAAAGTGCAGCTCTTTTTTAAATCTACATCAAGTCTTATACATACCTCTGAGCCTTCAGCATTAAAGTGATCAAGTGCTTGCTTCCTAATTTCTCCTTTAATGGACCCGTCCAGGCGCTACAGGGAGAAGAGAAAAAAGAATCATCCACCTTTGAATTTCTCATGGCTGCCCAGCATTTACAGTACAACTATCGACAAGTCGATCACAACAAGTACTGAAATGGACACAGCCGAGCGACCTGCAGGAGTATAAAACAATTTGCCGATATAAATAACCGCATGAACTCTCTGCCTGGCCGAGTATGTGTGCAACAACCTGATATATGATCTTCCATCGGAATTAACACATTAGCCGTAACACCCAAAACTTAGTCAGCAATGAAGACAACTGTCCAAAACAGCCCGGACAATTACCGTATTTTCCGGACTATAGGGCGCACCGGATTATAAGTGCACTGCCAAGATGCGGGTCTATTCAGGTCTATTTTCATACAAAAAGCGCACCAGGTTAAGGCGCATTAAAGGGGTCCTATTGTGATTTTTTTTCTCAATTTAAAACATTTTCTTGTGGTCTACATAACATGTAATGGTGGTTCTTTGGTCAAAATGTTGCATAGATGATGTTTTACAGACTATCTTCAAGTCGCCTTCTGACCATCCCTTCAGGATGCGCCGTTTTGTGGGGGGACTTCTTTACATGGCTCACCTTCGACAGAGTCTAGCGTGCAAGGACGGGAGTCGAGTAAGTGTCAAAAGATGGAGCTGACTGTTTTAATGACATTTAGACTTCACTTAAATCAATAACATATATAACAGCATCTCCTCATCCATGGCTCACTCATGCAACAACAACGCCGGAAATGTGTAAGACTGGAACTCTTAATAACTAAAGTTCCATGGGTGAATTATGTAAACCCACTACACCGGAAAAGATGGCTGCCGTGAGCAACGTGAGTTGAGACCGTCTCTACACAAGTCCCAGTATGTAAGGTTAATAATGGCATAAACGCTCCAGTGATACAATAATTTAAGTCGTTTTCGTTGTATATATCCACCTCTCTGCAATTGGTGAGATATATACTCCTCACGAGGGTGATTTGGCGGAAGATAAGGTGCCTCGAACGCCGAGTGACTCATTGTTCACCTGCAAACATGCCACAACGCGGATCAAAGGAGTCAAAACGTGGCCGTGATCAATTGTCCTCCAGTGATTTGGATGAAAAAGCAACGTTTACTCCGGACGATCGAAAAATGTTGCAAGCCATGGTTGAAAAACTTGGAAAATTGGACATTTTGGATGAACTAAAAACTGACGTTTCAGAGCTGAAAAAATCAGTCGAGCACAATCACGCTGAAATGGTGGAGATAAAAAAGGAACAGACAACGCTAAAAGTTGAGTTAACAAGCCTGAAACTCGAAACTACAAGACTGACAACGGAGAACGAGAAATTAAAGGCAGACTTGTTGGAACTCCGCTGCAGGAGCATGCGGGACAACCTGCTAATCATGGGAATTAGCGAAGATGGAGGAGAAACTTACGGCATTGCGGAAAACCTCGTCAGAGCCTTTCTGCAGGAGCAACTCGGCATCCCGGAGGAAGAAGTTAAGAGGATCCAGATGGAGCGAGCACACAGGATTGGCAGACGCAAGGAGGATGCTATACCGAGACCTATGCTTGTAAAGTTTACTAACTCCAAATGCAAAGACGAAATGCTTGCTGTCTCCAGAAGACTGAAAGGTACTAAATTCTTCATGACCAGCCAATATCCAATTGAGGTGGTGGAGAAACGACGTAAGTTGATTCCAATTATGAAGTCATTTAGGCAAAAAGGACAACAAGCTCGTCTTGTTGTGGATAAACTGTACATTAACGGTGAGCTGTACAGAAGCATGTGAGGAACAATAACAATGTCGCGCAGTGATTGCGTCATCGCGACATCACCATGGTAACGACTTGACGGATATGTTTTGACATTTTGTTTGTGGAGCTTTTTAGTTTATTCTGGGACTGGACAATGTAGTTAGATGTTGGCAAACGGTCAGCGAATTATATATTTTGGGGGTTATATGTTTGTTTGTCTTGGGTGCTGTGGTGTGAATGGTATGTCTGTGGGTTTATTAGAGGGGATATTGGTTTCCTTGGAAATAGCAAGTGATGCTGCAGTTTTTAGTTACAAGATTTTCATGTCTATGAAACTTATGGTATTAAGAGAATCAATAAAATATACAATGAATTTACTCAGATTATATGATTTATAGGAACGATAATGAAGTTGGAATAATTAGTTATAATTGCAATGGTCTTGCAGACAACAGAAAAAGAAAACTTATATTTATGTGGCTGAATGAAAAAAAACAAGATCTTTTTTGTCTTCAAGAAACGCATTCAACACATTTAGATGAAGAAAAATGGAGAAAAGAATGGGGTGGTCCAATTTTCTTTTCACATGGTTACAGAAATTCAAAAGGTGTTATGATTTTGATTAAAAAAAACTTTTATTTTCAATTTAACTCTATGGAAAAAGACTCACAAGGACGTTGGCTAATATTAAATATGATTATTCAAGGTCAAAAGATGTGTGTTTTGAATCTGTATGGGCCAAATGTTGATGAACCTTCCTTTTTTGAAGAAATAAGTGACATGTTGCAAGAACAACAAGGGGAAATTATTATTGTGGGGGACTTTAACGTTGCTCTGGATAAAGTTCTGGACCGAAAAGGGAATTTTTCAATGGATTATCATCCTCAATCTTTACAAAAGATTCAAAATGTTATGGATGCATTTGATTTAATTGATATCTGGAGATTCAAAAACCCTAGGTTAGTACGGTATACATGGAGAAGACAAAACCAGGCAAGTCGTATTGACTATTTTTTGATATCATTTTCATTGCTAAACAAAGTGACTGCAATAGCAATCGATGATAAGTTGCGTTCTGATCATAATTGTATAGGAATAAATATTGCAATTGAAGATAATACACGTGGGCCCGGATATTGGAAGTTTAATCAAATGCATCTACAGGATGATGAATTTATCGAAAAAACAAAGCAATTTATTACTGATTTTTTTTTAAATAATGTAGGATCTTCAAATCCCCAAATAGTCTGGGAAGCCTTCAAATGTTGTTTTAGAGGATATGCCATTGCATACTCTTCATGGAAAAAAAAAAAAATTAAAGCGGCAGAACAGGAATTAAAGAAAGAAATTGAGGATTTACAAAAAAACATTGACAGTAATGATAATCTAACTAGTGAGCAACTGAATACCTTTACAGCCAAACAAGAGGAGTTAGCAGATTTAGTTGAAAAACAATTATTGAAAAGTTATGACTGCAACAGAGCAATCTGGATGAAAAAAGGTGAGAAGTGTTCAAAATTCTTTTTAAATATCCAAACAAAAAATCGTTCTAAAAAGAACATTTCCAAGCTTATTAAAACAAATGGAAAGGTATTGGATACACACACCACATTGTTGAAAGAAATGGAAAATTACTTTAAAAACATTTTTTCTAATCCAGTAATCCCTCCTGAAACTACAACTTTTTTTCCAGAAAATTATGAAAGAAAATTGAATTCGGAAGAAAGCCATTCATGTGAAGGCCTCATTAGAGAGGAAGAACTTGTGGAAGCTGTTAAATCTTTTCATCCAGGGAAAACCCCAGGATTAGATGGAATACCTATTGAGGTTTATCAAGTATTTTATGAAGATCTTAAGAAACCATTACTTTCTAGTTTTAATTACTCATATGAGACAGGTTTTTTGTCCAACACTCAAACAGAAGGTCTTATTTCCTTATTATTGAAACAGGAAATAAATGGTCAGTATAAAGACCCAGTTCATCTAAAAAATTGGAGACCAATAACACTGCAGTGTTATGATGCTAAAATCCTGGCAAAATGTTTGGCTACACGACTTAAGTCTGTTTTGTCAAATATTATTCACCAAGATCAATCAGGCTTCCTACAAGGAAGAAATATAGGAAACAATATTACACAGTTATTAGAAATTATAGAGAATTATAATATGGAAAATAAAAGAGGATTAATTTTTGTAGCCGACCTGGAGAAGGCTTTTGACAAAATTAGCTTGGATTTTATTTGTAAAAGCTTAGTTTTTTTCAATTTTGGCAACTCCGTATTACACTGGATCAAGACGCTATATAATAAAACTAATTGTAGAATTATCAATAATGGATACATCTCTGGGACAATACCTCTATTAAGAGGTCTAAAACAAGGGTGCCCTTTGTCTCCATACTTATTTATTATTGCTATGGAAATATTGGCGATTAAAGTTAGATTGAATAAAAATATTGAAGGGCTCAGTAATAATAATATTGAAAGTAAAATAACAATGTATGCAGACGATACAAGCTTCTTTATAAGCCCCAATCCTCATTGTCTGCAAAACCTTCTTGATCTTTTGGACATATTTTCACAGCAATCTGGGCTTAAGCTAAATTATGATAAATGTAAAATATTAAGGATCGGAAATCTAAAGGGAACGTCCTTTCGAATGGAATGCAAAGTGCCTGTTTTGTGGACAGATGGACCAGTTAACATACTTGGTGTTGTTGTCCCAGAGGACCTGGAAGATCTAGGCTCAGTAAATTATGATAATCGACTAAGAAAGCTGGATAAAATTATGCAATTATGGAAAGGGAAATCCTTAACCTTGTATGGTAAAATATCTATTGTCAACTCGTTAATTATTCCTCAATTTATTTATTTGTTTTTGTCATTACCAGCTCCATCACAAAACTTTTTTAATATTTATGAGCGGAGGGTCTTCGATTTTGTCTGGGACGGCAAACCAGAAAGGATTAAAAGAAAGGTTTTGTACAATGAATATGAATATGGGGGCTTGAAACTTCTCAACCTTGAAGCTATGTGTCTGTCTTTAAAAGCATCAATTGTTCCAAAGATGTATTTAAACACTGAGTGGTACACAAGTGTCCTGTTGGACAGAAAACATGTATTGTATCAAAAGAAATTGTATCCTTTTTTACAAGTGATCCCCTCCCATTTTCCTTATGTAGAGAGTCTGCTGGGAAACATGGCGGGGTTCATAAAGGAAACAATCCACTCATGGTGGTGTTTTCAATTTTATGTACCAGAAAAAAGAGATGATATTTTGCAGCAAATAATATGGATGAACTATAATATTGTAATAGATGGAAAGCCTTTCTTTTGGAAAAATATGTTTGAAAGAGGAATCATTTTTGTCAATGACATTATCAATGAGAATGGAAAAATTATGAAATATGATGAATTTACAACTATGTATGGTGATGCTTGTTCAAGCTTTTCATTTAATCAACTAACTGGAGTCATTGGGAAAAGATGGAAACAAATTAATTATGGAACTACTAAATTATTAGTTTGTAAGCCCTTAATAAGAAATTCTAGTTGGCAAAAAGGAACTAAAATAAATAGAAAAATATATAAGTTTTATTTAATAAAGAAATCTTTGAAGGCTGCCCCATACAACACATATGGAAAATGGGAGGACTTTTTTGACTGCCCGTTGCCGTGGGATGCAATATTCAAATTAATCTACAAAACCACTATCGATGTGCAAAATCGTTATTTTCAAATTAAAACTATTTATAACTTCCTACCCACGGGAAAAATGTTAAAAATATGGAATATGACAGAGTCAGATGATTGCCGATTTTGTTGTCAGGAGCCTGAATCCACCTTACATTTGTTTTGGTATTGTCATATTGTGTCTTCATTTTGGGTGGAAGTTGAAAAAATGTGTTTAAAGATTGGTTTGTTTATGAAGCTTGATGTGGTTTCTGTTATTTTAGGAGAGTTCATTGACAATCATGATTTAGTCAATTTAATTATAGTACTCGGTAAAAGGTTTATTTTTAAGGCAAAAAACAGATATTCACTTAGTATTTCTTTCTTTAAAACATTTATTCAGTATTTTTTAACTTTAGAAAATTATATGGTTGAAAACGATAATGATGCCAAAAAACATAAAAAAAGATGGGAAGTCCTCAAAGGCTTATTTTGAAAATGTAATTTTGTTTATATATGATATGCAATCTGTTGTTGTATTCCCTATTTTAAGTGTACATAAATGAAGGTATGTGTTGCTGACTTCGACTTGGATGTGATGTGGACTGTACATGGGTGCTTAATTTGAAAATGTATTTTTGTTTGTGGACTGTATGCAACCTGTTGTGATCCCTGGTTTTTGGTGTACATGGGTGAAGGTGTGTGTTGCTGAGCCCGATCTGGACGTAATCTGAACTGGACCTGGTTTTAAGAACCCTTTTGAACAATCTGATTTTATTGACAACCCGGTCTGGTGAAGTTAAGGTCCTTTGTTTGTTTTGTTTGAAAGTAAAACAAATTTAAAAACAATTACATAAAAAATAGTGATTAGTGAAAATGTTAGTGGACCAGCACCACACACAATCATGTGTGCTCGAATGACTGTATCCCTTGCAGACTGTATTGTTCTATACTGTAGGAACCAGAAGTTGTTGTTTTTTTAATAACAGAAAGAGACAGCTCCTTTTGTGTAAATGAGTGTGGATGAGTGTGAATGGGGGAGGGAGGGTTTTCTTGGGTTGATGCACTAATGGTAAGTGTATCTTGTGTTTTTTTTTTAAATGTTGTTTGAAATAAAAATAAAAAAAAAAAATAAAAAAAAAAAATAAAAAAAACCCACTACACCGGTAGTTTTTAGCGCTTCCATAGCGAGATTTAAATTAGAACTTTACGCTACTTTATATTGGAAATGGCAACAGCGGAGGATGAATGTCCCATAACAAGAAGATAGAGAAAAAGAAGAAGCTTAATGACTACGGTGTCGGCACAAACTACAATGGCAGACGCACGCACATTTTCTGGACTTATGCAGATCCCAAATACACATCAGCAGGTACCAGAAGGTAAGAAAAGTTGATTTTGATTAATTTAGCAAAACAAAACGCCAGGTAATAGTTCTGCTAATAGGTGCCATTTTGCAATCCTTATACACACACCATAACAACACCCGTATGTTGAAGCACAGTACGCCTGACTATGGTAACATTAATGCTCCGACAATCCATCAAGCTGTGCGGTTTCTTAGCTTACCAAAGTCGTACTAAAACATCTTGACGGATTTTTGTGCGCCATGTGTAATGTTCTTTATTCTTAAAGGAACATTTAAAGTTTTGGTGTTGTTTACTTGTGTCATCTTGCAGTCTACACATATCTTTTATGTGTGACTGCCATTTACTGGTCACACTTATCATTAAACCATGCACCAAATAATATAGCTTCTATGTCGTTAAGCACAACCAGAATTATTCCGTACATTAGGCGCACCGGGTTATAAGGCGTACTGTCAAATTTTGAGAAAATTATAGTATTTTAAGTGCGCCTAATAGTTTGGAAAATATGGTATACATTGTCTTTATTAAAACTGAAGATACAATATAAAATCAGCCGTAATCATGCTTTACTTTCATAAATTGCTAATACTACTGTATATATAATAATGATAAATAAATAAATGGGTTATACTTGTATAGCGCTTTTCTACCTTAAAGGTACTCAAAGCGCTTTGACAGTATTTCCACATTCACCCATTCACACACACATTCACACACTGATGGCGGGAGCTGCCATGCAAGGCGCTAACCAGCAGCCATCAGGAGCAAGGGTGAAGTGTCTTGCCCAAGGACACAACGGACGTGACTAGGATGGTAGAAGGTGGGGATTGAACCCCAGTAACCAGAAACACTCCGATTGCTGGCACGGCCGCTCTACCAACTTCGCCACGCCGTCCATAATCAGCTGTCATAACATTTATTTTCTAGGCATGCACTTTTTTCCAGCCAATACTGATAACCTCCTGCTTCTTTTGATAACCTATTCATAATCATCAGTTTTTAAAATGTTGATTTAACTGTAGTTTGTGCACACGTGGAGGTAAGAAAGACTCAAACTAAAGGTAGATTTGACAAACAGTACCTCTAGATTTGTTCTGACAAAAGCCAGTATACCCCGTTTGCACACAAACGGAGTATTGTAGGATTGCAAACTTGTCACTTCAATCATCTATTTGTTGTTTATTATTCCCATGTAGTAGTAGTTTGTGTGTACTTACATGCTATGTGCTGTGTGATGTTGCCTGCTTCTATTGGATATCACGTTCATTTTAGTGCGGTGTTGGTTGTTGTTTTAATTAGAAATAGATATTAGATATTTTGTGCATTGAACTTGCTGTGCTTCGGACGCTGTCATGTTGACATAAAACCACATTAAAAGTAGCCTGCCACATTACATCAAACAAAACGGCGTTGTAACGTACATTTAAGTAATTAATTAGATTACTCGTTACTAGTAAAAGTAACAGCGTGCACTGGCCGCCACTAATGCTGCCGGCCGACAGACATGCGTCTTTAAAGGAGAGAGCAGTTTTACTTAATTTGAGCTCATTTTGTTTTATTGTACATTGATCAACTTCAAAATCAACAAAATTATTCCCGAGCGCGGCCACAGCTGCTGCTCACTGCTCCCCTGACCTCCCAACCGGTTGGAACAAGGAGATGGGTCAAATGCAGGGAGTAATTTCACCACACCTAGTGTGTGTGTGACTATCAGTGGTACTTTAACTTTAACTTTTTAACTTGAATGGGATTGTGCTGAAAATGTTAATTTCCCCTCAGGGATTATTAAAGTATTTCTGATTCTGATTTCTCTTTACACGTGTATGACAGTTAATTTTAAAATATTACCTGTAATACATTTTCACAATGTTATGTAACTTGGAAGGTCAATGAACAGTGGCTACAAGGCTCAAATGTCCTACCTGGAATGGATAGCGTTTCTTGGCCAGGTATTCAGCTAAAATGTCTAACATTCTGACCATCTGCGAAAAGATCAGCACTCTGTTGCCTCTCTCTCGGAGTCGGGTCAGCAGCTTGTCCAGCAGCACCAGCTTCCCGCTGCCCCGCACCAGACTCTGAGACACACAAAGCAGTGTGACGGAGAGCAGTGTGCAACCATTGTTGCCCGTGGTGATGCCTGGAGCTTAAAAAGGTCTCACTAGATGAAACCTACTTGCAGGTGTTCCTGTTGTGTTTCAGGCTCTCCTTCTTCAGGTTGCTTGATGAGGAAGCCGTGGTTGCAGCATTTTTTCAGCTCCATAACAATGTTCAGAAAGCCTGAGGAGCTGCCTCGGGTTCCTTTGGAAAGAGCTTTGTAGTTACGTGTTAAAATCCACCTGTAAAAGTTACGGCACAAATTAGTGAAAAAAGGAAATATAGCTTTTGTATTGTTACCCTATGAAATCGCTAATCCTACTTGTAAAATTGTTTCTGCTGTGCCGACATGTCCACGCGAAGAATCTGTTCCACCTTGGCAGGAAGTGACTTCTCCACATCTTTTTTAACACGTCTGAGGAGGAAGGGCTCGAGGACTTTGTGAAGACTCTGGTAGCCGTTCTCACGTCCTTTGCCGTGATCATCTTCAAAGTCCTCCCACGAGTGGAACCTGAGTGGAACGAAATAGATTTAAACTATGCATCCTTGTCGAGAGGATATTATAGTACTAATAGATTGGAAAAACAAGTTGAATTTTTAGGCTTACGTGTGTTTCATTGTATCTATTAAACTGTATCCAAAGTACGGTATGTAAAAACACAGTTTAAATATCACAAAATGCCACAAACTCAGCGGGCTATTTTGAATATTCTAGATTATGAAACATTCCACTCATCTGGATAATAGGAGGATTTAGCCTTGAATGCAGAAGCTGTTCATCTGTGACATTCAATTCAGAATCAGAATCAGAATAGTTTTATTGCCATTGTTTGAGAACGGGTTCACAAACTAGGAATTTTTCTTGGTGCAAACGTGTGACATAAAACACATATAACACATATTTGGTATAAAAAGAGCTGTGACTGAGCTATCAGATAGACTTAGAAGGGATTCAAGGAATTCAAGGAGCTGCTGTTAGGAGTTATTGTTCATTTGCCTGATGGCCGAGGGGAAAAAACTGTTCAGGTGGCGGGAGGTGTGGGTCTGGGTGGAGCGTAGTCTCCTGCCTGAGGGGAGAGGGGAGAATAGTGTGTGTCCAGGGTGAGAAGAGTCAGCTGTGATCCGACCCACACGCCTCCTGGTCCTGGAGGAGAACAAGTCCTGGAGGGAGGGGAGCTTGCAGCCAATCACCTTCTCCGCAGCACGTACGATGCGTTGCAGTCTATTCTTATCCTGGACTGTGGCGCCGGGGAACCACACTGTGATGGAGGAGGTCAGGATGGACTCTATGATGGCTGAGTAAAACTGCACCAGCATCTCGGTCGGCACCTTAAGTTTCCTCAGCTGCCGCAGGAAGTACATCCTCTGCTGGGCCTTCTTGATGAGGGAGCTGATGGTCAGCTCCCACTTGAGGTCCTGGGTGATGGTGGTGCCCAAGAAACGGAAGGAGTCCACAATGGGGACGGGGGTGGGAGAGTCAATCAGGGTGAGGGGGGATGGTGGGGCTGTGACTTTCCTGAAGTCCATGATCATCTCCACAGTTTTCTGTGCGTTCAGCTCCAGGTTATTATTCATACCCGTAGATGGAGACAAACACATAACCGAAGACAGTATCTGCAGGGAGACTTCCTTGTTAACCCTTCGTGTGCATCATAAATATTTGTTCATCTAAACGGAAAGATATGGACATCCTATCAGTCGTCATCGAAGTAGGAGTAGACATTGTACAGTAAGCTATAATTTTTTTCTTTGTAGTTTGTATTTCTTGTTTAGCACTTAGCAATACTGTTACATGATGCTATTATGTTTCCTTACAGATTGATCTGTTTAGCAGAGCTCATCTTTCTTATATTCAGAATAAAAAATAAAAGGTTCTCGATCAGAATTTTGCCCAAAGTAATCGTTGCTAACTCTCACAAAGTCTGCACGATTTGCATTTTTGTGGGGAAGGGATTTGCGGGTCCTACCACTATGTCCCGCGATGACGTGTCTGGCTTCCTCATTATCTCTCAAAATGGCTCGGGAATCTCCACGAGATTGATACTATTTTGATCATATCTATTTCTTCGCAAACTTTGGAATACTTTTGGTGTCATAAATCGGATATATATGATAATAGCTTCAATTTAGGGGCAACTTGTTTTCCCACTCTACTGGTACTTTAAAGAGCAGAAGCAGTACACACTTGTCTGGCATGAGGAAGTGCAGCAGCGACCAAAGCTCCTTGAGAGAGTTCTGCAGCGGGGTGCCCGTAATGAGGAGTCTGTGGTTGGACCTGAACTCCATCAAGGTTTTGTACAAGAGAGAATCGTCGTTTTTCAGCCTGTGAGCCTCATCCACACCCAGGAATGCCCAGTTGATGTTACCAAGAACCCCCTGGGGAACAACATTGTGAAGTGTCAATGTTACAAACATAAAAAAGACCACAGACTTAAAACCATAACTAGGGATGGGCGATATAGCCTATCTTTATCGCGATATATATTGCAGCCTCTTGAGATAACGATATATATTTTGTCATAGTTATAAGAGAATTTCAAAACTGGTTACAAGGCTTCTAATGTTGACATATGCGGTTACATTTTGCATTATTTCCTGTTGTATTATTTTCTCAAAACTTTGAAGAATCTACTTGCTAATTTAACTTTAATAAACAATAATAAAAACAAAAATATTTTGAGATAATAAGCGGTAGAAAATGGATGGATGGAAAAAAATACTGATCTGTCGATATTTGTATTGATCTGTCCACCTTTGTTTACATTGAAGCACTCTCGTTGAGCAGTTAGCAATGTTCCTTGTATTTTCCTAAACTGTATAGTCTTTCATGTTAAATGGTAAAACACTTCCTTATGGTCTGGACCAGTGTTTCTTAACCATATGACCAGAACCCAGTGTTGGTCTGTCTGCCAGCGCCCCCTCGAGGGCTGCCAAAAATATCTGTTTCTCGGCTGTGGTCCGTAGGGGCCGCAGCGGTACTCAGTTGTAATACACTTTGACACCACTTGTGGCAGTAATGACAAAATCAAACAAACAGAAGAAGTCTGGAGCTAAAGTCATAGAGAAGTTTCTTAAGCACAAAAAATATGATTGTGGCGAAGTGAGAAGCTGTATTTTTATTTGAACTTGTATTTTTTGACAGTTTAGTTAAAAAACATTAATTAGTAATTTAGTTTATTTGTTTTAGCGCAACATTATTTTATGTAAATTAATTTTTTGTCAGTTATTTAGGATTCTATTCTTATGAAGTACAAATGGAGTAGTTGTGGGTAGTAATTAGGTTAGATTTACTTATTGAATTTGATTAAAATCTAGAGTAAGATTACTAATTCAGTGTTTCATTAAAACAAGGCAGAGGTTTTATTTACCAAGTCTACGGGCTATATAAGTAAAATTTGATTGATTGATTGATAATATTTTGGCCACTATAACATTACACACAGTTTGAGCCGTAATACTGTGTTTTAATACAGGATAATAAAAGACATTACATTAATAAAGTGATTATTTGGCATACCACTAGTTGGAGCTACAGTTTGAAAATCCATGCTCAGTTACCTTGTCTTTGAGAAGAATTTCATATGTGGTTAACAGTGCACTGAAACGGATTCTTTTGGTTTGATGGTTCACCCACTCATAATCACGAATCTGTTAGGAGCAGAAGAAAAAGTAAAGCACACAGTTTATATTATATTATTATCGTTACAAATGAGGTTGAACAGAAATGTTTTGCACGCACAACCTACCGTTTTTCTACTCATGACGTCACCGAGGTAGACTACTACATTCATGTCGGGGGCCCACGTGCAAAACTCCCTCTGCCAGGAGGTGAGCGTGGACAGGGGCACCACCACCAGGAAGGGACCATACAGCTGGTGCTGGTGGAACAGGTAGGACAGGAAGGAGATGGTCTGGATGGTCTTTCCCAGTCCCATTTCGTCTGCCAAGATGACGCTATTACACCTGCAGAAGAGAAGATGGCCGCGGTGTCTTAAGGCTGGTACAGACATATTCTAAATCTGGAGATTTTTATCTGTTACATACCCCACACAAATAAAAAAAATTAGTTGTTGAGCAGTTTTGATCTTTACGTGTGGTGAGCTACGATAATATCAACAGAGCACAGCCCACACTTGACGATTCTGTCCCACTAAGGAGCCAGACTCCATGCCCAAAATCTAGCATGAACAAATGTGATCTCAAAAGGGTGGGCGTATTAATCTGCATATACAGTAGATAGTATCCATACCAAGATGGTTATTGGTATCGGATCACTACAACTGTGATGGGATCGGATACTTTTGTTGTAGTTTCTCTTTTATACATCCAGCAAATGACTCGATTATGTGACTACAGCGTCTCTTCTAGTCTGTCAGTGCAAACAGCGTTATTTTCCACAAATATCTGCGTGCCATGTCGTGATTTTAGTGTTTTTTGTTTACATTTAAAATGTTTATTTTTTGCTACATTGTTACTTTGTTATTTTGCAAAAGTGACTTTTTCTCAAACAACTGCGTGCAATAGCAGGGTTTCTGCAGGTATCGGCAAATCTAATGTAATATTTTTGAATGAAACTTAAAACCAATTTAATGCCCATGTCTTACAGCAGATTGTTATTACATATAGCCACAAACATACAATTATCTGTATAGATACTATGTTAAGCATTTGACAATAATAATCTTGAATAGTCCAAAAGTTTACATTAACTGTAGCTAAATTAAGCACTAATGCAATCATACCCTTTCAAGTGCAATAAACATATTTTGCATAGCTGTATTTTTGACCATTGCAATTGAAAGTTTGATAACTAATAATACTAAATTAGTAAACAAAAATAATATGGACTCTTAATCTCTGTTAGTAAAAATTACATTTCAATATATTTTGAACATCTTAAAGTACAGTTTTTCTCCAACTGGAAAAACTGGGTCGGGTGGTTTGTTCTGTTGTCTTTTTTCTTGCCAATACCATCACGGCATACTTGCTCATTCGTCCATGTTCATGGGATCATGTTGCTCATTCAGTTTGAAAATGAAACATTCCCACACAGGGACATTTGGCTTTGTGATAAAATTTTTCCTCCTAACTTGTGTTACTTAACGGTGCTTCTCATTCGTGGGTTGCGACTCGCCAGGTGATATTCATGTATTCTATGTGTTAGCTAGTGGTCCCAACTATTAATACTGAAACGAAAATTGTTGATAACGGACAAGAGGCTTCACTTTGTTAGTTTAATTCTACTGTCAAATAAACATGCTCAGGTGCTAAGAGCAATGCACATAGTGAGACCTCTTGTATTGATTTTGAAAACCAGGGACGAAGAAAAAACACACACGGGCAAAGCAATTTATCGATAAGTTATCAAGTACATTTTCTTTTATCTTTCACTTAATTGACTTATTGGCATACAATTAGTATGAAAGTGTTTTAATGCCTTTGGATATCGAATTTAATGCTTTTTAATGCCATTCAAGTCCTTCGTTATTGCAAAAAACATTTAATAACTTTTCCATCCATCCATTTTCTACCGCTTGTCCCTTTTAATGGATTTAAATGGATTGCTTACCCAAAATCAACAGGAAACATCCCCAGCCAGCTGAGCCAGATGAACAACTGTCCATCGAGTGAGTCACATGCAGCATGCCATGTTTTCAATAAAATAGTGAAGACTTGGGAGACGCCAGCTTTCCCCACAGACATTAAGAGTTTTGGTCGGCTCGACACGTTTTGGAGACATTTATTGGGACAAACTCACTCTCAACACACCTCAGACCACAAGCCAATCTTATAAGGCGTAGGCTAATCAGGCGTGTGCAGTCTTTGGTCTGAAAAGGGAAAATCGGGACAAAAACATCCGGATTGTCCTAATGGGTTACCCTGCTTTACACTGGGGTGCGACGATTCATCGACAATAACATTTGCCAGCAACAAATACATTTGTCGACATAATCGCGACGTCGTCACGCATGATTTTCCGCAGGACGTGAATCAGCATTGTCACTCGCATCGACATCGCGGGTGAAAACATTAAGTGTCGGATATTTCCGCCTATTCTTGTTAAAAATCTGATCACCATGCTCATTTTGCGAAGTGTATCTTGTTTTCATGACACTATATCTGTGATACGGGAACATTAAAAGCGGAGGAATGTCAGACATCTGGAGGATGCGATCCCAACTAGGTAAGATTGTTAGTTTGTATCATGATAGCTTGCTAACAAGTGTCTCACGAAACTTGTGAAAAATAGATATAACTATAATTTTCGCCAAAGTGTGCCAGCTAAACTTTTGTTGAAATCAATTCAAATACTTTCTAAAGCATCGTCAATTTGCAATGTAATGAAGAAAGGCACAATAATAAGCGCAATCGCACACACACGCACATACACTAAACATTAGGCACTAGGGCTGTGAATCTTTGGGTGTCCCACGATTCGATTCAATATTGATTCTTGGGGTCACGATTCGATTCAAAATCTTTTTTTTTTTTCAATTCAACACGATTCTCGATTAAAAAACGATTTTTCCCGATTCAAAACAATTCTCTATTCATTCAATACATAGGATTTCAGCAGGATCTACCCCAGTCTGCTGACATGCAAGCAGAGTAGTAGATTTTTGTAAAAAGCTTTCATAATTGTAAAGGACAATGTTTTATCAACTGATTTCAATAATGTAAATTTGTTTTAACTATTAAATGAACCAAAAATATGACTTATTTTATCTTTGTGAAAATATTGGACACAGTGTGTTGTCAAGCTTATGAGATGCGATGCAAGTGTAAGCCACTGTGACACTATTGTTCTTTTTTTTTTTTTTTATAAATGTCTAATGATAATGTCAATGAGGGATGTTTAATCACTGCTATGTTGAAATTGTAACTAATATACTGTTGTTGATAATATTCATTTTTGTTTTACTACTTTTGGTTTGTTCTGTGTCGTGTTTGTGTCTCCTCTCAATTGCTCTGTTTATTGCAGTTCTGAGTGTTGCTGGGTCGGGTTTGGTTTTAGAATTGGATTGTATTTTTATGATATTGCTGTGTATTGTTTTGTTGGATTGATTAATTAAAAAAATAAAAATAAATACAAAAATAAAAAAAAAATAAAAAAACTTCAAATAAAAACATTTTTAAAAAATCGATTTTTAAAAAATGAGAATAGATTCTGAATCGCACAACGTGAGAATCGCAATTCGAATTCGAATCGATTTTTTCCCACACCCCTATTAGGCACCAGTGCGCCAGTATCATAAGATTAAACATACAATCCATTAGATAGCTAAAATGTTGACAATTATTCACTGGTACAATTATATGCATTGAGTCTATTAAAGTGCTAAAAATGCCAGGAGTTAGTCAATAATATATCAGTGTGCAGCTTTTATAAACACGTCATCACAAACTGTTACTTTTTTGAGCAAGTTAGTTTTGTTGTTTTATCGTTTTTTTGTTATTGCTGCTATTTCAACAGTCCTTTTTTTATTACATAAAAAATACACCGGGTACTTGTTTTATATAATAGTTTATCCATCCATCCATTTTCTACCGCTTGTCCCTTTCGGGGTTGCGGGGGGTGCTGGAGCCTATCTCAGCTGCATTCGGGCTGAAGGCGGGGTACACCCTGGACAAGTCGCCACCTCATCGCAGGGCCAACACAGACAGACAGACAACATTCACACCCACGTTCACACACTAGGGCCAATTTAGTGTTGCCAATCAACCTATCCCCAGGTGCATGTTTTTGGAGGTGGGAGGAAGATAGTTATTTTAAAAAATTATAACAGCCTAATGAGCAGCATAGTCACAATATAAATACATATTTATGAACAGATTAGTCATCTTTGTTGTTAGTAAGCACATGCCTAAAAATATCTCAAGCTGATTTTAAAAGTTGATGGCTAAATTACAGCCACTGAAAATGTGTAAATGTTATAATATGACTAGTCGCCTGATCGTTAAGATAGTCGATGACTAGCCAACTATCAAAATAGTCGTTAGTTGCAGCCAAACACTGCTCCTTTTTCTGTTAAAACCTCTTTAGTCCCAGCCATCTACACACCTGCACCAGGAGTGAGCCAACCAGTTGAGGCCAGCCAGCTGATAGTCTCTCAGCTGCAGGTTCTCATCTCCGATATACGACGGCTGCTTCTTCAGAGGAGAGAATCTTGGCCTTTGTTTCAACACCTGACGAAGTAATGCGACAATTTTTTAGAGAGATTTAACAACATGAAGCTGAGCGCAGAAAGCATGAGTGCCGCTTTGACGTCGACCTTGCAGTCTTTAGAGGGGATCGTTTTACTGGAGTTGCGATGTAGGAAGCTGTCGATGCAGTGCTGAAACTTCTTCTTCAACAGCGCCCCGTCCTCCCAGCTGCACTCAGAGTACGGTAAGCCCATCCACTTGCATAAGTACTCTGGCTCGTTGGAGGATGGAAGCTTGTGGCTGTGAGCTGAAAGGGGTCAACATTTGACTGCTGAGTTCCAAAAGCAGAATTTAGTGACATTGTCGTAAAAATGCACTGACTTACATGGGAAGTCAGAGGATCCATGTGTTTTCCCTGTTTTGGTTGCTGGTGATGAAAACATTTTCAATGAATATGTGGCAGCCAGACTCCCATGTGCACGTCAGTTACGGATGGGTACCAAATTCGGTACTAAAGTTAAAGTACCACTGATAGTCACACACACACTATGTGTGGTGAAATTACTCTCTGCATTTGACCCATCCCCTTGTTCCACCCCCTGGGAGGTGAGGGGAGCAGTGAGCAGCAGCGGTGGCCGCGCTCGGGAATCATTTTGGTGATTTAATCCCCAATTCCTACCCTTGATGCTGAGTGCCAAGCACGGAGGTAATGGGTCCCATTTTTATAGTCTTTGGTATGACTCAGCCGGGGTTTGATCTCACGACCTACCGATATATATATGTACCGACCGAAGTACGTCTGGGTACCAATTCACGTAAAATCAAGAGGATGCCATATTTCGATACCTGGTTGCACGTGGCGTCTTGTCCCGTTGCAGACCGCACTGGCTCAAGCATTTGGCCAGGAAACAAGCAGTCAAGCCTTTAGAGCGGACTCAGACAGACTGCCTTTAAGTAATGTTAGAATTTTCCATGCAAAAACAAAAAAAGGAAGGTGCTCTAAAGTACTGTAAGGCTCCACTTCTCAAAATGCGCTAGCTCAATGCTACCAATTAGCATTGGGGTTTTTGCATGGGGATTTAAACACCTCCAAATCTGGTAATGATAACTACAACGAAGATGCACGTTACAGTCAAACAGTTGGTGTCTTAAAAAGTACAATACTTAGAGTATAAACACTTTGTAAGACTCGACAAAAGAAAAGATTGGCACATTTAACTTAATGGCAATGACAACTTCCTGGCAAAGGCAATACACCATAGTCTATACACTACTGCCATCTAGTGTCTTGGAATTGCAACTGTTCCAAAGTCTATTATATACTACAGTCCAGTACTTCTTGCAAATGAGACACACAAGTGTAAGAAACAAAATAACAATTGGACAGCACAGCATTGTTGAATGTTAAACACACACATACAGGTATATATATATATATATATATATAGACGTGGCGAGAGGGCGTGGTCAATTTGACATCAGATATATGACATGATCATTTTTGATTTGCCATATATTTTCTTTAAACATGCAGGTAGTTTACACTGGCTTGAACAAGAAATACAGTAATTTGCTTAAAATACCTTTCCCTTGATCTTTCTCATCTTACTTTTGCCGGGTGTCAACTGTTCAGTTGCGCGACCAGCTGACGCGCTTCTGACAGGCGATTTACATGCACGTTCTTTTTTCAAAATAAAGCAATGAGGAACGTTTTTATGATATTTGAGCTGTTTTTCAAACGTATTATAGCCAATAGTACGTAAATAATAGAGTGTATACAGTATATCAATTCATACAACTTATCACTTAAATTTGTTTTCATTTAAAAAAAAGTGTTATATACACACACATATACACACACACATATATATATATATATATATATATATATATATATATACACATATATACATATATATACATACATACATACATACATACATACATACATACATATATATATATATATATATATATATATATATATATATATATATATATATACACACATACAGTATATACATATGTGTATGTATGTACAGTATATATATATATATATATATATATCCATTGCTTTCGGTCTCCCCTAGAGGGGGGGGGGGGGGGGGTTACCCACATATGCGGTCCTCTCCAAGGTTTCTCATAGTCATTCACATTGACGTCCCACTGGGGTGAGTTTTCCTTGCCCGTATGTGGGCTCTGTACCGAGGATGTCGTTGTGGCTTGTACAGCCCTTTGAGACACTTGTGATTTAGGGCTATATAAATAAACATTGATTGATTGATTGATATACCGCATTTTTCGGACTATAAGTCGCAGTTTTTTTCATAGTTTGGCTGGGGGTGCTACCGTAAAATATCAAGTAATATTATTTAGCTCATTCACGTGAGAGACTAGACGTGTGTGTGTGTGTGTGTATATATATATATATATATATATATATATATATATATATATATATATACACAGACACATATATATACCAGTAAAGGTACCCATCTTTAATGTCAATGGTAGCGCTCTTACCGATGATTCGCTCAACAAACTGGAACTGCTTATTCAAGTCGCCGATCAGCTCCTGTTGGCAGTTATAGAATTCTACATCCTCAGGAGACGCCTTCCTCAACCTGCAATTAAAAATGTACTTCATTTTTTTTTAATGACTATAGTGCATGATAGCTTTGTAAGTAATTTTTTTTACCATGAATTAAGCTCATCCGTCTTCTTTATGTAGTTCTCCAGTTTCTTCAAACCTTTCACTTTCTGCTGCGTCAGCGATTCCAGGCTCTCCCATGTGTTGTGGATGTAAGACCAGCCCTTCCATTTGATCAGATACTGAGTTTCACCTTCCTCTTCATTTTTGGGGTCAAAGCCTTCGCATGGGTCGCCGTTCTCTTCCATAGCGTAACCGGTCGTGGAAGCTCCCGTGGCTACGAACAGCAAGGAAGGAGAACATATTTAGAACTGAGCTTATTTGCATTCCAAGAATCAGCATCTTACAAGAGTGCATTATCACGTTATAAAACTGCCATGTGGCCCACTTTCCCAAAGGAGGGGGTCATGCAATGTCAACGCGCATGTTGGAATTCGTGTTTCCCCTCAACGAACCGCAATTCACCACTATCAGTCGCACTCATGCAGCCTCACCATCGCCATGATTGACTAGAGGATGCACTATTACCTTGCTGCTCACTTGTGTTCTCATCTATTTAGACAATAATGGCTACATAGTGGTCCGTCAATCTACTCCGCTATACAAGCTGTGCACGACTACTCTTCTTGGTTGATGAAATGTGTGGGATGTTGTGACGCATTTTAAATTAGGCAGGAAAATACCTCCTTTTTTGCCGGTCCTGGTGTCCATGACTTTCTCGATGGTTTCGCTGTCGTCGTCCTGCTGCTCCTCGCAGGCATCACCCGTCATTTCAATCAGGTCATCAGAGTCTGTTTCAAAGTCATGTTGGTCTTCTTTATAGCTGCAAAAAAGAAAAAAAACATTAACAAATATGAACATTAATTGATTTCAGTGTTACCATCTGTACATTAAGTTATTTCAACTTAAAAGGAAACTGCAGTTTTTGGGGGGAATTTTGCCTATTATTCACAATCCTTATATGAGACAAGAGCATAAATGTTTTTGTTTTTTTTAATGCATTTTAACTCCTAAATTAATGCTAGCAAAAGTCAGCTAACAATGGAGGTAATGGCATTCGCTCTATTCCACTTATAAAAAACCTCCATCAATGTTTTATATAAACGCTGTAAGTATATATGTAATGTAACAACAGGCACATTCTTAATAACATTTATTATACAATACTTACCTATTTTGCTCATACGGCAGCGTATTGATTTCACAGACGCATTAGAACGTTCGCTATTTCCTTCAACAACAACAACTATTACTAATCATGACAGACTTCATGAGAAACAGCGTTTACTTTGGGACCAATGGTGATCCAGAAACTTGTATTTTTTAGCCTGAATGTAAAGAGAATGAGGTACAAGTTTTAGAAGCCGTGTGAGAAGAAGATCCAATGAGTACCCATATTGCTACAGTAAGTGCTAAACAGGAAATACAAACTATGATGATCATTTACTGTACAATGTCTGCTCTCACTAGGATGCCGATTGATGGGATTTTTTTTTTATAATCCTCAAAAACAAAAAAAAACTTATTTTTGTGTCTTTTTCGCTATCTGCGGGTCTAAGTTCAATGTCAAAGTTGACCAACTTCTCGGTCTATGTCCACATCCTTCGACTAACCAGGTGAGACATGATTTATAATCTAGAAATAACTTTCACCAACTCACCGCCTCGGTATGTCGATAGAAGCATAAGCTGTGGTCAAAGGGCTGCTAAAAATAGTCCCTCTGTGTTAGAGCTTATAATAACAATATTGCTAATACTTGGTTAATATTCAGGTCAGGACATGGAATATATTGGCGGTTTTTGGATGTTTTTAGAGCTCCCCATGGCTCCATTGTTAGCTGAATTTTGCTAGCACTTACTTACGAGTTAGAATGCATCAATAAAGAAAAACATGTTCTTGTCTTACATAGAGATTGTGAATGATAGACAAAATTCCAAAAAAGTACAGTTCCTCTTTAAATAAAGGCGTGTACCTTTTGACTTTTGTCGCCCCTCTGCGACGAGTATGTCTCTTCGGAGTATCGTCATCGTCCTCATCCTCGTCGTCCTCATCCTCGTCGTCCTCATCCTCGGGTGAAGACTCTTGTTTCCTGGACTTCTTTCCTCTCAGGGACACTTGTTTCTTGTTTGAGGATTTTGTCTGAGGCCTGAAAAATAACCCCAAAAAAGAAATGGGCGAGGCCCTCTTATAGACACTGAACCAAATCATTGGAACATATTTCCTTTTGAAGCCTTTTTATTTTCACTTTTTTTGTACATGCTCAGTATCAATGTAAAGCCATCAGAAAACAAATTAAAATGCATCACAATATGGAATGAAGTGATCAAACGACCAGCTAGCAGCTGTCTGACGGCCAGGCCTTGCTAAGCTCTTACCTTCTAGCAGGAAGTCGTCTGGATCTAACTTTTTTCTCTTCCTGCTCACTGTCTGAACTGTCGGACGCTTCCTCCTCTTCGTCATCATTTGAGTCATCATCATCATCTTTCCAGATATTTCTTACAACAAAGAAATTACCATCAACCAATTTTGTCGTTTTTTGTTTCTTTTTCTATTAGTGCCCATTTGGTGTGGTTAAGACAATTTGAATGGGGGTAAACTACAGTAGGTAAGGTTGTATTTTTGCCTCATTCCTGTGAGAATCCTGCGTGTGACTAACGCTAGGCCTGGGCCGATATTAGACATGTCATTTAACCAAAAGATAAATTAAAATTAAGTCGGTAACTTTTGCAGCGTCGATAAGCGCCAAATGCATGAGTTGTTACTGGCCGCAAGAGGCAGAGTGGTCACTCTTTCTAGCAGCTGCAGGGCGTTTGTACCACATACAAATAAACGGTAGTCATGATAACCGCTGTAAAACGCCCGGCGGTTTGTATTTCCGTATTAAATTAAAATGATCGAAAAACTGATTGATAACATCACTTTGATAAACTTGTGATATCAAAATGTATTTCGATACTTTTCAAAATAAAGGGTACCACAAACAAATATCCTTATTGGCCTCATATTAACAGAAAATCTAACAATACATTAAACATATGTTTCTTATTGCACTCAAAGAACAATTTTAGAATATTACAATAAAAATTAAAAGGCATAAACACACTTGGCTTTTCTTATTGTACTCAAAGAAAAATGTACAACTTGATATATTACATATCGTCTGCCATAATCTAGGATTAGGTTGGAATAGAATAGAAAGCTTTAATGACATTATATTAAATGCTTCATGATTTATGGTTTCCACTCTTGGTCTGTGCTTTGAGTCAAATACAATCATTAGTAAGCACTAAAAACCACTAGTAAATACTATGGTTGAAAAATACACAGATAAGACATGTTGGCAGGTAAAACACACATTGTAAAAGACAAAACACAAAGTGTAGGAATTTGTAACAAAATGTAGTCACTTTACTTGCATTAGTTTACGCCACGTGGCGGTTTTGACTGCGCTAATAATTGGCAAAATATTAGCTATGTGCGCGTCTACGTATCTATATGTTCACAGCAGGGGAGCTGGTTAACTACATTGCAATCCTTTTGCAATTTTGATTATTGTTATTTAAATGTTTACTTATGTTTGAAGAACATTTTGTAATACTTTAATGCCACCTTTGGCGAGGCAGGTTTTAGAGCAGAGCTTGCAGTGTGGCGTTTCTGTATTTAAAGTGTCACCTTTATAGGTGGTTTTAAAGCCCAAATCCCCTATTTTGCGCTTCAAACGCCCTCTTAACCAGTAGAAACAACTTTTTTTCCCATTTCTTCCTTTAAACATTGTTTTTGCTTTTATGTGCTTTGCGTGTGCATTTTGGCACACTCAACTTCATGCGCCTCAGCTCTGTACGTCACCGCCGCAGAGCAGCATGCAAATGAAAAAAAAAGGCCTGGTATTTTCAAAGGCAGTATAGAATCGTTTTAAATTTGTTAGTACCGCAGTACTTAATTAGCACCAGTGTACCATACAACCCGAGGAAGGACTTGCGCTAACTTACTAGCTAGTTTAAATGCTAACATGAAAACAAGAGACATTAACGTCTTGTCCCATTAAGAAACGTCATATCCCAATGTAAACTTGTATTAACACATTACGGTCTAAACTACTTAGATACAATATTCCCATTAAACATAAAGACTGTGCTGTCTTTTCACAAAGTGATGATATATACTCCACAATGTTGCGTTGAAACAGACGGACGTCCGTTCAATAACAATAACTATTTAGCCTTTTTTTTTATTGTTTTGGTTATCTATAATTTAGGGTCCTCCAAGCTCTCCTAAGCAGAGAGACAACCTATCGTACTGCTTTTGGTTGTGATTTTTATTTAATTGCAAAATGTTGCTAACAGACAGAGTATAGCCATCCATCCATCCATTCTATACCGCTTGTCCTTTTCAGAGCCGCGGAGGTGCTAGAGCCTATACCAGCTGCACCCTTGGGCTGGACGATTATGGCAAAAAGAATAATCACGATTATTTTGGTTGATATTGTAATCATGATTAATTACACGATTAATCATTAATTTTAAAACATAGGTATTTATTGTACCACCAAAACTCAAACTTAAATATAGTTTTAAAAAACCTGGATAAACATTTGTAACAAATAAACCACAACATGTAAAATAACAATAATAATAGCAATAACAATACATGTAAGTAGCAATATCAATATAAAAAACATTAAAGTTCTGTGTTTTCGTTTTAATTGTTTATAATTCAGTGTTTTACTTCTTGCACTTATTTTAACACCATAGAATGTGTGCTTTTTGTGTAAAACAGTTGAGTGGGTCGGGGATAAGTGACCTCTACCGGACACATTATTTTCCCAAACAAATGTTTCTTCTCCTCACAATGACAACATTTCACTTATATGTATGCCAATTCCCCTGACATTAATTTGCGTTTATCAGCGGATTCCGTTTCAATGGCCAATTATGTGACTCCGTCCACAGTTGTCAACGCATAAATCATGCTTTACTTTTTGTTGAGTTAAGTGATTATTGATTAAGCATACTAGCGCTGTGTCAAATAAAAAGTAGCAACAATGATGACATCCCAAACTTCTCGTAGATATAGTCTTTTCTCACTCATTCCCTCCTCCTCTTTCACCGTCACGAGCTCCGGAATTTGCATGCACTTTGCGAGGCTCTTTAATCGTTTTTTTCCATTATTGTATTTTAATAATCGGGAGAAGCCATGATTGAAATCAAAATTAAATTAGTTATTAATTGTCCAGCCCTAGTACACCCTTCAGACAATCATTCACACACAAGGGCCAATTATATTTAATTTGTATTATCGGTTTCACTTAACTTGGATATTTAAAAGTTTATATTTCCAATTACAATGGTAAAATATACGAGAAATACAAGTTTATTGCATTTGAAAGGGTGTATATGGATTATTATTATGTATTATCATTACATCAGTGGTTAATTTAGTCTAAAATTAATGTTGACAATATTATTGTTTATCGGCAATAATTTGTAGGTTGATATATCGTCGAGCAACATTTGTTACTGGCCCAGGCCTGACTGAAGCATAAAGGAGTGGGACTATTCAGGATAGCTGCAGTAGCATCTGTCAGCAGATAATACTGTGTAATTTATTTCTCTTTCAGACGTATCAGGCCGGTAGTGCATTCTTCACACATTCTTCACTCACGCTTTAAGCGAGGGATGAGGCAAAAACTAACCCAGACCCACCGTACTAATTAGAGACGTCAAATTGGAGGATATCAGGTCCTGACCGACTGGGACTAACTCCATTACTAGCAAACAGATGATGATAAAATGAGCAAATAAAAACAACGATATGGTATGCAGTGTACAGTTATTAACTAACATCGTGATACAACCTTTGCAATACTTACTCCTTCTTTTTAGCACGGGGGCTTTTCCTTTTTGGACTTTCGCTCTCAGAGTCACTGCTACCCTGTTAAAGCAGACCAAAACATATGAGCCCCCACTTATGGTTGGTCGACTGTCATTCTGCATTAACGGTGTTTGGATGTCGGTTTTGCTGTGTACCCCAGCGCCGATGTTCAAGCGAGACGGCTCTTGTCTACTGCGGTTTGACCTTCTTATCCCGTACACGTCTGGGTGCTCCTCCCACGCCTGCAATGAGAGAGCAGCTACAGTCAAGACAAGATGTCACAAATGCATTATTAAGCTTAATTCTGCTTTACCTTCTTGACAGCAGTCTGTTCCTTCTTCTTCACTGGTTTGTCTTGGGCATCTAAACCCCTTTGTCTTTTCGACTCAGCAGACTCGCTCCCAGACTCCGAGCGACTCTCGAACTCGGAGGAGCTGTTGGATTCAGAGTTGCGGGTTCCTTGCCTCTCGCTGGCGTGCTCGCTGGCGTGCTCGCTGGCGTGCTGACTGCCGTGTTCGCTGCCGTGTTCGCTGCCGTGTTCGCTGCCGTGTTCGCCGGCGTGCTTGCCGCCTTGCTCACTGCCATGCTCGCCAGCGTGCTCGCCAGCGTGCTCGCCAGCGTGCTCACCAGCGTGCTCGCCAGCGTGCTCGCCACCATGCTCGCTCTCTGACTGGCTGCCCGACTCTGACGCGGAGCGGTTGGATTCTTCGGAGGCCGAGTTGCTGCGGGAATGAGAAGAAACCGTAAGTGTTTTAAACTATGACTGTTACACTGCTGACCACAACTTGATGCAACATGGCCACGGCTGATCAGTGCACTAAGACAATAATAACACTTAGTGCAGGCTTACTAAACTGGCGGCCCGTCAAAGCTTTTCATATGGCCTGCTGATCATCACCCAAATAGGTTTGATGAAACCATTCAAACTAGAGTTGCTCATGTATGCTGTATTCCCGCCACCTTGCAGGGGACAACAGTGAGGCATATGTGCCACAATGAAGCAGTAGTGGGGTGAGTCGAAGAAGAGCACTCATTCAAACCAAAAAGGGTACCGTATTTTCCGCACTATAAGGCGCACCTAAAAACCTCCAATTTTGTCAAAAGCTGACAGTGCGCCTTATAATCCGGTGCGTCTTATATATGGACCAATATTGAGCCTCCAACAGGTAAAAGTTTCAATCAGTCAATCAATCGCAACTACGGTAAGCAGCCGCCGACGTCATTTTCCCCCGTCTTCATTTTCCCCCGTAGAAGAAGAAGAAGCGTGCGGTGCATGCTGGGATATATGACTGTGCAAGGCGTGCCGTTTCATTTCCATTTGTTTGTTTATGTAAAGACCCCAAAATGGCTCCTATTAAGAGACACGCTTACGACGCAGAGTTTAAACTTAAGACGATCAGTCACGCAGTAGAACACGGGAATAGAGCAGCAGCGACACTGACTCGATTAATGACGATTTCGACGAGACGGAGCCGGGCACGTTTGATTTACCGTAACAGTATCACTGTTTTTTACGTATTTATTGAATCAGGGAAAAGTTCCCCTCCACTATGTGATATAAATGTTGCACTACATGTTATACCTTGCTGTTGTTAAAAGATAAACAAAACACCACGTCACTGACTTTACCTCGGGGAAATAATAAAACAGCTGTTTATTCATTTTGGGAGTGAACAGAGTTGTCAGAACGCTGGTTTGTAATCTATTAATAAAGTTTGACTGACCGATCTGACTGTTTTGTTGACATTCCCTTTAGCGCAGCTCCATCTAATGGATGCATAACGTAACCCCAGCCTCTACTGTAGCGTCTATTCTATGCGCCTTATAATGCGGTGCGCCTTATATATGAACAAAGTTTTAAAATATGCCATTCATTGAAGGTGCGCCTTATATTCCGGTGCGCCTTATAGTGCAGAAACTACGGTACTATTGACCTTAAAAAAATCTAACTAAATCGTGAAAATCTGACTTTTAACAGTGACTGGACAACAAAGTATAAATGAGCTTAAGTCATTTCCTGTCAGACCCTTTAAGCGACGAACACACTGTCCCAGAGAAGCAGCAACAACGGAGAAACCCACACGTGTAAGCTTCATCACGAACCTTGGTCCGCTCTTTTTAAGTAGATATTGTGCATGTGGATATTTGTTTTGCATTGAAATTGTGGTGGTGTTGTTTTTTGGCCGAGTAACTCTCTGGCGACCAAATCTCGTTTAAGACATGTAGCGCTAAATTAGACCAGTAGAGGGCTAAAACACTACACCTCAGGCTTAAATTTGTTGAGCCACATTCATTGTGTGCAATGTTTGCTGTGGATGTTGTCAAATTTCTCTATGCGGAAAAATCTGTAGTGTGTGTGAATGGGGTGGCGGGGGACATCAGCAAGACAATCGCTTCACTATTAAATTTTGTACCCCCTCCACCACCAAGTATAGCTGACGCAGTAAGGATAATTTCAACCCAAATTTCTGAAGAAGTGTTTACATCCGCTCCAATCTGAATGACTATCGGCATTCACCACTCGTCTCGATCGGAACGAGGTTTTGATCCAAAGGTGTGATCGGGTCAGAATATTCCGAATTGCGTGTTTACATGGAGTATTTTTATTCCGGTTAGGTTTTTATTCCCATTAATTGTGTCCATCTGCACATACAGTAGCTATAGTGTTAACGTTCATACTGTGTGTAGTGTTACAGTAGCCAAAAATATACTTGTTAAAAAAACTATATATATATATATATATATATATATATATATATATATATATATATATATATATATATATATATATATATATATATATATATATATATATATATATATATATATATATATATATATATATATATATATATTAGGGCTGTGAATCTATATCTTTGGGTGTCCCACGATTCTATTCAATATCGATTCACGGGGTCACGATTCGATTCAAAATCAATTTTTTTTTCAATTCAACACGATTCTCGATTCAAAAACGATTTTTTCCCGATTCAAAAGGATTCTCTATTCATTCTATACATAGGATTTCAGCAGGATCTACCCCAGTCTGCTGACATGCAAGCAGAGTAGTAGATTTTTATAAAAAGCTTTTATAATTGTAAAGGACAATGTTTTATCAACTGATTGCAATAATGTAAATTTGTTTTAACTATTAAATTAACCAAAAATATGACTTATTTTATCTTTGTGAAAATATTGGACACAGTGTGTTGTCAAGCTTATGAGATGCGATGCAAGTGTAAGCCACTGTGACACTATTGTTCTTTTTTATAAATGTCTAATGATTATGTCAATAAGGGGTTTTTAATCGCTGTTATGTTGAAATTGTAACTAAAATTTATACTGTTGTTGATAATATAAATTTTTGTTTCACTACTTTTGCTTTGTTCTGTGTCGTGTTTGTGTCTCCTCTCAATTGCTCTGTTTATTGCAGTTCTGAGTGTTGCTGGGTTGGGTTTGGTTTTGGAATTGGATTGCATTATGGTATTGCTGTGTATTGTTTTGTTGGATTGATTAATTTAAAAAAAAAAAAAAAAAAATCCAAATAAACTTTTATTTTTTAAAAATAGATTTTTTAAAAATGACAATCGATTCTGAATCGCACAAAGTGAGAATCGCGATTCGAATTCGATTCGATTTTTCCCACACCCCTAATATATATATATATATATATAAGAAATACTTTAATTTCAGTAGTGAATTCTAGCTATAAATATACTCCTCACTTTAACCCCGCCCCCCCGACCAAGCCCCCGCCCCCTTAATCTCCCCAATCACCCCAATTCGGAGGTCTCAAGGTTGGCAAGTATGACCTTAGTGCACATAAAAAGTAAGAATAAAACACTCAATGGCACAATTATCTAAGGTGACAGAAACATCATTACATTATGCACCATGTTCCTCATTTTATTACATAGTTTAGTTTATTTCAAACATGCATAAATGGTTGTATTGGAATATATCTCGTTTACAATTTCTAATCCAACATGTCCGAAAGAAGCACTTCCTATTTAAATTTACCCCTTTACCCAATACATAGGTCACCAGTCGGGGTGTAACAATTGATCGATTTATATTCCTATAATTCAAGTTTATTGATCTATGCTCTACTAGTCTACTAGGAGATACATATAGAATTGACATCATTTTAAAAAGGTAATTACTTGATTTTATCTATACTGGACAAAAAATGTTGGCTTTAAAAACGGCAGACTTTATATAAAAGGTGTTTTAGCACCATTAAATAAATAAAGACATTAAATGTTACGCGAGTGTGTCACCTGTCTGTGACGTCATCGCCACGCACCATCAAAGCACTTTGGCGGATATCACAAGAGAAGCAGGCGAAGGAGAAATTAACAAGCCACCATTGCGATCCATTGTGTAGGCTTTTGTAAAAACAGGTGTTCTTAATAAGTTGCTCACTGTTTGTAGAATATGTAAAATACAATGTCCGTCCATCCACTTTGTACCGCCATTGGGGTCGCAACACGACAAATCTCTCAAACCACCTATGGCCCCATGGGATCCCACACGTCGACCGCCCAGTGTTCATGGAGCAGCAGCACAAAGTCGGAGTTGGTTTCACTTGCCCTTTTGTTGAATATTACTGCACTGCTGTTTATTAAAATGAGAATAGCGCAACAGTTTGAATATTTAATATTTGTTGACCAGTCATGTGTGACGTCATAGGAGGTCGAATGTGATGCGAGTAGATGTTGAAAAACAAGTAGCCGGTAAATCTACTAATTAAACATACAAATATGTTCATTGGACTTTTTTAGCTATTAATATTGTACCATTTATGTTAAAAAACAGCAAAAGCAGCAGGTAAATCTAATGTTAAAATGTTGGTTACTGTACTTTCATTAAACATTTCTTGAATACTAAGAAAGAGTTGAAAAAAGGTTTCCTTTTCAACCGAAAGTGTTGGCTGCACTTTATTTAAATAAGATGTGAATGCACTGGCCAATAATTGTTGTTTACTTGCTTTTTGTATTCCATAATTCATTTAAAACTAAGAAAAAATCTGCAATATAGGAAAAGTCACCTGCAGTGCCCAGTATTCACTATGTATTTCAGTCAAACTGGTTAAATGTTTGGCTAAAAAGTTACTGAATCGATTTCTATTCACTGAATTGTTTGGGATTGCATCATCCTAATAGAAAAATAATATTGTCTCTGAATCATATCGGCAACATCAAATTATGATTTGATTTGAATCGTTGTTAAAACAATCATTTTTTGATTGATTGATTGAAACTTTTATTAGTAGATTGCACAGTTCAGTACATATTCCGTACAATTGACCACTTAATGGTAACACCCGAATAAGTTTTTCAACTTGTTTAAGTCGGGGTCCACGTAATCAATTCATGGTAAATTACACCTCTAGTCACCAGTAACTATTTTCACCTCCTGTGTTTAACATATACTACTCACAAAAAGATTAAAGATGACCTAGTTCTTACAAACTGACACACAAGCACAACTTATTGATGGCAGTAACACCTAACAGCTACTGAATAATGCAAAAATCTGCTTGTAACTTCCCCCCTTTCTGTTTATTTTCTACACTTCTAAACACACGAGGGCGCTGTTTACCTCTAAAAGTCTAACCCTCACGTGTAAAACGTTTTTTTTTTTAATCCAATATAAGAAAGAATAATCTTGGATTAATAGTACTAATATGTATTGTGATAGAAAGAACACTTATATATCAGACATTCGTCAAGGAGTGACGGCATGACCTCTCCGAATTACCAAAGGAGAGTGAGCAAAACTTCCGCATACTCTAAAAGTAGGTGGGCTCTTTAAGAACTTCTCAGAACTCTATTGGTTGATGCCTCGCCAGTCAGCAATCCAGCCAATAGCAATGCTCTGCTCAGAGTGTCGAGTTAAACACTTCCGGTTCCTGTGTCACGCCAACTTTTTAACACATGAAGCCAGTAAACTCAGCAAGGAAAAGCAATGGATATTTTAAGATGTTTAAGACCGTTTTACCAAACATACTACATTAAAATAAGAAATTGTCATTGTATTTAACGTTTGTTTGTTTCTTTGTTTACTGCTCCACCACGATATTTGCCTGTAATCATAAACAGATTTTGAATGTTGCCCTCAACTACTAAATCTAATCAAAATGGCTGCCACAATACACACACACACTTCGAGGGATTGAATTAACTATTAATGTAAACATGTGTGTGGTAATCTTAAACCAGTATGTTGAAAAGGCAGACAATAATAATAATTTGTCATCAGGCTGCAAACCTTGTAAATATTTGTAATCTGGTGTTTTGTTAACTTTGCGTGGTGTTTGCTTGCATGATGTCATTATTCAGAAAATAAGTAAAATACAAGAAGATACATTTAATTAAAAAAGTAAACAAATGTGCAAATGTCACAAAAACGAACATTTAGTAATAAATTGCAATAAATATTGTAAATGCTACAATAAGTTTTATTTAGTATATGGCATAAAAAATGGTCTTGCATACCGTTAGCATTGAACAAATCAAGTCTCTTTCAAAAGGTGCATAATCACACAAGTACTTCATTCACCATTGTATTTAGGTGCATACTGTACATGTGCAACTTCGTTACAGGCAAGCACAAGAAAAACTCACAAGATTGCGTGCATGCATTTACATTTTCTATAAAATGTAAATAACAACTTTCAGATGTAGCTCCCCGTATGTTTAGGCACTCCAAAAGATAATGGTTTAAAGGCAACCAACAATAAAATGGTGCAATGCAGTACCACGTACTTTTACGATGTCATATATATATTTATAGCAAAAAAATTATTATTGCGTTCATTTCTGCAAAATAAAATATAAATACAAAAGCAGTGCATTTTGTTGGGGCAGGGCCACATTCATCTCCAGGGAAATGATGTGGGAGCACAGGCCTGCAACCTTATTTATTGGTGGAACAAATGCTAGGAAAATCAGGGTGTGGCTATAAAACAATAGCAAGGGCATTGGTGACACTGGTGCACTTGGTCAGTCACAGTTGCTAATGTATACATAAGTGGTACACAAGTATAGACCATGCTCGACAAGGTAAACAATAAAAAACATGGCAGGAAAAGTGCATTAAAAAAGAAGTCCCATACCTGGATGCATTGCTGTGAGCCGACCCTTCATCCTCTTGCTTTTTATTCCCGTTCTTCATGATTGCAAAATGATTTCTTTGAAAATATAAATATCCTTTGATCGGTTGATGTCCTGGTATTTAATGCCCAAAAGTGTCACAGAAGTCCCTGTAGACTGCATACACTCGGGAGGCAGTTAAATCCCAGGCGGTGCGAAGCGAAAGGAGAACGTGGCTTTATATTTAAGAATGTTATCATTATAGCAATATCCACGTTGCTCATTGAAACATACTTGCTAAAGACAGATTCCATTAGCCGAAACGTGCAATGACTATATTCCGATTTAGTCCAAGCAAGGGACGAGTCGCATCAATTTATTGCAACTGCGTCACCAGAACAATGAGTGAAAAAATTAACTTTTAGCGATGAGAAAATGTGGAATTAGTACAACGAACAATGTAAACATTAGCATTCCACTGGTTAGGTAGCATCCGATAAAGCAGCTATTTCATTGAGATTTCGTCGCGAAGCTAATTAAATAAATGCCCGCTTCAAAATCCCGGATAAACAGTGAAAAGTAACAATTTGTAGTTCATTACAAAAAAGAAATGAGTTTCTAAGACATTGTAGGCCTCTCCGGACCTGATGTGCTGTCAAGACACAGACAGCGGCTGCACACTAAAAATGGAGACTCGCCATGGCTGCCGGAGCCCTGCATGGAAAACAACGACAGTCCAGACGACGCATTCGACACGGAGAAACAGTCCAAAAACACCACAAAACGGCAAAAATCCCGTTAAAATGTCAACCGTAAGACCTGAAGCATAATTTTAAGGAAGCAGGACGTGGACCGAGTAGACACACGGCCAAGAAAAACGGTATGACGCCAGCCCCTAGCAGCCTTCCTAAGGATCATCCGCCATGTAGAGCTCCTTCCTAGCTCTGAAAGCCTTTGATTGACGTTATTTCCATTTAGCTAACACTCAGGTGATGTAGAAGTCCCTCCCCTTCATCTACAACTTTTCTTAAGATAAACGTAGCGTTATTTTCATCATTATTTTACAACCCTGAAAGTGAAAGCTTCCGTCTCACTTCATTAGGCAGGGAAGACTAGTAAGAGAAGAAAATATATTTTTTGCTGCAATTACATCACTTCCTGCCTTAACAGGAAGAAGACACGCCAGAAGCCATTTTAGAAAGCTTTAGGAAACCATTTCAGTTCATAACAAATGCCATTTAACCATTTGTATAAAAGGGCAGTGTTTTATTGATTCATGTTTTGTTTTATTAACCACAAGGACTAAAGTTGACGCAATATTTATCAACTCTTACTTTTTTCCATAGATATACAAATACAGATTTTTGAAAAAAATCACATTTGAGCAATAAACCATTGCTTTAAAAGGCTGTAATCCAGGATGGCAATCTTTTTCGCAATTATGTTTCTTCCAAAAAGGTACATCTGCCAAGCTTAAAGGTTGTCAACTAAGTAGTGAAGTTATAAAAACCATAAACATACATTTGAAACATCAAAATGTGACGCTTCAGAATACTTTTAAAACAGCCTTCATACATTGCAGATATAACAAACCAAAGAAAAAATACAAAACATACACTTTATTTGAAAACAGTATTTGAAAACAGTATTAATTCCAGTGTACAATTGCCGATTTTCTGCTTCTCATAAAACTGAAAAAAATCGTCCACGACACAGCTCGGAACTGTTTCTATGTCCATGGTGTCTTAAAAAAATTTAAAAAAAAAAAGTCCATACGTATTCCGTAGAAGAAAAAAAAAGCTTTCAGTTTTTCAAAATTTGCCATCTTCAACGCTATCTTCTCGTTAAAACAACGCTGTCTCCATTGTCAGCGAAATCCAGTTGAATCGGGTCTTGATGGGACAAAAAAAGAAGATTTTGTAAGCCCACAGAACATGTAATATAATCTCACTGTGCAACAATCAAGAAAATTAGTACTGTTCGTGCACATTACCTGATATTTAGGAACGATTTAACAAAGAAATTCAACAACTGACCACTAGGGGTTTGGCCTAGCTAAATCACCCTTTTGTTAGACAAAAATGCTATGTATCCAACAGCAAATAGTCATGGCTAAAATGAGAACCACTAACAAAAAGCAGTGCCACCAAAAATTATTAAGTGACGTTAATGTGACCTTAAGCGACCTTGATCAAAGAACCAACTATGGAATAACAGCTGAGAAAAAGGAAAGTGATTTTTTTTATTAAGTATATGTAATTATTAAAAAATTAAATTATTTTGAATCATAACATCCATCCATCCATTTTCTACCGCTTGTCCCTTTCGGGGTCACAAGGGGGGGGGGGGGGAAATATAGGGGGTTTGGAGCCTATCTCAGCTGTATTCGGGCGGAAGGCGGGGTACACCCCGGACAAGTCGTAACATCCATCCATCCATTTTCTACCTCTTTGGGGTCGCTGGAGCTTATCTCAGCTATAGCTCCTAATTATTGCTTGTATTGGTCGTGCTTATTCAGGGACCCAAGTTTTATGTTGATGAAAATGTATTGAGGGGTAGTTAGTGTTATTGGGCATTCAATTTAAATTCAATAATTGCTGAAAACCCCTCAGTGTTGAAATTGTGGAGATTGAGCAGCTCGTTACTACGATCATGGGGTATTTGACTCTTCAGGGTATTTCTCCCAATCCAGTATGAATAATAGTTTCACATCATCTGGTGTGGTTAGTAGAAAGTAACAGATTAAATGCCATACGTCAATGGGTACCAATAATTTTAATTTGCATTAGCAAAGTAAAAAAAAATCCAAGGGAAAACAAATACCATGACCTAATTGTGGCCAGTTAAAAGCTGACAAGAAACGCATCTGTGTTAAAAGATGAACTAAAAAAAGGGCCATTTTACACAAACTCTGAACTATTCCCTGTCCATGAGGATTTTCCTCCGATTTTGTTTAGAATCTAGAAAGCTTTTAGTAGCCCCAAACTTCTGAAAAATGTTTCCAACTTTTAGTGACGCAACAGTGCAATAACACAACAACTCATCTTCAAACTAATTGTCCATCAAGCAGTATGGTTTAACTTGCAGTTCGGATCCAGGAAATACAATGTCAATGTCAAATATAATTGTATAATAAACCATGCAATATATGCAGGCAAGTAATTTGAAATTCAACCAAAAATAAACATGGTAAGGACATACATAACATGGATTTAAACCCAGTCCTACAGTCACATTTTCGAAATGTCATACTTTTGTTTTCTTCCCACCAAATTCATGCCATTGTACCAGAAAAATGTGGAAACTTTTCAGCCGACCGATCACCTTAGCGATCATACCAAAGTGTGAGCAGTACACCATTTATTAAATTGAACAGATGGGGGCCAAGATATTTGGGCCCCCTAACTATGTAAACCCATTATGATATGCAACATACCAAAGTGATATGGTCTACATTGCTTGCTAAAAACGAGGCCTATGGTGGAATTAGCCATGAAACAACTTTTTAGAACAAAGTCATGTACATATCTTTGCTAACAATTGTAATTAATAAGTATTGTTGATAAAGACTCATAATTTGTCAATCATCTTTTCCAATCCAAGAATTAAAAAATACACATCTTTATAAATCAGTTTGAAAATCTTCATTCAATGCCTAATTAGATGTGCAGTTACATTTGGAAGATTTCTAATAAATATCACAGAATCTATACAAAAAAATGTTGTTGCATAGAAGCAGTTATTAAAAAAAGAATAGTGGGATACAATTGCGGCCACTTGAGATGAGTGGGTAAGGTTCTCAAGATAGGGTTGTATTGCTTTTTGGGCCTTATCGAGAGTTGCCACTTGACTAAAAAATGTTAGTATTATCATTGATTAATGAGTTAGTATATGCTGTGCGTCACAAGAATGGGCGCAAACTAGTTGGTACAAGTTGATCAATGATGCAGTCATAATGGCTCTGTATAAATTATGGGATACTGGGGAACTTTTTTGAGAATTATTTTGAACTTTGTATCGTACATGTATATCAATGGGATTTATAGGTGTTTTTGGGCTCGTCGTCTTCAAAATGCATTTCCCAATGAGTAAATACAAATATCATTCCTTAAAATTATAATTGAGGACAAATATATTTTTAAAAATCCAGTTAAATGTTACGCATTGGGCATTTGCTGATTAAAGGTTTGAATAAAAACTTGGCGAGTTGTTATATGCTGTGCTCAATTGCTTCTTCATGATTTGTGATCAATGGGAACGAATGCAATAGTGTGCCATATGAGCAAGTGAATGTGCCATGGGTGAATTATTTAATTTGATTATCAGTCTTCAGCCAATCTGTGCATTATATATTCAGTAGTTTGATCCATATATTGCTTTCTGATCGTCATTAAGTCTATATCCTTTGTTTAGTCCTTGTTTTCTTAATCTACCATGGAAAGCAGGAGTGAGATCAGCCAAAGTGCCATTTAAAACAAGCGGCCTATTTAGTTTTTAATTTTCATTGTCCAAGTGTCCAAAATACAACTTACTATACCGCTTTTCCATATCCATCCATTGTTGTACCAACTGCTGATGCACATTGATTATATGGCAGTGCATTGAAATTGTAAGGGTAAAAAGCACAACACACCATTAGGTGTGCAAGGGCGGTGATTCCAAATCTATGTTCACACTGGAGGGTAGGATGTCCGTTTCGGATTATTTTGTCAAATTTGTTCTTTTTTTGACATCGTTCACATTGCAAAAAATGCTATGTCCAATGTGAACGTAAACTGACTCGCAAGCAGACATGACGTCATGCGTACTGCAGTGTTTACGGAAGTAAACAAGGCTCCAATTCTAGTTGGTCTCAGTATTGGAACATTCATGGCAATTTCAAATATTTTGTGCAATCAGTCAATATTTTCTCAACCTAATTACTGCGCGTAGAAGATTAGGAAGGAAAAGGGCAAGCATTTTGGTCTTGGCCGTTTTTGGGACATTTGTGACAACGTATGCTATAAAGAGTGTGTTGGCAAACAGTCGAGGCAGCAGTGATGGAACATTGTACATCGTAAAACATTATTTTCGGCTGTATGTTGCTCATTTGTCAATTATTGTGCAACCCTCTATTTTGGGCAAGAATGACGCTCATCGCTTTTTGATGATGTATTAGTCGGATCAACGCGACCGGAGCACGCAAACTGCAGTTGCCTTGCATACATAGCTGATTTATAGCCACTAAGAAGGCCTGAGTCGGATTTGAAAAATTTGAAAATTGCACGGTTCACAATAACATGGAAAAAATCCGATACAGATCACATACGGACAAAAAAATCTAAATTGACCAGCACTGTGAACAAGACCTAAGTTTATGCTTCTTGATTGCAAACATCACTAAAATCCCAGCACGGTAAGCCTTGTTCTTGGATAATAAACAATTTAATTGAATTAGCAATTAGTAGGTTTGAGTGCTTTGGCATGTTCGTGACATTCCATTTACTATTTTCGGTATCTCATTATTACGAACTATGGTGAACATCGCAGATTGTGCCACCAACCAAAATCTGGCATCCCCCATTTTTGTCCATGTTAAAAAAACACCTCTAATTCATTAAAAGCGTATCACTTTGAAACGTGAATGTTGCCAATTGTTTCTATTATTGATATATACAGCATGATTACAATGCGATTTTTGGTTCCTGAACTTCGTAGCACTGGAAACATGGTCCAAGAAGTAATCTAAAGACAGCGTTGAAAGATAGTCATTATTTTCAATGTGCATCTGGTAGCAACATCTCTGAAGTTATAACAATTGTACAAAAGAATGTACAATGTACAAACATAGCAACTTCTAACGTTTCCGGTTTCGAAAGAGGTACTATGCAGAAAGATTAAAAAAAACATACTTACAGTTCTACCCTGGAGAGAAATTTCTACGAATCCATCCGTAATGTCGACATACCACGATGTCAACCCTTTAAATTAAAAAGTTGAAGGTTACAGATTAATAAATGCAATAGCACCCCCTACTGGCAGTCAAGTCTTGAGCTATCCTAAACACTGGAAAAAGATTAAAAATACATACCATTTTTCTCAAGTCAGATGAGCTGTTTTTGTATGTACTGCATTGTGTAATCAGCAGAGGGAATACCTGCAAAATACAAAATATATGTATTTGAATAAGCAGAAACATGAATAAAAATGTATGAATTTTGTAATTAAGGCATTCAAGTACATTGCTGCAATTGTATGGCATGTTGATAAAATGGGGTAATTATCAAAATAGAATGCATATTTTGTTAGGAAATGTGGCGCTAGCTCTACCATGGAAGCGGATTATATTTGTTCCGAACTGCCCAATCCCATATGGAATAAGTGAGCAAGAACATTTTGCTTTGTTCGATGAATACCAGTAATTTCAACAATATACAGAATGTGATGCAAAGTTTGTTGAGTATTTCCTTGAGTATTATTTGTATTGGTGTCATAAGCAACCACCTTGTCTGACTGTGGAAATGTGTTTATTAGGAATATATTTGTTTAATATTTCGTTATGAATTAAGTAACTTATTTAGAATTGACTAATGACAAATACACAATGTTCATGTTCTCTAAAATACTTCAACATGCATTTCATGTTTATTCTGACAAGGAAATGCAAAATGCTGAAATTACATATATGTAGTCCTTTGAAGGGTTAAAAGCCAACACCCTATTTTGAATTTGGACATATACTAAGATTTTTTAATGACATATAGGGTTTGATTTCAGTAACACCAAGTGCAATGTATTTGAGAAGTCTTCAGTGGATCAATTTCTGAAAATTCTTACTTTTATTTTTTTAAAGAAATTACGCATTTACAAAACATGCTAAAATGGTGTTAAATCATGTTAAACGTTCTTAAATTATTGTACAGTCTGCATTTGCACACGGTGTACTGGACTGTGTGGTTTGAAAACGTGGATTTTTAAAACATTTTTACCAGTATGGAATTCGACGAAAACATTAAAAAATAAATGTGAAAGAAAATAATCAAAAAACCCAAATCCAGTTGTGTATGTCCTCGTGTATTTGTATACGGTTCAAAAAACCAAACATTTTCTTATTATCGTGCTTTTATTCGATAAAGATCCCACAGGGCATTTGTCCTTTCAAGGACAAAGCAAATTTTAAATGCGTAGGTCGAAAAACGTCGAGTAAAAAGGCTTCTTTCGAAAATTGTTGATGCAAACTCGATTTGTAGCCAGCAATAAAGACATTTGCCCTCACAACAACACAATAACAAGCACGTTTAAGCATAATTTATGGTTTTATTCGTTATTCGCTGACAGCACACCCATGGCCATTTTTTTTACAACACTGCGTCTAACTGTCGTTCTTGCCACCATTTTGCCGTACACATCTTCGACGAATTTTACTGCCCTTAACAATAATTCTTCAAATGTTCTTACCCACATCTGCAGCTGAGACTATCCCCCGTCGTCTACCCGGGTCGGCGTCGTGTTTTTGGGCCATTTTAGTGGTTTATTCGACAGCATCGCTGGACGAGGTCTCCTCTCCGTGCTGGTCGCCTTGCGCGCTGTGTTGAGTGTGTCGTCCTCCCCGCTTCTCCGCCTCTCTGATATCCTTCAGCGGCTCTGCCCACTTTGCTCGCAACGTAAGCCAGACTCCACTTCCTCTCCTTCCTCGTTCAGCCAGTAATGGCGGTCGGCTAAGTATGAAAACATCGTCTTTTATTCCTCCCTCGCGGCAAATACTGCTTTAAAACCATGAACACATGTCGTCGAGGTATACAATTTTAAAATGAAATGTATTAACGTCATTTGGGCGTCAAACCACTTGGACCGATCTACAGCAGTTTAAAATGTAGCCTATATGATTCAAAATGGCGACCCGCCAAAAACACCTGTTAGGCTAATTGCATTTTTCCTAAGAAAAGTTACTATTTGAAGGTTACACATGGAATTGTCAATTTAAATGGACGATAGAATTGTGTGTAGAGCAGTGGTTCTTAACCTTGTTGGAGGTACCGAACCCCACCAGTTTCATATGCGCATTCACCGAACCCTTCTTTAGTGAAAAATAAAAATTGTTTTTTTTTTTCAAATTCAAGACAAAGTTATATGTTTTTGGTAACACTTTAGTATGGGGAACATATTCTAAGTAACAAAGACTTAATTTAGAGTTTTTAGACACTAGGGGAACATATTCTCAGTAACAAAGACTTAATTTACAGTTATTTGGTTAGGGTTAGAGGGTTAAGGCCAGGGTTAGAGGGTTAGGGTTAAAATAAGGCCATACCGTTGAAATGACTAGTTAAGAGCCAATATGTTACTAATTTGCATGTTAACAAGCAACTAATTAATGGTGAATATGTTCCCCATACTAAAGTGTTACCATGTTTTATTACTGGTGCACAAAATGAACCGTGCATGAACATCACCTTGTTCAAACAACAAAACCAACACAGCGCATGAACTCAAAACAATTTACACATCTGCAAATCAGTGTGACTTCTGCTGTTGCCGTATCCGTAATATGCCGATAGGGAGAAGTTTTTATTTACACGATGAGTTGGGTGGGTCTTGACCTCCGCCGAACCCCTGAGGCCGACTCACCGAACCCAGGTTAAGAACCACTGGTGTAGAGTATTAGGTTATTTCAATTGTATATTTTGCTTTAAAAAAATAGCCATTTTGAAAGATTTTAAATGGCGACACTTTCATGTTTTTAAAACGCTGGAAATTACATTGTTAAAAGAAAACTTACTTTTAAAGGGTCACATTTTTAAATATTGTGGTCAATAGAACTGTGTGGAGAGTAGGGATGTATACAGACATCCATTTTCTACCGCTTGTCCCTCTCAGGGTTGTGGGAGGGTACTGGAGCCTATCCCAGATGTGTACAGCTCTGGTAATGGGTACATTCGCACCCACCTGCACAAATGTACTTCAAAATGTAACAATCAAAATAAATATGACTTTTTTTTTGTTTACCAGGGCATGCATATATTACATGCATTAGTTTGACCATTTAAAATCAACGATAATAAAAAGGAGATGCTTGGAAATAGCATAAAAATGCCCCAAAAACGTGGAAAAACGCGATTCATAGCGTTACTTTTTGGTGTAACCATTATGAGGGTTCTGTTCAGGTATATTTCTTTTATATTTAGAAAAATCATCATATTTATGTATTACTAAATTTAAATAGGTATTGATCAATCTTTAAGCTGTGTGTATTTGATTTTAGTTTGCTTTTGACATCTTATTTAGAATTGTAGTTGAAACTTTTACAACCTTGTGTTGCGCTCATGATGGCGTAACCAAACTAGATTTAATTTAATGATCTTATTTTGAATATTCCCTTTTTTACATTTAGTATATTTAAATATTCATTTATAAACATTGAATACATTTCAAATATCAATAAAATGCAATTGCCTTCATCTTATAGGGTAATGTTTAGTTACACCAAGTCATGAGCGTAACACTAAGCTTCATCACTTTGACTTGTAATATCTCTAATTCTGGTGGTTTTTTATGCTTTTTTCTTTTTGGAACATGTACTTGACATATAATACAATAAAGTCCCATAAAAATGTATGTTTCTAGCAATACTTTAAGTTTGCCTTTGAAAGTAACCCTCCAATGTCCATTAGTGGAGCTGTACACCTAAAGTAACACTCCAATGTCCATTAGTGGAGCTGTACACCTAAAGTAACACTCCAATGTCCATTAGTGGGGCTGTACACAGCTGCATTCGGACAGAAGGCGGGGTACACATTAGACAAGTTGCCACCTCATCACAGAGCCAACACATATAGACAGACAACATTCACACACTGGGGCCAATTTAGTGTTGTCAATCAACCTATCCCCAGGTGCATGTCTTTGAAAGTGGGAGGAAGCCGGAGTACCCGGAGGGAACCCACGCAGTCACGGGGAGAACATGCAAATTCCACACAGAAAGATCCCGAGCCTCGTATTGTGAAGTACATGCGCTAACCCCTGGCCCACCGTGCTGCCCTTATTTTGTAGGGTCACATTTTTAAATATTGTGGTCAATATAATTGTGTGGAGTGTAGGGGTGTATCCAGCCATCCATTTTCTACCGCTTGTCCCTCTCAGGGTTGTGGGGGGTGCTGGAGCCTATCTCAGCTGCATTTGGGCGGAAGGCGGGGTACACCCTGGACAAGTCGCCACCTCCTTGCAGGGTCCACACAGACAACATTCACACACTAGGGCTAATTTAGTGTTTCCAATCAACCTACCTCCAGGTGCATGTCTTTGGAGGTGGGAGGAAGCCGGAGTACCCAGAGGGAACCCACGCAGAACATGCATACTCCACACAGAATGACCCAGAGCCTGGGGATCGAATCCAGGACTTTCTTATTGTGAAGCATCAAGTGAGCCACCGTGCTCCCAAGTAGGGATGTAACAGTAAGCAAATTTCATATCATGGTTATTGTTGCCTAAATTATCATTATTATCACGGTATTGTCGAATGTGCTCAAAAAGTACCTATACACACTTATAAACAATTTTTTTTTTTTAATAAATACAATAAATAAATAGTCACACAATATACTTTCTTGGCGGAAGAAATATGTTATATAATAATGTTGTCCTTGCTACCCAAAAGCATATTGTTTTATTTGAGTGTTTCCATAGGTTTGTATTCTTCTGTTTTAACGTGTAAAAGTTTTTTTTTAATGATAAAGAAAAAAAAAGTGTGTTGGGAGCAAAGGTCGGTTAGAGTGTCCGCCCTGAGATCGGTAGGTTGGAGTTCAAATCCCAGCCGAGTCATACCAAAGACTATAAAAATGGGACCCATTACCTCCCTGCTTGGCACTCAGCATCAAGGGTTGGAGTTGGGGGTTAAATCACCAAAATGATTCCCGGGCGCGGCGCCGCTGCTACCCACTGCTCCCCAAGGGGATGGGTCAAATGCAGAGGACAAATTTCACCACATCTAGTGTGTGTGTGACAATCATTGGTACTTTAATCTTAATCTTAATTTCTTAAGGAGGAATTAGCCTGAGATCCTTTTATTTAACGACACATCTTTTTGACACAAATTCCCCTCATTGATAGCCTTGGACTGACCCCCATCTTCATGAACTCGTTGCTTTTTTTCTTTGGGCTCGCTCCCACCTTCAGGAAACCATGGAATCTCTGACCCATTGGACTTGTCTGCCTTCTTTTTCTATAGAGTAAACAATTATTTATCAGAGATCACTTTGGCAGAGACTTGCTTTCGGAGGCACCGGCTTACGTACGCAATCGACAGACTTCTTGCGGGACTGAGACGAACACTGTAACATTTACATGTGGCCCGTTTTAGTAAATGCTTTTGAAAACTTCCAAAGATCGGAATGTTCAACAAAAGAATGTGTGCTCGAGTCTCCAACAATGATCTTTTTGATTCTTCTTGACAATTAAGAAATCTGTCATGAATGTCTTTGAATTAAAACATTTTCAAAAGTGATATTCCATATGCAAATATCTACATTCAACAGGGGAAAACCAAAGCTGGCAAACTTTAGGCTGTCCGGTCAGTACAGCCTATGTGTAGCTGCTGGTCTATGGACTCTGCGGAATGCATTCCACCCCCGCCGTTAGCCAATGAGATGTTGTACATTGCAGCGCATGCCCACTGCACAGGAAAATTTCTCTAAAAAGATCAGCCGCCTAGCAACAAGAATGTCCTGCAAGGGCGGGGTGTACAAATGTAGCCATTGTACATGGAAGGAACACAGCTTTACTCACTGACTGGAAGAGAAGGTTGCAACATGGAAGTGGTCACCTAACATTTGTGTCAGGTTACACTGCACAACCCACTCGGTAAACTGTCAGCTACTGTTTTGTGTTTTTGGAAATTGATACATAGCCACTTTTGAGGCTTTTGCTCCATTAATAAACACATTTAAATTTCTCATTTAACTCGATAGGCACAGGATGTGTACTGCTGTACAATAATCTAAAAACTATTCTTGAAACATTGTGAAAAATGCTTGTCACAAAGTCTCTGGGGCAAATGGATCCTTGTATACACATAGACTAATACAGACACTGGTCTGGGACGGTGTGCCTTGCAAACAACAAACAGGATTGCATTCATTAGTGTTGTGTTTTTGGAAAAAAAAGACTACATCCACCTTTTGCACACAACACTACAATGCATGTTTATCTTAATCAGTCCATAGAAGCACATATTTACATTTAGTGTTTTCTAAAATCTTAACAAAAGTCAACAACACACAGTTACACCCTGACTTCTTCCTTCTTGTTCAACTTTTCAAACAACTATAATGACTGCTGACATAAAATGTGTACAATAGCATTTTTTTAAAGATTAGTACACAAGCTCCCAAACCAGTTTTAACTGTTAAACCCGATCGGAGCTGTTTGTTTGCACAGACACATCAGGATGTGGAGTTAGTTCCTCCTTTGACAAAGATGTTATATGTCTTCTAAAGTAGGTCTAAACCTCTCTAAAAAAAAATAAAAAAATAAGTCAAGCTGATGAACATGCACTGTATGACAATACTTGAATATAATGTGTCATATCCTGTAAAAACGATGTTTATATACCACTGCTGATCTTAAATTGCCTGTTGACCGCATTCTGCAGTTGCTCTGGGCTGCCATCTGGTGGTTTCTGTATACAAGGGCGAATAAAAGAAACAGTCTTCACAAATGGAAGATACCTGTTGGATGACCCGGACTAAAATGTGAACACTTTACATAAAAGTAATATTGTTATTGGTACACATAAGTTATAGCTAAGGAAATGTGAAAGAATGTTAAATTAGGCATAGTAGTATTTCTAGTACTTTAAAAATGTCTCATTCAGCTACTTTGTTTAGACTTAGACAAACTTTATTGTTTAAGGGAAATTGTTTGACACACTCTAGCTTTAATGTAAAGTAATGAAAGTCTCAGGAGCTACTTTGATCTTCTGACACTCTTTCAGGCGTACATCAAAACCATGTATGTGGTTGCAGTACAGGCTCAAAAAATAGTCCACAAAGAACAAGGCACAAACATATGACAACAACAGAAATATTAAAGAAAGCAAAGGCCATAAGAGACATAAAAGAAAACAGAGCGGATGCATCCTGCTGCCACCTCAGCGATGCCATTTCTACATACAGCCTCAAAAGTAAAACGCAATAAAAAAAAACCATGGGAAAACAAAAAATGTATTCAAAAGTAATAAATGATACATGTTGTGCACATACAACAGCATCATGTATAGACAAACGACAAAACAAAAACACCATCTTAACACCCACTTACGCAATGCTCCACAACATTGTTGGCTGGGTGGCCAGAAACAGAATAATCTAACTCTTCTACTCAGACAAAAGGCTGGACATCTGCCAAAACATTCACCTCTGCCTGTTTGCCTGTGCTATTATTTTTCTGACAAATGTACACGCTTAACCCCAAAGTTTGATCCCATAAATCAGTTTGACTTGAAATTTCTCACATTATGACAAAGCACTGTAAGTTTAGGGTGTTTCGCCGAAGCGTCACACAATCCGGTACACGCCTTTAGGGGAGTAACAAGCACACGTGATAAATTTGTGCAAGATTAGCCGCATTTAGGGATGTAACGATTTGAAAATGTTATAATAAGATAGGCCCGCGACCCCGAAGGGAAAAAGTGGTAGAAAATGGATGGATGGGATATTGTGACCAAAGTTATCACGGTTATCATAACTATCGCGGTATTGTTGAATGTGCTCAAAAAGTACTTGTACAAACACTGAAACCTTTAGATTTGGTTAAATGACTAAAATATATACACCCACAGTTAGAAAGCCCACTGTTTTGTGTTTCTTATGTTTCACTGATAAATGTTTTGGCTGGTGTTGTGGCATCCTACTCTGTTCAGCGCTCATTGAACGCAACGTAAAAACACCTCAGAGTCATATTCCTCTGAGTATATATTGATCACTCTGTTGTTAGAGAGCACAGCTTTTAGGTTCAAAGTCCACATTTTGTTTCTGTAAGTTTAAATCTATAAATTTAGATTAGGTATGTTGTTTCTTAAGGTTGATTGGCAACACTAAATTGGCCCTCGTGTGTGAATGTGAGTGTGAATGTTGTCTGTCTATCTGTGTTGGCCCTGCGATGAGGTGGCGACTTGTCCAGGGTGTACCCCGCCTACCGCCCGAATGCAGCTGAGATAAGCTCCAGCACCCCCTGTGACCCCAATAGGGACAAGCGGTAGAAAATGGATGGATGTTGTTTCTTAATGGGGAAAGATGTTCAAGTAGCAGCATAGTGGAAATACAAGTTGACTGGATATGCTTATTTGTGGTTCATTGTATCCATTAAACCCTATCCAATTTTTATTTAAAATCCATATGTGAAAATACTGTTAAAAATGTCACAAAATGCCACAAATTCAGTCAGCCATTTTAATGTCCTGCTCCGAACACCTTCGGTAATTTTTGTGAATTCTACGTCACTGTAGGAGGAACGCTTCTGTACTCTGACCATGTTATAAGATCAGTCATATTGAAAATACGCCAAATTAAAAAAAAAGACGTGTTGTTTATTATTCACAATCCTTATGTAGGTTAAGAACACATATGCTTGGTTTTTTTATGCATTCCAAATTGTAAATATATAGCTCACTATTGAGCCGACAGATCGAGGGTCCTCTATTGCGCCCATTATACTCGCTATAAAACACCCAGAGAGCGCTAACAATACTCCATCCACATGTCGTGACCTGAAAATTTACCAAATATGAGTGAATGCAGCTGAGATAGGCTCCAGCATCTCCGCGACCCCGAACGGGACAAGCAGTAGAAAATGGGTGGATGGATGGATGAGTGATGATATAAGCGCCAACATAGACGGGTGGTATTTTAGCGGCATATTGATAGCAATGAGCTAATGCTAGCATACGCTGTTGTTGAGTACTACAAGCCGGCGGCTGCTTTTGCTTTGTCTCAAACTTGCTGAAAGTAAATTCTAGATTAATTCATGCATCTCTTACCCGGTAGTCAACAAATATGGCCATGGGCCGACAGGCTGGTCGACTTTCATGTCCCAGAGTTGGCGAAAAAGACGCTTGTTGTAGCAACTTTTTTTTTAACCTTTCGTGAGGATTGTGATTGAATCTTTATCTAAACCGAATTATGTGAGCGTCAGCACTTAAGCCGGAGTAAAAATATTACTGTAATCGTTTGTTTTATTATGGTTTAATGTGGTTAATTTGTATGTTTAGCACCTAGCAATACTGCGGATGCTATAGTGTTTCAATAAAGCTGCATCCGGGTAGCAGTCAGCTTTCTAAAACTTATTGCTCATCCTCTTTGTGTTCGGGCTCAAAAATACAAGGTTCTGGATCATAATTTTTTTCCAAAAGTCTGCTTGACTAGCTTTGTTGTTTATGGGGAAAAGATCTGTCGTTACTCCTGCTACATCACGCGATCACATGACTGGCTTCCTCATTATCTCACCAAATGGCTCAAGAATCTCTGTGAGATTGATACTATTTTGATACTATTTTTTTATTCGCAAACTTTGGACGTTATTATAGATTATTATCTCTTTTATTTAATCTAGCTCAAGTGCGTTCATGAGTTTATCAAAGTGAGGCTATCAATCCCGGTTTTTCGAAAATTTTAAGTTTAAAATGGTAATATTAACTATCAAGCGTTTTACCGCAGTGATCATTAATACCGTTTATTGTTACATCCTTAGTCGCCATCAAGCAAAATGTCTCTGCAGAGGCATAGGTGAGACATTTTTGCTTTAATTATCAGGCGAGCAATTCTAGTGTCCATACATCCATTTTCTACCACTTGTCCCTCTCGGGGTCGCGGGGGTGCTGGAGCCTATCATAGCTGCACTTGGACGGAAGGTGGGGTACACCCTGGATAAGTCCAATTCTAGTGTATATATTGTAAATAATAATAGGTTATTTATTAGCATGTGAGTGACAGTAAATAAGGCAAATAGCATATTGTTACATTTCTACCTTATCTTTGCAAAGGCAAACTGTTGGTGGCAGTTGTACAAATTGAATAAAAAATGTTTAGTATTGAATTTAAACAGTTCACACAACAACCATTATCTTTTCTTTCAGATGGTGACGTCAAACTGATGACAGCGGTGAGGAGATCGTGACAATTCCGAGGTTTCGTGGAGGCGTCACTCACAAACCAGGAAAAGTGGGCGGTCCTGCTGGCTGAGCTCTTCCGGCCGAGGAGGCGTAGGTGGGCGTAGGATTATCCCAAATAATCACTCATGCAATCACGAAGGTACTGACTGCTTCAACGCACCTCAAGAGGACAACATTTTGGAATCTAAAATCAATCAAAATCAAATCAATCGGGACGTTAATTTTTATGTCGTACGAGTCCAGATGACTGCAATCGTCCTGCAGTTTCTTTCAAGTGAAATAGGAAATTCCCTGTCTATAATGTGACAGCTGTCATCGCGTTTGCGCTACTTCGGAGAAATACTCGCCTCAATCACGTCGGCGAACACATGACATGGCGACTTTTTACTTTGCTTTAACTTTTATTCTGGTGGCGGCGTTTTGGAGCGTCGACGGCGAACCCCGGACATTGTCTTCTCCCGCCACGCCGTTAAACGCAACATCATCAGCACCCGTCATCCACAAGGACGACCGGAGCGACAACGACAATGCCACCGACGCAGCCGTCGGAACCCGAATTTCGACACTCATGACGCATCTGCCCACTCTCAAAGTGGTCGTCATTCTCACCTGCGTGTTGACAGCTGCTCTCATCACCTGCCTGCTCGTCAAAGTGGTCAGGTAAGCTAGACCACAGGGTCAATAATTGCATGTCTCTTTTTCTTCTCATTATTATTATGTTGTTCCTCCTTTTCGTTTGTGTGAAGCCTCAGGTTCCTAGCAGATGAATCAATGACAAGCATGTGATAGTGTTCACTCCATGTGATCTTATTGGGGCAAATATTAAATGTCAGGGTCTATTCATAATATGTCTTCAAGCTTAATGAATCATAACATGACTTAGCATATTTCTGCTAGTTATCTATGCATCTTTTTACTGAACATTGTAATCTTTTGCATGTAGTATTTAAAGGAGAACTGCACTTTTTGGGGAATTTTGCCTATCATTCACAATCCTTATGCACACATCTTTTTTAATGCATTCTAACTTATAAATAAATGCTAGCAAAAGTCAGCTAAAAATGGAGCCAATGGGAGCTGCTCAGTTCCGCCTATAAATAGCTTTAAAATGTCCAAAAAAGCCTCCATCCATGTTTTATATATATATATGCTGCAAGTATGCAATGTCGTAACAGGCACATTCATAATAACGTGATATTTACGTATTTTGCTTATTTTAAGCGTGTGGCGGTGTATTATTTCACAGACACATCACAGCGTATGCTTTTCCTTCAACAACAACTATTAATCATGACAGACTTCATTAGAAACAACAAAGACTACTTTGGGACCAATGATGATCCAGAACCATATATTTTTTAGCCCGAATATAAGGATGATGATTCACATGTTTTAGAAGCTGTGTGGTAAACCGATCCAGCTTCAGTGAACCACTAGCAATATTAATATTGCTAAGTGCTAAACAAGAAATACAAACTATGAACATAATAAAACTATGATACGATAATGGCTTTTTGCAGATATCCGATATTCCGATATTGACCAAACCCTTAATTACAGACACCTATATCAACCGATACCGATATCAACCGATACCGATATATACAGTCCTGGAATTAACACATTATTATGCCTAATTTGGACAACTAGGTATGGTGAAGATAAGGTCCTTTTTATTAAAAAAAATAAGATAATAAAATTGAAAAAATAAAGTAAAACAATATAAAAACAGTTACATAGAAACTAGTAAATAATGAAAGAGTAAAATTAACTATTAAAGGTTAGTACAATTAGTGAACCAGCAGCACGCACAATCATGTGTGCTTACGGACTGTATCCCTGCAGACTGTATTGATATATAATGTAGGAACCAGAATATTAATAACAGAAAGAAACAACCCTTTTGTGTGAATGAGTGATGGGGGAGGGAAGTTTTTTGGTTTGGTGTACTAATTGTAAGTGTATCTTGTGTTTTTTTATGTTGATTTAATAAAAACAAAAACGATACCGATAATAAAAAAAACGATACCGATAATTTCCCATATTACATTTTACAGCATTTATCAGCCGATAATATCGGCAGGCCGATATTATCGGACATCTCTAAATAAAACAATTACTTTCTGCACAATGTCTGCTCTCACTGGGATGCCGACTGATGGAATGTTCATATCTTCCCATTTAGATGAAGAATTAATCATAATCCTCACGCAGGTAAAAAAAAAAAAAAAGTGCCGCAAACAAATGGTTTTTGTGTGTCTTTCTTGCAATCTCCGGGTCAAAGTTGAATGTCAAAATTTACCAACTTCTCATTTTATGACAACAATTTACTATGCAAGTGAGAGGCATGATTTATATTCTAGAATTAACTTTCACCAACTCATAGGCGATGCAGCTGCTCACCAGCTCAATATGTCAATATAGCAGCATTAGCTAGTGAGCGCTCTGTGAATACGGCACCACTAAAAGTAGTTTGTCTGCGTTAGCGCTTGTAATAATGATATCGCGAATACTTGGTTAATATTCAGGTCACGAGATGTAAATGGAGCATTGTTGGCGGTTTTTGGATGTTTTTTTTTAGTAGGTGTAATAGTGTACTCCCTCAGCTGCATTGTTAGCCTCCTTGTACTTTCAGTATATTGCAAACTAGAATGCCTTAAAAAAGAAAAACATATGTTCTTGTCCCACTAGAAATTGTAAATGATAGGTAAAATTCCCCCCAAAAAGTGCAATTCCCCTTTAAACCCTTTCTAGTAGTCATGAGGTAGTTTTTGTTCTGCGCAATCATTTGTAACTAACCCTGTGGTCATTTTTTTTGTGGTGAGATCTGGGAGAAGAATCCGGAAAACCCGAAAGTATGACATTATCACGACACCAGCTGAGAGAGTAGAGATGGCCCCGCTCAACGACGAGAATGACGACGAAGACGATTCCACTCTATTTGATGTCAATTACAGGTTTGTTCTAAACAAATGAGCGCAGTATTTACATGAAATAATTCATCAGGAATATAGAAAGCCCCGAAACATACAATTCATTACAAGTGTTGTTGTTCGTTAGTATTGCTATACATACTTCCTTGTATAGATAATCTGTTTCAGTTGTCAAACATCGCTGGAAAAAACACAATTAAATCTCTTAAGAAATTTTAATTGCCACACAAGCATAATAATAAGTTAAATCGCTGTGAAACCTAAGAACAACAATCATGGTTAAGGATGGTCCTACTGAAGGCGAAGCTAATCCATACAGACTCTTTTCCGTATTATCTGTTTCCCTATTTTCACCCATACTGGTTTAAATGTAGCTTAATGATATGTAAAGCGCTTTGAGTCTCTAGAGAAAAGCGCTATATAAATATAATTCACTTTACAATTCACTTCTCTCTCTACCCTCTGTCTCATACACTGCGAGTGTGTTGCTTTCCCTTGCCTCTGTAGCCAAAGCGCTTGCTCATTGTAGACCTTGGTATAGGTAGTGCCTTGAGATATAGGACAGGATAGATTGTATTTATCCCACAATATATGAAAATGCAGTGCAGAAACAAAAAGTCCACCAAAATCAATGTAAAAAAACACATAAAAACAAGAGGAAAACAGAAAAGGACATACAATACATTAAAAGCGCACAGACCTGATGCAACCAGCTGCCACTTCAGCGACACCATTTCAACATACAGGTACAAAAATAAAACAACGAAACAAAACATTTACAATAAATAACATGTTGCCCACACACAATTGCACCATGCATAAACAACAAGACTAAAAACATAATTTCAACATCCACATACATACCATGGCCTCTGCAGTGCTCCACACCATCGTCTGCTGGGGAAGGGAGCAGCACGGCTGGAGACCGCTACAGACCCAACAAAGCGACCAAGAGAGCCGACTCAGTTCTAGGCTGCCCACTAGCTCTTGGCCAATGTCCGGTCCTCGCGAATGAGCGACAATCCGCCCAGGGAGACCGAAGTGGAGACTGTCGTTTCCTCCGCATCTCCTCCGGTCTCTCCACATGCGCAGAGATCCAGCAGCTGGTCTCCGGTGCTAACAATGCCATGGCCAAAAGGCTCCCCCCGGCAGATCCAAAACGTCACAAAAAAGCACCGCAGAAGTCACGTCACGCAAGTGCCACCCCTTGTTGTGCAGTCCCGAAAGGACAAAAATTGCATTAAAACTACGGGGAAACCTCAAGAAGACAAAATGAGGATACACAAGAGCGCAGAGCTCTGCAACCAGCAGTCTTTACAGCAGGGGTGGGCAATTAATTTTTACCGGGGGCCGCATGAGCAACCCGAGCACTGCTGGAGGGCCACATCGACAATATTTCAATTAAATTTTGCTCAATATTATTTTTTATATACACCGTAAGATAAATAATAATAATAATAATAATACTTAATAATAATAGTAATACTTCAACATAGTGTGTAACAGCATTCCATGACTAATATAAATAAATTAACATTAATAATAAATGACAGTAAAATAAGCACACGTATGACTGAGGAGTCATAGTGTAACTTTGTGTGGTGTTTGAGTTATCCGACTTTTTGTGTGGCCGTAAACGCACCAGTGGTTTAGTGCTATGCGTGTTGGTGACAGATGACAAGTTGGTTTTGGCCTGGTTTGTACGGCAGAAAATGACTAGTTTTTCGAGATATAATTGTTTTACTCATGTTTTTGGTGTGGTTATGTCCGAATATAAACAGTTTTGCTCAATAAAGTGATCGATATAATTCCTGTCCTCGAAGCATCTCGATAGACGTTACAATAATTGAACGGTGTTCAATTGAACGGTGTTGATGAACACCGTTAGGGCCGCTTGTTGTCACTGTCACTCAAAGTTGCATTGCAAAATTACATAGAATAAATATGTTTATTTTGTTTAGAATTCAGATGGGATTTGATTTGGTGCGCGGCATATATTTGCTGTGCGCAGCAGACGCTTGAGCAGTGCGCAATTGCGCAGGCACGCACCTTAGAGGGAACGTTGCTTTGCAGTCAATGTCTTGTTGGAAACACGGCATTCGTCATCAACTTTTCTCTTTTTAGCGTCTCGGGTGTAAATCGTGCATCACTTGTCGCTGCATGTGCACCTTCACTCGCAGGTTACACACGGACACACGCCCATAAATAATACTTTTCAAAATAAAAGCAGCACAGTTGTATTGCGCGCACGACATAGATGTTTTTTCAACTTTATTTTGTAATTTATAATTGGCCTCACACGGGCCGGATGCGGCCCGCGGGCCGCAGAATGCCCAGGTCTGCTTTACAGTGACGCCATCCTGGAAAAATAAATGCTCATGTATCCCCTGCTGTTGCAGAGGTGTAGTGTACAGTTCGAACTTCTGTCACTAGGCCCACTATGGCAGCACAAAACATTTACATAAAACAAAGATGACGGGGAGAAGACGCAGTCGAAGTGGGGGCGCGTAAATAAGACCGCCCACAAAATGCCGCATGCTGAAGAGACTATCAGAAAGCAGTTTGAAGATGGTTTGTAAAACATCATCTATGCAAAATGTCAAACAAAGAACTGCCATTTTGTTTTGTAAACCAAAAGGACGTGTTTTAAATGTGGGAAAAAAATCATAATATGACCCCCTTGAGCTACTGGTTAAACCAGGGGTGGGGACCCTTTGCTGATTTGGCCATACACAGTTCTGTACAGCATCCTATCTAGCCCGCCATGCAATTAAAATAAACAGAGAAAAATCCCATAACATAGTAAAAACATTTTATTTTTGTACATTAAGTATGGCTCTGTTAATTTACTACATTTTATCCGCATATGGATTTCCTTCCTTCCAGGTTGCAAGAAGTTTTATTAACCTCAATTTGCTAAAGTGCAGACTGACTTGGTTTTGACCGCGAGAGTGGACGCCCTTAAGTGGATATTTTCAAGCCCAGTAAATGTCTAGATAGACAATAGTACAAGTTGTAAAGAAACAGTGATGTTGACACAAGGTTTCACCCTTCCGTCCTTTCAATTGTTCGCTTCCTTGAGGGGAGCTACGGCGTCCTGTTATTTACCTGCCATCCACTAAGCTAGCACTTGCATACTTCTACCTTAAGGTATATAAAGCCAGTAACAGCGGTTTTGTCTTTGCAGGTGAATCCACCATGGACCAATATTTGTCTACCTGGATCAACTAAATGGACGTCAGCTTATTATTTTATGTCCACCAAGTCTTCCCAGGGACATTAGCCAGCATTTATCAACCACAGTAGTTTCCTAAGTAGCTTCCTCAAATGCCACTCGCCTGTCAGGCTGATTGGGGATGAATCACTACAAAACGTAGAACTTCTTGTTGTCGACTTGTACTCGATGGGTGTTCTTTTTAATAGAGCCACTGCAGGGTATCCCATGCAAGAATTGTGCAAGCCCTTAATTTTAACTTTCATACCAAATGATGTCTACTAACAAGTATTTTGTGAATATATACTGTGTAAGGCTCTCTGTTACAATAGATGGGGTCGGCCTATATTTTTTTACTATGCGTTTATATATTTCTAAATTTCTGTCACGTCGACTGCAGCTTACATGTTTAAAAAAAAGAAGCTATAATTGGGTATTTATTCATCTGTTTGCTATGAAAGTGATTTATCCTATTTAAGGAATCTTATGACAACACAAAGACGTCATGTCTTGTTTGATTTTAAACACTGAACATTGTCACAACAGTTGGTCATTTTAATGTAAGGGTGGTTCGTGTAAGGAAAGGATAGGATACTTTATTTATTGCAGAGGGACAAGCGGTGGGAAATGGATGGACAGCGGAGATACAAAACTCCACAAAAATAAGAGGGGAACAAAGGAAATACAAGACCTTAAAAGCCAAGAGCTGATGCAACCAGCAGCCACTTCAGCGGCGCCATTTATACATACAGCTACAAAAGTAAAACGCAAGGTTAAGTAATGTGCTTGTTTTGAGCATTAATGAGGCCCATTGTCTCAACCATAAAGCACACACTAGATGTGTTTCCCACAACAACCAACCAAAATTAAGAGTTACGTTTAAAAAAAAAAAAAAAAAGAGGTACAATAAACCGGGAGCTTAGGTTTTGCAAAGATCTTTTAATAATGAATATGTTTTTGTTTTCATTCAAACTATCACTCGCATTGTTCCTGTATATATCCAACTCCAAATGCATCATCACTGCAGTAGTTTTATTTTCAGTTTTGAACATACATACAGGATAGAATGTGAAAGTTTGTGAATGGTGTTTAACATTCTTTGTTGGTATATGATATGATGCATTTGATAACAGCGTACACAGTTCCTGTTCATTCCAGTATTGTATCATAGTAAAATGTATCTTTTATTGTACATGCAGATAACCCTGTTCTGGTGAAACTGTGGAAAAAACCCTGTTCATCTAGTGAAATCTATTCTGTAATTCTATTTGAACACGATCATCTGTGTGCCTATGTTTAATTTCTCTAGTAAAATATTTTCCTTATAATTATGTGAGTTATTTGAATAGTGCAGCCAATTTCCTTAAGGCTGTTCATGATAAAAGTATGGAGGTTAACTTGTGAAAGCTTTTTTGGTCACTGAATTTATATAACTGAAGATGTTTGCGTTTGAATTTTGCGATCTGAATTTTTTACATCAAATTATGCCGACAATTGCATTGAATAAAAAACTAAGTCAAATTTGTGTGTTTAAAAAATCTGTTAAAATTTAGTGTGTAAAATAAAAAAATTGTGCACTAAAATTCATTGCAACTCAAGACCCACTTCCGGTAAATTAAGACCGAAGCGATCGATCTTGTCTTAGGGCCAGCCAATGAAGCCTTAAGTTTTAAGTCACATGAGATGGGTCTCAATTTTTATACTGAATTTTAAAACACTGTATTTTGACAAATTGAATTTTTAAACACACATTTGTATTTAATGAAACAGTTCGCATAAATTGTTGTCAAAAAAATTCAGTCCACAAAATTAAAACGCAAAAAATTAAGTTACATAAATTCAGTGTAAAAAAAAAAAAGCTTTTGTAATGAAGACACAAACTAACCTCCATACAGAATACTTTGAAATGTATTTGTGCTTGATTTCCAATAGTTTCCCACGTGCAGCCACAAAGGTCTCTTCAGTTTCCATGTTTCTGAAAATAATAAAAAGCTTTTTGCTTTAAGGCCTTGTTTTTTTGCCACACAAAATACATTCATCTTGTCGTAACAGCACAATTTAAATGTCAATTAACAAGATACATTCGTTATCTATTAAGCATTGTGTTTTATGAAAAACAAAGCATGCATAATATGTTTTGCTGTAATTAGGACAAAGCATTAGAAGATGGCTGGATGGATGGAATTAGGACAATATGGAGAAAGAAAAAGCAACAGTAAGTCACTAAGGGAACTGTAGTTTTCCACAAAAAGAGTCATTCATCAGCCTCAGACTGTTGACGTCCTTTGAACAACGTTCATGTCTATTCCTAACTTAATAGGCAGCGCTTTGAGGCAATGTGGGACTCAACAGGCCTACCCTGTCACAACACTTCTATACTACATACTCGTCACATGACAGGTTCACCAGAGGCTTCAGCATTAATTGACTATTTTGCTAACGTATAGGCACATACATTACCTTGCAAAATGAGCTAAGAAAGTGCTTTACTTGAAGACAACCTACAAATAAAAGCTAACCCTAAGATAATAAAAAAGCGATACAACTCCCATTATAATTAAGCTTAATTCTTACAGTCACAGCTACATACAAGAAGTTTATGTTCTTCCACGTCCGTTTTTGGACTGCGAGTTTCAAGTAAGAATCAGAAATACTAATTTCTAAACATATAAAAGCAGTGTTAGAATGACACTGAAAAGGGAAATACTGTAAATGTTAGGAGTCGTAATTTTACGTCATAGTGCAGCAAAACAAATTTTAAAAGTGTTCTTTTGGGAATTTATTCTTGTAATTATGACTTATTGCTCACAAAAAATACACGTTTATTCTTGTCATGTTTTGACATTATTCTTGTAATATTAACACGTTTGTATTTAATAAAAAAAAAAGTAATCTCATGAACGTTTTTCTGTAATATGATGAGATTTTCAAAAATAGATTTGTATATTTTTAGGAGTTTGTTAGATTTTAGTTTTTAGGTTTCGTTTCATTTTGGAAAATCAAAACATTTTGCATTTTGTTTTACTGTACCAAAAATAAACCGTAATTGGGGCATACTATATAATATTCTGACTTATCTTTGATGAAAACAATTCTTGTAAGATAAAAAAAAAAACATTTTTGCAAAATCACACCTTTATTCCTGTAATACTATGACTTTTTCCTCATAATATTACATTATTTTAAAACACAACTTTATTTTATTAAAACAAACTCATTTTCCTCAAAGCTCATTCCTATTAGGGCTACACAATATATGAGGAATGATGACGCCATACATATATCAGCATTAAAAAATTGTACAAATTACTAAAGAGGTGAGATTACTTGTACAGCGCTATAAGTGGGTCATGGTGAGCAAGTGAAGCGCTACTTTTTTTTACTATTTGCATTGCTGTAATCGGCCAGTCGTACACTCCCCCTGAGCTCATTGTAAACAAACATGGCGTCGATTGTGTGGGACATCTTCACTCTTTTTGAGAAAAACCTTCCGCGTGCTATTTGAATCAAATGTTCTGCAACCATTCCGCCACGAGGGGAAAAAAACATTTAGCTTCAACACATCAAACCTTATCAGCCACCTGAAACGCCAGTATCGCTACGACGGGGTTTTGAAAGCTGGCGTTTGAAAAGTGCAAAAAGTTTGAGACGACCCGCCGGCTAAAGAGATCTGTGAGAATGTTGGACGACCAGCCCTTTGCCACCGTTTGAGATACTAACTTTTGTCAGGACAAATCATAAGTCTTTCGCACTTTCAGGTGTGCACAAATTACACTTAAATCTGAATTGAAAAAAATTATAGATATAAACGAGTTATCGGTATCGGTCTTAAGAAGAAGCAAATATCAGTATCTGTGTGAGAAAAAAACATGCATCCCTAAAAACTGTTTTCATGTAATATTTCAAAAGTATTAATGTATGATTATTTCCCCCAAAGTAATGTAAACAATTTTTTTTTCTAGTAATAATGATTTATTTATGTACAGTATATTAGTACTCGTGTAAAATTGCTTAATTATTGTATTCTATTTTTAACCTTATCACTATGGTTCCCTTTATAGATTACTTGTATAAATATTGTATATTGCTTATAATAGAAACAATATCCACATACTTATTAGTTAAAGGAGCTGTTTGCAATTTGCTCAAAGTTACATTTTTCAAACCAAAAAAATATAACAAGGACACCAGCAGCTAACTTATGTTACCATTAGTGGTTTAACGGAACATATATAATTTTTATGTGTCTATAATTTTCACAATTACTGTTATAGGGATGTAACAATATGAACATTTCATATCACGGTTATCGTGACCAAAGTGATCACGGTTATCAATTTTATAGCGTATTGTTGAATGTGCTCTAACAGTACTTATACATACTGATATATTTTGACCAAGTTATTTTTTTCAATAACTAAAATGGACATACTTAGAAAAAACCCTATTTTGCATGTTTTGTGTTTATTTCTTAACTTCTATTGTTTTAAATATCGGTTTTGTGCTGCAGCACTTTAAGATATATTTAAATGAAAAGTGCCTAACATATAAAATCTAGTATTTATTATTTCTGGTGGAAGTTGTGTCCTACTTTGTTCAGCGGTCTTTGAATGCACCATAAAAACATCTCAGTCTCTTATTTCTCTGAGTATAAAACAATCACTCTGTTTTAAGAGAGCATAGAGTGTCTGCCCTGATCATTGGTACTTTAATCTTTAATATATTTATATAAGTTTAGATTGGGGTATGTAAAATAGGGAAAGACGTTAATGTCTCTTATTTTCATTTTTAGCATGTATGCTAGCAAGTTGGCGCGAGTTAAACAAAATGCAGTTATCAATAATAATAATAATTAAATAACAATACATATAATAAATATTAATTTAAATTCAAATAAGTAATACTAATTTTAGGGAGGTCTACTGCGATCAGCATTATTACCATTGATCGTTACATCCTTAATTACTAATTATGTTGAATAAACATTTCAAGAAAAGCAGCTAACAATTTGCCGTCATGTTGGCGTTACAATAGGCTATGCATTTAAAAATAGCCAAAGTTATAGGCTAAACTTTGTTAAATTGCTTTTAGCTGACACCAATCAAAGCTAATTTGTGTCCATATGTGTTCCGTAGGGCGTGTTCAAGTCAAAAGAGGATGGGATATAATGAAAGTTAGCACCCTCTAGGCAGCCGCTGTAATGTTGCAAACATCCCCTTTAAAAGAGTGTTTAGGGGAATTTATTTAAAGCACATTTGAGGACAACATCTTTTTTTTACATTTCTAAGAATATAGACCTTTTATACATTCATAAGAAATGACATTCTAACCTCCAGTAGAGGAAGAGCTGGTGTTCTTGACTAACTATTGGCAACGTCTGTGCAAACAGGCCTGTGTGAACAGCTGCTACACTCCCACATTGTGTCCACTTCACGTCTCTTGGGGCTCAGTACAATACTACATTCTGCCTTTTTTTTCTCGTTTCACCTCTTAGGTAACAAGGACATGATCACATGATTTAACCCTGTGAAAGTAGTAATCCCAATTCAGGTATTCGATTTGTAGCCCAAAAAATCCTCACAATGAACTCTCCTTGCGAGAGCTAATTGTGTTGGCAACTTTTTACAAGGCAGACATAGAAAAATGCCAATGCCTTTAAAGAAAATGCATGACCCCAAGTTGTATAAAGGAATGCTGCCAGTGCGGTTAGACCAGGAAGTGTTTCCACAGAGATATTCCACTTAGCTATTTTCTTTGCAGCTCTTCCTGCTGTTCGCTCTCTGCGTCACAGCTCCCAGTGTGAAGCCGCAGCGCCCCCCGTCGGTGCAGAGCGCTCAGTGTCCTAAACTCCAGAGGCATGGTGTGGGGACTGGAGCTGGAGGTGTACTCGTATTTTAAAGCGTCGTAGTAGTGGTACTTTACCGCTTTGCCCTGCGGGTCGTGGGGGAATGGCCAGAAGCCGTAAAGATGGATTTCCTGACAGAAGCGAGTAGCCATGGTGTACATCAGGAGACCCGTGGTGGGGCGCTTGATGTGGACGTTATTGGTCAGCCAGTACCTAAAGAGACAAAGACGTGATGTTTAAAAATGGTTAAATATAAAGTGTTAAGGCCTTAGTGCCTAATGCATTCATCCAACCAAGCAACAGGTAGTGCAACAGACTAAATCCAACAAAGTTTTTTTGGAATAATTGTACGTTTTCCCTGTAATAATTCAAACATCGCGGGGGGTGCTGGAGCCTTTCTCAGCTACTTCGGGCGGAAGGCGGGGTACATCCTGGACAAGTCGCCACCTCATCACAGGGCCAACACAGATAGACAGACAACATTCACACTCTAGGGCCAATTTTAGTGTTGGCAATCAACCAGGTGCATGTTTTTGGAGGTGGGAGGAAGCCGGAGTACCCGGAGGGAACCCACGCAGTCACGGGGAGAACATGCAAACTACACACAGAAAGATCCCGAGCCCAGGATCGAACCCATGACCTTCGTATTGTGAGGTACATGCACTAACCCCTGTACCACCATGCTGCCATATTATAGTAAAATGATGTCTTTATTCTTATAATATTCAAACTAAAATTTTAATCACAATCACGGCTCTCACAACTAAACGAAGGTGATCGTCGACGATATCAACAATTAAAAAGCAGGTTCCGCTGCATATCAAATCAAACACTCCCAAAACCGCAGCGGCAGAAAACAGCCCTGCAAAGCGCACAATAACACAAAACCTCAAAACCACTAAACATTTTCATTATTAGTATTATTTACATTTTTCCCGGGGTTGCTGCAGCCGATCGCATCGTTGTCACTTTATTTCGCTCGCCTCACTGCTGTTAGATGGTGACAGGGTGGACAATATTGGAGTGGAATACTATTTGATTTTGCCATCATTTTGAAAGCTTAACACAGCTTCGTGTCACTGGTGGCTCCTGCTGCATGCAGCAGGCGGCCTGTAAAACCAAGTGTGGGAAGGTTGCCACAACTTCTTTATAACGTCTTGCCATTTTTTGTACTTATTTTATTGCAAACTTTGTCAGCGCTCCCGAAAACATAAACACTACAGATGTCCGATAATGGCTTTTTTGCCGATATTCGATATTCCGATATTGTCCAACTCTTAATTTCCGATATCAACCGATACCGATATATACAGTCGTGGAATTAACACATTATTATGCCTAATTTTGTTGTGATGCCCCGCTGGATGCATTAAACAATGTAACAAGGTTTTCCAAAATAAATCAACTCAAGTTATGGAAAAAAATGCCAACATGGCACTGCCATATTTATTATTGAAGTCACAAAGTGCATTCTTTTTTTTAACATGCCTCAAAACAGCAGCTTGGAATTTGGGACATGCTCTCCCTGAGAGAGCATGGGAGGTTGAGGTGAGTAGGGTTTGGGGGTGGGGGGGTGTACAGTATATTGTAGCGTCCCGGAAGAGTTAGTGCTGCAAGGGGTTCTGGGTATTTGTTCTGCTGTGTTTATGTGTTACGGTGCGGATTTTCTCCCAAAATGTGTTTGTCATTCTTGTTTGGTGTGGGTTCACAGTGTGGCGCATATTTGTAACAGTGTTAAAGTTGTTTATACGGTCACCCTCAGTGTGACCTGTATGGCTGTTGATCAAGTATGCATTGCATTCACTTGTGTGTGTGAAAAGCCGTAGATATTATGTCTCTGGGCCGGCACACAAAGAAAGTGCCTTTAAGGTTTATTGGCGCTCTGTACCTCTCCCTACGTCCGTGTACACAGCGGCGTTTTAAAAAGCCCTAAATTTTACTTTTTGAAACAGATACCAAAAATTTTGAAACCAATAACGATAATTTCCGATATTACATTTTAAAGCATTTATCGGCCGGTAATATCGGCAGTCCGATATTATCGAACATCCCTAATAAACACCAACTAAAATGTTTTGTCATCTAATTGAATTGAACGCAGGTTTTAAAGTGACAGCATGCTGAGTTGTCAGTGAGGCACAAAGATTGTGTATTAGATGAGAGCTGGGGAAGCCTGGGGCGCCATCTGTTAGAGGGGGTGCTAAATTGCAGAATGTACAAACTTGTAATAGATACATAAATAAAAAGGGATGTGTAATTCAGTTAATGTATGATTAATTACACACCTCCATAAAATATATACAAACAGCTCTAACACATTTCTATATTACTTAAAAGAAAACTGGTTTTGTTTAACAAAATGCTGCCCAAACATTTAATAAGATCAAATACAAAAAAGGCAACAAGTGAAGTATTCAACACTTCTCTTATCTAATTTAAATATGTACAGCAGATATGGGCCTAATATGATTTGCCTAAGTGGCTGGACAGGACTGATAAAAAATAAATACATAGATTTTTTTTAATCGATTAAGAATAGTTACAAATAAGAATTGTGATTCAATATAAAATCAACTTTTTTTACACCCCTAGTATTTATAGTAAGCTCAGCTATTGGCTCATTTGGCTGCAATGTAAGCTATTATAAGAATAATGGATGCTATTTGCGATGATCTAGATGCAATCAAAAAATATTTAGTCACATGGAAAGGCTGCAATAGAGGAGGTGGTGGTACTGTGTTGCCATGAAGGGGGGCGTGCAGCGAAGCGTGGTGTGCCAAGACCGGCTTCGAGATCAGCGACAGGTGCATAGATGACCCACCTGGGAGTGTTTATCTGACCACCTGTCGCTCTGTTAAAGGCAGCAGCCAGGAAGGAGAGAGGGAGAGTTGTTGATGGTGGAGAGCGAACACGAGCACGAGCACGAGACAAGAACTTATGGCTGAAAAGCAACCCAAAGAACATTTATTGAAAAATAATCCGTCCTTGGTGGTCTGACGAACCCGGAGACTGTACAGAACTTTGGGGCAGTAGTCTGTTTTAAAATGTTGCTATATAAATAAATCAACCTTGACAATGACAACAGCATTTGCTGATGAGAGACAGACTCAATATGTAGATCCAGGTGAGTATTTATTTGTAACAGACTGTATTAATAGTCTTTTTTCAATTAAAATGGACACAACATACAGTATGTGTACAATAATAATACATCTAAATCAATATCAGACTATTTTTTGCCACAGTCCTTTTAAATACTCTTAATATATCCTGGCCTATTCATCTGAAATAGTTGTCTTACTTTGGCCACATTAAAATGAGTGGTTAAAGGCCTACTGAAACCCACTACTACCGACCACGCAGTCTGATAGTTTATATATCAATGATGAAATCTTAACATCGCAACACATGCCAATACGGCCGGGTTAACTTATAAAGTGCAATTTTAAATTTCCCGGGAAATATCCGGCTGAAAACGTCTCGGTATGATGACGTTTGCGTGTGACGTCACGGGTTGAAGCAGACATTTTGGAATAGCACGGTGGCCAGCTTAAGTCGTCTGTTTTCATCGCAAAATTCCACAGTATTCTGGACATCTGTGTTGGTGAATCTTTTGCAATTTGTTTAATGAACAATGGAGACAGCAAAGAAGAATGCTGTAGGTGGGATCGGTGTATTAGCGACTGGCAACAGCAACACAACCAGGAGGACTTTGAGTCGGATAGCAGACGCGCTATCCAACGCTAGCCGCCGACCGCACCGATGATCAGGTGAAGTCCTTCGTCGCGCCGTCGATCGCTGGAACGCAGGTGAGCACAGGTGGTGATGAGCAGATGAGGGCTGGCGTAGGTGGAGAGCTAATGTTTTTAGCATAGCTCTGTCGAGGTCCCGTAGCTAAGTTAGCTTCAATGGCGTCGTTAGCAACAGCATTGCTAGGCTTCGCCAGGCTGGACAGCATTAACCGTGTGGTTACAGGTCCAGGGTTTGGTTCGGTGTCTCCTGATAGTAGAAGTAATAATAGTATTGTTGATCTTCAGTCTATCCTTCCAGTCAGGGGCATGTTTCTTCTGTTTCTATCCGCAGTTAAGCATGATGCTATCAGGTTAGCTCCGAAGCTAAAGTGCTTCACCGATGTATTGTCGTGGAGATAAAAGTCACTGTGAATGTCCATTTCGCGTTCTCGACTCTCATTTTCAAGAGGATATGGTATCCAAGGTGGTTTAAAATACAAATCTGTGACCCACAATAGAAAAAGGAGAAAGTGTGGAATCCAATGAGCCCTTGTACCTAAGTTACAGTCAGAGCGAAAAAAGATACACCCTGGCGTCCTGCACTGCACTCTAATCCTTCACTGTCACTTTCCTCATCCACAAATCTTTCATCCTCGCTCAAATTAATGGGGTAATCGTCGCTTTCTCGGTCCGAATCGGTCTCGCTGCTGGTGTAAACAATGTGCAGATGTGAGGAGCTCTTCAACCTGTGACGTCACGCTACTTCCAGTACAGGCAAGGCTTTTTTTATCAGCGACCAAAAGTTGCGAACTTTATCGTCGATGTTCTCTACTAAATCCTTTCAGCAAAAATATGGCAATATTGCGAAGTGATCAAGTATACAGAATAGATCTGCTATCCCCCGTTTAAATGTGAAAATCTCATTTCAGTAGGCCTTTAAAGGTATTTTATTAGAGGAAATAATGGATATTAATATTGCATGTTGATACTAAAGTAGCTTTCAGTGCTGTTATAATGGCCTTTTATCAATAGATGCATATATTTACTTTAACCCTATTTCTATAACAGGTTATACATATATTATGTATTGCACCCGTGACCCTAATGAGTTTACTCATTATTTTAACAGGGCATAATGAACACTTAAAACAGAGTCAAAATGGAAAATGTTGGTCTTGTAATTGAACTAAAATCATCATTGTTAATACGTATACATTTCAAAGTTGTTCTGTGTGCGTGTTTAATTTACTAATAATAAACTATCAATCATAATTGATAATGAAGTAGTAGCTGCAGACTCAACTTTACAATCCAACAACATGAAGACACATCCTCGGCTTCAACAGATGCCTGTGAATCTATCAAAGCTGCCCCATCGATCCAGTTGACTGGCCACACCATTTGACCGATACAGTAAGAACTGAATTACTTAGCCGAGGATCTTATGAGGAAAATCAAACTTCACATTCCCTAAAAGAGATGATGGAAGAAGTTTCCATCACCACTACTTCCACAGACATTTAGTTAATGGAAAGAAAATGAAGAGAATGTGGCTGATGTATTTCCCAAATTTTGCACTTTTTTCCCCAAACCATTCACATTTGAGGTGTTAATTTTTATTTTATTCTTATGGAAAGTATTTAAATGGATTGTATTTTTTCTTCAGATTGCTATTTTTGTCTTGACATGTAATTACTGTGTAATACACTGCATATACACTTTTCCCTGGGGGTGAGGGGTAAGTCCGCTTTCACCTGAGGTATCAAAGGATCTAGCATGTGAGAGTTATCACTCTTACTTATTTTTGTTGGCCAAACTGTTGCACTGTTCCATGCTGTTTTGGGAGAAAAACAAAGCTTGTGTATTAGACTTTATCTTTGTAAGCCAAACTGCTTTGTGTTTTAAATTGATATTAAAAAGTGAACGCTAATGTTTTTACATTATTGTGTTTTTTTTTTTAATGTGAAAAAGTTATTACTTGAAAAAATGTTCATTAGACATAGCATGTTGTGAATTTTTGGGGGTGTATAGTTAATTCCTTAATGCATTTTCTACTGAAACTCTTAATGGATCTGTCCGGTCCCAAATGTTAAACTCATTGTTACACTTTTGGACCTTCGCACAACATGCTGCTGTGCTCATCTCCTGGTGTCACACGAGCAGGACCACCAGCTAGCCACCGTGCTAAATAGAATCTGGAGACACTTTTCCATCATGCTCCAACATCTCTTGCCGGTGTTCTGGCGAGACGTGCTCCCCGTTGGGATTCATGCGTGTGAATCCTGGGATTGCGGAAATGTAAATACGCATTAGGACTCTTTTACAATAGTTCAATTGTTACAGGAAATACCTATATGTGTGTATTTTGTCATTTATTATACAGGTTTCACACTACAAGCCATCAAATGTATGATTAGGTGAAGTAGGAACGTCCAACTGATGACGCGCGGGCCACCCATTAAAAACATTTTATGACGCCGATAATAATCAAAAATAGAAAAATAGAGCTAAAAAGCATCATGTAATGAAGAAGCTGACACACTGATACTAACAGTTAACAAAAACATGAATATCTGTCTTTAAAATAATTGATACCGTTTAATTAGCCCTTTTATTACAAACCCCGTTTCCATATGAGTTGGGATATTGTGTTAGATGTAAATATAAACGGAATACAATGATTTGCAAATCCTTTTCAACCCATATTCAATTGAATGCACTACAAAGACAAGATATTTGATGTTCAAACTCATAAACTTAATTTTTTTTTGCAAATAATAATTAACTTAGAATTTCATGGCTGCAACACGTGCCAAAGTAGTTGGGAAAGGGCATGTTCACCATTGTGTTAAATGGCCTTTCCTTTTAACAACACTCAGTAAACGTTTGGGAACTGATTTTTTAAGCTTCTCAGGTGGAATTCTTTCCCATTCTTGCTTGATGTACAGCTTAAGTTGTTCAACAGTCCGGGGGTCTCCGTTGTGGTATTTTAGGCTTCATAATGCGCCACACATTTTCAATGGGAGACAGGTCTGGACTACAGGCAGGCCAGTCTAGTACCCGCACTCTTTTACTATGAAGCCACGTTGATGTAACACGTGGCTTGGCATTGTGTTGCTGAAATAAGCAGGGGCGTCCATGTTAACGTTGCTTGGATGGCAACATATGTTGCTCCAAAACCTGTATGTACCTTTCAGCATTAATGGCGCCTTCACAGATGTGTAAGTTACCCATGTCTTGGGCACTAATACACCCCCATACCATCACAGATGCTGGCTTTTCAACTTCGCGCCTAACAATCCGGATGGTTCTTTTCCTCTTTGGTCCGGAGGACACGACGTCCACAGTTTCCAAAAACAATTTGAAATGTGGACTCGTCAGACCACAGAACACTTTTATACTTTGTATCAGTCCATCTTAGATGAGCTCAGGCCCAGCGAAGCAGACGGCGTTTGTTGGTGTTGTTGATAAACGGTTTTCGCCTTGCATAGGATAGTTTTAACTTGCACTTACAGATGTAGCGACAAACTGTAGTTACTGACAGTGGGTTTCTGAAGTGTTCCTGAGCCCATGTGATGATATCCTTTACACACTGATGTCGCTTGTTGATGCAGTACAGCCTGAGGGATCGAAGGTCACGGGCTTAGCTGCTTACGTGCAGTGATTTCTCCAGATTCTCTGAACCCTTTGATGATATTACGGACCATAGATGGTGAAATCCCTAAATTCCTTGCAATAGCTGGTTGAGAAAGGTTTTTCTTAAACTGTTCAATAATTTGCTCACGCATTTGTTGACAAAGTGGTGACCCTCGTCCCATCCTTGTTTGTGAATGACTGAGCATTTCATGGAATCTACTTTTATACCCAATCATGGCACCTACCTGTTCCCAATTTGCCTGTTCACCTGTGGGATGTTCCAAATAAGTGTTTGATGAGCATTCCTCAAATTATCAGTATTTATTGCCACCTTTCCCAACTTCTTTGTCATGTGTTGCTGGCATCAAATTCTAAAGTTAATGATTATTTGCAAAAAAAAAAAAAAAAAAGTTTATCAGTTTGAACATCAAATATGTTGTCTTTGTATCATATTCAACTGAATATGGGTTGAAACTGATTTGCAAATCATTGTATTCCGTTTATATTTACATCTAACACAATTTCCCACATCATATGGAAACGGGGTTTGTATGTGCTGGGCTCTATAGTCCGGAAAATACGGTAGTTGCATTAAAAATGAGTCAATTGAGATTTTAGAGCCTCAATGTACACCACCATACTTTTCTGATTGGTGGGTTATACTGTGTCCCACAACGCTATAATACTGTATGTTGTATACAAATATATTATTCTAGATAACATGCGGCAAGTTGAATTGCTTGGAGGCAAATATGTATTTTCTTATTACCATTTAGCATCCACATCAAATAGCACAAGGTGATAGATTATATACTGTACAGTATTTTGTCTTGATACTCGGTCATTGCGCGCACACACACACACACACACACACACACACACACACACACACACACACACACACACACACACACACACACACACACACACACACACACACACACACACACACACACACACACACACACACACACACACACACACACACACAGTCCTTGAGGAGCAACTTTGCATGGCCAATTGACTGCTTTATCGCCCTTGCCAGTCCCAGTTCATTAGTGCACCTCCATGCTGCTTCTGTGTCCTCATGTCTTGCCTCTTTCCCAGCGGTTGGATTAGGAATGTAATGTTGTTGATGCAGAGCTTGTGTTATTTATAGAGGTTCATGTGCCATGAAGGACAAACATGCAGGTTTGAAAATCCAATAGCGCAGCAGGTAATTTGGCATTCTAACAAGCTGGGGGGGTAAGGAAGGTCTGATTACCTGCACTAAGGAGGTTTTGCGTGTCTCTCCCCACATGTTTATGCAGGATTATGCTAATACTGGGAGATAGAATTTTACAGAACCTGTTGGAGGGTCAGAGCACAGATGTTGCTTTCCAATGTTGAATTAAAGAATTGTAGCGTTGCAGAGGAGCAGCTGAGTTTGTTTTGTAGTGGTATGTACTAGGGCTGAACGATTTCAGGAAAAAATCTGATCACGATTTTTCTGACAGAAATTGCGATTTCGATTTTGACTCACGATTTCTTTTCAAATCAAGCTTCAGTAACAGTAACAGATTTAAAACATGACAAAAAATGATATACCATGAAAACATTAAATGCTATGTAATGCAAGGATGAATACTAAAAGGTAAGAATTGCTTCAAACATGTATTTATTAAGAAACATGCATGTACATTCTCCAAAGTTCTTGACCAACAGCAGTTATTAAAACTAAAGAACTAAAACCAGTACAAAAACCTTAATTATGTTAAGATAAATAAAAAAGTTTAAGTTAAATAAAATACAAAACAATTCCAACACAAAAAGCAATGCTTAATATATAATAAGAAAAACAAAATTCAACAACTTCAATAAAGGAAAAAAAGGATCCTGACCTTATGTAAACAGTCTTATACTCAAGTAGGTAGGTCAGTCTTTTATGGCTCAAGAGAGCTAGCCTATCAACATCTATAGCAGCAATTCAAGTACTTTATTCAACCCTGGAAGAAACCTGAACAATATTTTAAAGTGAAATTGAAAAGTAATGGTAATAAAGAAAATACTATTACAAAAACAAAATGACCCAACCTCTGCCCTTCTGAAAAATATGTCAGACATTAAAATAGGTGGGTCATTCATTTACCGCTTAGCAGCACCCAAATATTGCACATCTATTCTGTTAACAATAGAACATGGCAAAAAAACTGGCAAACGACGCTGTAATTGTGGTATGTTTGCTACAATGGGCTGAATCGCTCGGGGTTGACTTTTCACCGGACTTTTTGGTCATACATTCGTCGTGTAACTGCCGGTGGTGATTTTTCAAGTGCCGGAATAAATTAGTCGTGTTGCCTTGGGATGTGGCGACTTTGGCCCGACAAGTTTTACAAAGTACCTGTTTCTGATGCACATCTGAAGTTTCGAAACCGAAGTAGTCCCAAATGACAGACGTGCTGCTCTTCTTCTGTATTAAAACTAAATCCTCCTCCACTTCTGACCCGGCGGCAGCAGCCATTTCCTCCAGGACGTTTGTTTCTTCACCAAAGTTGTTAGTGGGCGTGTACGCGGTAGCCTCGTCAATGGCCGCCTCTGATTGGTTAGCGTGACGGCATGCCCTGCTCACAAGTAGTTTACCACTTCTGATTGGTGAGTTTGACAAGGCATGAGAGTAGCACGAGCAGGCTGCATATACACAACAGACATGTCAGCCAGGAGAGCTAAATAACGTTCGTCTAAAACCGAAGCCTTCACGATCTCAAGATTGAGACTTCTGAAATCGCAATTTCGATCTGAAAACGATAAATCGTTCAGCCCTACTCCATACATCCTGACATTCCTGAAATTCCGCCTTTCTGGACAGATGTATCGATGTAGGTGTTCTTTGCCAGGTAGGTACACAGTCGTTTGGAAACAGCGCTGAAGAAAACCTTTGCCTCAACGCACAGCAGGGAGATGATGCGGAACTGGTCCAGCTGAGTGGAGTTTTCCTCCTTTGGGATCCATACCCCTTCCGCCACTCGCCATTGCTCAGGGATCCTCCCCCTTCTCCAGAAGACTCGCAGGATTTTCCACAGTCGCTGCAGGAGTTTGGGACAGTTCTTATACACTTTGTATGAAGTGCCGCTCGGTCCCGGTGCAGAGCTTGCCCTCGCTCTGCGGACAACCTCCCTGACTTCCTTTAGCTGCAGCTCCGACATATCAAACTGCAATTCTGGTTCAGGGGGGTCTATGAGGTTGTTACACTCTCCCAACTCCTGCTCTCTTGCGGGGTCACTGTACGTCTGCTTCAGATGTTGATCTATGTCTTCCTGCGAGGAGGCCAGTTTGCCACTGCGCTTCTGTCCCAGCAAATCCTTCGTGAACTTGAAGGGGTTAGCGATGAAAGCAGCACGTTTACGTGCCCTCTCGCGTCGCCGCCTCCGATGCCACTCTGCCCGACGGAGAATTCTGATCTTTTTACGAAGGATGCACATCAGCTGGGCCAGGCCATTGCGTTCCTCATGTCCTGCCGCCTTGTACTGGAACTTCAGCGCTTTCATCTCCTGCCTAATGTTATGGATCCTTATAGCTCTGTGGTTCTTTGAGTACGTGGTTCCGGAGCTTCTCTTCTCCTCCTCGCCGAACCGTTCAGCTGCAATGCTGACAATGATTGTTGTCATAGCTTGCAGCTTCCCGTCGGCTTCTCCCTTCGCCGTTGCCTCCAGAATTTGGTCGTAAACAAATGTGTACATACTATGTACACATTTGTTTACTTTTTTTATACGGTAATATTAGCACTTTGTCAAAATAAATTTTATAAATTTATTAGAGGTGTGAATCTTTGGGCACCTAACGATTCGATCCGATTCCAGGGATGACGCTTCCATTCAGAATCCATTCTCGATAAATCTATTTAAACTGATTTTAACAATGTATTTTTTGGCATAATAATTACAATAAAACTTTTTAAAAACAGGCTACATACACTATATTGCCAAAAGTATTTGGCCACCCATCCAAATGATGAGAATCAAGTGCCCTAATCACTTGGCCTGGTGTATAAAATCAAGCACTTAGGCATGGAGACCGTTTATACAAACATTTGTGAAAGAATGGGCCACTCTCAGTGATTTCCAGCGTGGAACTGTCATAGGATGGTACCTGTGCAAAAAATCCAGTCGTGAAATGTCCTCGCTCCTAAATATTCCAAAGTCAACTTTATTATAATAAAAGTGAAGAGTTTGGGAACAACAGCAAGTCAGCCACCAAGTGGTAGGCCACGTAAACTGACAGAGAGGGGTCAGCGGATGCTGAAGCGCATAGTGCAAAGACTTTCTGCACATTCAGTTGCTACAGAGCTCCAAACTTCATGTGACCTTCCAATTAGCCCACGTACAGTGCGCAAAGAGCTTCGTGGAATGGGTTTCCATGGCTGAGCAGCTGCATCTAAGCCATACATCACCAAGTCCAATGCAAAGCGTGGGATGCAGTGGTGTAAAGCACGTCATCACTGGACTCTAGAGCAGTGGTCCCCAACCTTTTTGTAGCTTGAAAATTTGTCCCACGGACCGGTGGGACATAAAGAAATACAATCATGTGTGCTTACGGACTGTATATCTGCAGACTGTATTGATCTATATTGATATATAATGTATATATTGTGTTTTTTATGTTGATTTAATAAAAAATAAAACTTTTTTTTTATTTATTATTTTTTTTTATTTCTTGTGCGGACCGGTACCGGGCCGTGGCCCGGTGATTGGGGACCACTGCTCTAGAGCAGTGGAGACGCCTTTTTTGGACTGATGAGTCACGCTTTTCCATCTGGCAATCTGATGGACCAGTCTGGGTTTGGAGGTTGCCAGGAGAACGCTACATTTCGGACTGCATTGTGCCGAGTGTGAAATTTGGTGGAGGAGGAATTATGGTGTGGGGTTGTTTTTCATGAGTGGGGCTTGGCCCCTTAGTTCCAGTGAAAGGAACTTTGAATGTTCCAGGATACCAAAACATTTTGAACAATTCCATGGTTTGGCACTTCAAGTTCATATGTGAGTAAAGGCAGGTGGCCAAATACTTTTGGCAATATAGTGTATTTTTAATGTTCACTGTTGCAATATTTCAAAGGAAATATACATTTATTTCTATGAAAAATTAATTGGACACAGTTCCTACCACCTTTGTTATGAATTCAAGGCACTTGAAAATTATGTTAATGACCTGGCCTGTGTTGTTGTTTGCATATAATAAAAGGTGAGCTCTGGGTTTTTTGTCATAGTTACATCCTCCCCAAGTGCATATTGTTTTTGTTTCTAGAATGATTTGGGCAGTTTGTTGTTCTCTTTCACATAATAGCTGATGCCGGTGTTCCGCCTCGCCGGGATGCCAGGAAAGCACTTATTCACAGAGTAGTCATGGAAAAAAGTCCTTGGCTTTCATCTGCAAGAGCATTTCAGGGGAGTAAAAATGCTGAGCACAAAGACAGCTAATGGCAGAAATTGTACCGCCTTGCAAAAAAAACTAAATAACCCCCCAAAAAAACCTGAGCTGCATGGGTCATGTAAAATGGAACAGGTGTTTTTTTTATGAGGGGACGGAAGAGGGATGCACAGCAGTGTGGTCTTAATGAGCGAGGGGCAGAAGAACAAAAGGCAGCAGGTTTTTATAACAGCCTGAAGGCAATGACTACTATATAAATGTCCTAAAAGAACAGTAATAAAGACAGCAAAACACCCGACTGAGAAACTAGTGCTGATCATCGGGGGTATTTAGAAAGACCCCCAGGGTCAGTCTGTTAGAATCACTTAAACGCAAATGTAATCAAACCCTCCCTATACATTCACATTTTATTTCGACACGGGTCAAAGAAATGCTAACTGCAGATCAGTTAACAAAGGTCACAGGGATTGGACTCTAAAAAGGTGATTAAAAGAATAAGCTTTGACTTATTTTGACTCATGACTAAAACATGCACAGAAATATGAGAGGAGAAGATGGGTGTTGTGCATGTTAAATAATCTACATCATGGGTCTCAAATCGCTTACCTGGGGGCCGATGGAGGAAGAGAAGGATGATAAACAACTATGTTAACCCTGAACATCCAGACAAGCTCTTAGCTCCACTATCAGATAGTGACGACACAACGTCACACTCTCCTGACACTGATGATGAAGACTCTAAAGATGATAAGACATGTCACACTGACAACATACGCTTGACATGTTCTCACTGTGACAAAACTTTTAAATATCCTAGTGACCTAAAAGTACACATGAGAATACACACTGGAGTAACTTAAGCAACTTTTTACAAAAAGGTGCTGAAAAAACATGCTGGGAAGCAGCATTACTTCGACTACTTAAGAGCGCTTTCAGTTTTCCCAGCATTAGTTTGTTGTTTATTATTCCCCATAGTAGTAGTAGTTGGCCAAATGTGTTTTTATGCTTTTATTTTTGTGTTTGTTATTGTAGTTAGCGTTCTATCCACATTATATAATGAGCTATTAGCCGCCAATGACAACATTAGGCGTTTTTCCACCAAAAGTTCAGGAAATTTAAATTAAGAGATGTTGGCGCACTTTAAGGTCATCATTTTTTGACTAAAGTGTAAATATAATAACTACACAAATGGCGTGTCAATGACTTCTTCTGTAACAAAGTAAATACTTCATGTGATTATCCCTTCGTTCCACTCATCTTTTATTTTAAATTTATTTTCAGACTACGTTTAGAAGAGTGTCTACTTCTCGTATTAGAATTAAGTTTGTAATTTTCAAAAAAAAAAAAAAAAGCATTAAATTGCAAACTAGTTTAAACAACTACGACTCAGTGAAAACACTGCAATATAGTTCCAATGATCAGCGTTTTTCGGCGAACAGATACCCCACAAAAGTTCCTGCAAGTCGAAAGTTCCATTTGTTCTTCGTTCTCTCTATTTCCAAGTATGTTAAAATAAAAATACTATATATATCTAATATATATAACTAATAATCAAGTTGTCGCGCATACTGTAATGGCGGTCGTGTTCAAAAACAAAGTTTTTCGGAACAGTCCAACTATGTTCAACCAATCAGCATTCGACAGCACAGGCCCCTCCCCTCAAGGGTTATTGGGGAACTTCCAAAAGTTCCACCTCGCTACTACGAACTAAAAATAGTTCCTGTAGAACTAAATCTACCCAGGTAGTTTATGGTGGAAACATGGGGGGTGTACTTGATTTACCCCGGTAAATGGGAAAGTTCCTGCAGTGTAAACAAGCCTATTGTAGCTATCTGTGGACAACTCGAAGAAAAAGAATAGCATCATACCCTCTGACGGCGTGGAGCAAGCGCAGCGAGGGGAAAGCGGTGCGTACGTCTACGGTGTGCTGCCGGATGAGGCGCAGGGCCCACTCCACACGCTCCTCTCCCCCCTTGGCCATGAAGGCCGGGATCCACAGCACGCTGCCGCTGAGGCTCTGAAGTCGCCGCAGGAAGCGCTGCCTCCACTCGTCGTCCACGAGGTCCTGGAAGGCCCGCTGCACCACTGAAGGGTTCATGGTCACCAAGTTGGTCCTACGGCCTACGTCGTCTGAGTATTCCTCCACTGGTGCCAGGTTGCACCTATAAACAAGGATATGACACTGGTAGTGTAGTGGTTCACGCAGCTGACTTTGGTGGATTCTGCCTTTGGAGATAAGTCAGGTGGGATAGGTTCCAGCACCCATGGTTCTCCTATAGCCCACTAACACAATCCCTTGACACTCATTTGTGCTACAACGCAACTTTTCCAGCGTTGCGGCTCATTTTTTCAAGTCTTTCTGGATCTTTGCATTATACAAGATGGTTGTTACCATTAATAACTGGCGGTATGGACGACTACCTTGACTATAACACTTATTTGTGCTGTGTGTCCGTGCTTGTGCATGAGCAAGCATACTGTTAAGTTTAGCCTCGGTGGATTATTTTGAATCTTTCAGTTTATATCCAATAAGGAAAGTGACAGTTATCATTAATAACTGGCAGGAGGAACAATCACATTGATTCTTTGGGATTTCTATTCAGCGTGCTTGTGCAGGAGCGAGCATACTGTGGGCTTCGATTTTGTGAATTATTTTATTATTTCGGGTTATATCCAATAAGGAAAGCGGCAGTTATCATTAACAAGTGGCAGTATGATCACATGGATTCTATGTCTATCCTGGGCGGTTGTACTTGTTCATGAGCGAGCGAATATCGTGGACTCTGACTTCGTGGAACACTTAGTCTTTGAGATTATTTATATTTAGGAAAATGTTTGTTATTGCGAATAACCTGTTTTCTGTTTTAACGATCTCATCAAGTACTACACTAGCTACTGAATGTAACGATAAACAGTATTATGATAAACTGTGGTAAAACTTCCCACGGTTACTCGGTTAGTTTTACCGTTTTAAATACTTTAATTTACTGGAGATGCAAGCTAGCACTACCTATCTTAAAGGCCTACTGAAACCCACTACTACAGACCACGCAGTCTGATAGTTTATATATCAATGATGAAATCTTAACATTGCAACACATGCCACTACGGCCGGGTTAGATTACTAAAGTGCAATTTTAAATTTTGCGTGAAATATCCTGCTGAAAACGTCTCGGTATGATGACGCCTGCGCGTGACGTCACGGATTGTAGAGGACATTTTGGGACAGCATTGTGGCCAGCTATTAAGTCGTCTGTTTTCATCGCAAAATTCCACAGTATTCTGGACATCTGTGTTGGTGAATATTTTGCAATTTGTTCAATGAACAATGGAGACAGCAAAGAAGAAAGCTGTAGGTGGGAAGCGGTGTATTTCGGCCGGCTGCAGCAACACAAACACAGCCGATGATTCATTGTTTACATTCCCGAAAGATGACAGTCAAGCTTTACCATTGGCCTGTGGAGAACTGGGACAACAGAGACTCTTACGAGGAGGACTTTGAGTTGGATATGCAGACGCGGTACCGTGAGTACGCAGCTGCGGCTTCCAAACATTTGATCGCTTGCCCGTACGTGCGTGCCGCTATGTGCATGTCACGTACGTAACTTTGGGGACTTTGGGGAAATATATGTGCTGTATGAACTTTGGGGAGGTGAACGGTACTTTGGGCTGTGGGATTGAGTGTGTTGTGCGGGTGTTTGATTTGTATTGGTGGGTTATATGGACGGGAGGGGGGAGGTGTTTGTTATGCGGGATTAATTTGTGGCATATTAAATATAAGCCTGGTTGTGTTGTGGCTAATAGAGTATATATATGTCTTGTGTTTATTTACTGTTTTAGTCATTCCCAGCTGAATATCAGGTCCCACCCGCCTCTCACAGCATCTTCCCTATCTGAATCGCTTCCACTGCCCTCTAGTCCTTCACTCTCACTTTCCTCATCCACAAATCTTTTATCCTCGCTCAAATTAATGGGGAAATCGTCGCTTTCTCGGTCCGAATCGCTCTCGCTGCTGGTGGCCATGATTGTAAACAATGTGCAGATGTGAGGAGCTCCACAACCGGTGACGTCACGCGCATATTGTCTGCTACTTCAGGTACAGGCAAGGCTTTTTTATCAGCGACCAAAAGTTGCGAACTTTATCGTTGATGTTTTCTACTAAATCCTTTCAGCAAAAATATGGCAATATCGCGAAATGATCAAGTATGACACATAGAATGGACCTGCTATCCCCGTTTCAATAAGAAAATCGCATTTCAGTAGGCCTTTAAATGCTAACATGAAAGCAAAAGACATTAACCTCTTTCCCCATTAAAAATGACATTCCCCATGAACACAGTAGTGAGCTACTAAGATATCAATTGTGCACACTGAACATCCAGGCTGTCTCAGAGCGTTCAATGCATACTTCAAGGAATATGACAACAGGAAGTGAATTTGCGAGACGTCACAAAAACCGGACGTAACGCACACAACACATGTTTTTGAACTTGAAAACTTTTACAAATTAAAACTGAAAAAAAAAAAATCATATCCAAACACTAAAATGAATGTAATATGGCTCTTAAAGGGGCTGTTTGCAACTTTTACGCAGATGTCTTGGGGGCGCCAAATTTTCAATGTATCTTACCCAGTACATCCCGCCCTCTTACGGCTTCTCATACGTAACGACGTAATTAAGTACGTACGTAACAAATGCACGCGCATTAGCTTTAGATGTTTTTTTAGCTAATAATAGCAATTTAGATAGCTAGCGTTGACTGTCATTGAATGTATATTCTATCATAACAACAACAACATGACTGCAAATTGTTTGTTGCTTCTCTCGGATTGCTCCCTGCGCGTACTTGTTGACGAGATCGGGTGAGTGACCATTTTATTCGGACCGGTAAAATGTTTTATTGCATAAACCTTGCAATTGTGAAAAATATAGACAATTGTCAAACAAATGTGTTGTGTTCAACCACATTGTTATATTTTTTTGCTTTGGAAAATGTAACCGTGAGGAAGTTGCAAACAGCACCTTCAAGTATGCTGTGTGGTTATTTAACTAGTGTACTTAATTTTAAAAATTAAACTTTGTTATGAATGTGTGTAAGAGTGCTTTTTGAGCACATTTGACAATATTGCAATAACATCGGTGATAATTTTGATGAAAATAACCGTGATATGAAATTTCCATATCGTTTCATCCCTCGACTACACACGGCCTCTTCTATGTCTTTAATTTCGTACAACAAGGACCCCAAACACTGTCAGGGGACATTATCACGCCGTCCGACATATGAATAGAAGAGTACAGAGTACACTACCGTTCAATAGTTTGGGGTCACATTGAAATGTCCTTATTTTTGAAGGAATAGCACTGTACTTTTCAATGAAGATAACTTTAAACTAGTCTTAACTTTAAAGTAATACACTCTATACATTGCTAATGTGGTAAATGACTATTCTAGCTGCAAATGTCTGGTTTTTGGTGCAATATCTACATCGGTGTATAGAGGCCCATTTCCAGAAACTATCACTCCAGTGTTCTAATGGTACAATGTGTTTGCTCATTGGCCCAGAAGGCTAATTGATGATTAGAAAACCCTTGTGCAATCATGTTCACACATCTGAAAACAGTTTAGCTCTTTACAGAAGCTACAAAACTGACCTTCCTTTGAGCAGATTGAGTTTCTGGAGCATCACATTTGTGGGGTCAATTAAACGCTCAAAATGGCCAAAAAAAGATAACTTTCATCTGAAACTCGACAGTCTATTCTTGTTCTTAGAAATGAAGGCTATTCCACAAAATTGTTTGGGTGACCCCAAACTTTTGAACGGTAGTGTACATTATTCGGCTTATTAAAAAAATCTGCCTTCCCTTTGTTTGCCCTCAGTCAACCGTTACGGTCAATCCCGGGCCGTCATTATCATGCCGAACGAGTTGACATCGTCATGACCTCTGCTCATTGGCATTCAAAGGAAGACAAGAGAAAAGATAGCATAGATTGATCAATGGAGGAATAAAAGAAAACTGAATAAAAAGGCTGCGGCCTTTTTTACAGCAAGCAATCAATCAGCTTGATGGGAAGTAGTGACACGGACATCTTTACACCAGATGTTTCATTTGGTGTTAGTTTGAGTCCAGATGCTCACTGAATACCAACCAGGACAATTTATTTTGCATGTGCCGCCACAGACAGATTTATAGTTCTTCCATTGACAGGTATAAATAATGATGAATAGGCTCAAGCTGCCATTCCTGTGCTTATCGCCAAAGCTTAATCAGAGGTTGCTGACTGTTTCACACACAAAAACTCAAGGAAATGAGAACAGGACCCTTGAGAGTGCTTGGGATTGTCTTTGTATTTGTGTTGCGTATGGGGAAAATGTGCATTTGATTACTTTAATTTTCAAACGTATTACTCCTACCAGTGTCTTAAAAGCCCTTTTCACCTAAATCAGCAACAACTCTGAAGTCCCTTTAAGTATTTAAAGATTAAAGATTAAAGTACCAATGATTGTCACACACACACTAGATGTGGCGAAATTTGTCCTCTGCATTTGTCCCATCCCCTTGGGGAGCAGTGGGCAAGTATCATCATTTCAATGCCGTGCTGGGGAACGGGAGATAAACCCAAAACTAATTTGCTATTCCTTCAAAAGACATGTTGTGTTGTTTCACGAAGTAGAAACTTCAAAACTTGACATGAAAATAAAGACCAATTCCGATTTAGTGCCTTTATGCGATATGTCACATGTGTCAAACTCAAGGCCCGGTGGCCACTTCTGGCCCGCCACTCTTATGTAGACCGCCGAAACCTGGTGATGTATGTCAATAGGAGGCAAACATTTTAACAGATGAAAATAATTGCACCATATGCAACTGCAGTTCCTCTTAAAAAGGGACCTATTATGCAGTACCAACTTTTCTGACATATTGGTACCTGGTTTTGTGTATTTGGGATCTGCATAAGTCCATGAAATGTGGAATCAAAGCATGGAGATATTGTGGAGATATTTATAAAACAAACTTGCCTACGTTTATACTTCGTCCAATCGAACTGTTTGGAATTTGCCCAAATTGTGACGTTTTTCCCATTGGTGACGTCAGCGGAATGTCCATATATGGTAGGGATGTCCCCATTGTAGTCCGCACATGCATTCTCCACTGTTCCCATTTTTAATACAAAGTAGCGTATACCGTATATTTCGGACAATTAGGCGCACTTAAAGTCCTTTCTTTTTCTCAAAAATCGACTGTGCGCCTTATAACCGTGTACGCCTAATGTACACATTTTTTCATTTCATTTATCTCCTTCATTGATGTGCATCTTTGATCGATAGACAATTATACCACAATTATTCAATTATATAGTTACACACCAATGCCTGAGAAGGAGCAGGATGAAGAAAAATCTTATATTTTCCTGCCCCCTTCAACATAATACGTAGTCTTACTTAATGATATCATATAAACCAACAATTACATCCAAATATAACGAAAACAAACAAAAAAACACACAAAAAAACACAAGTGCAAAACTTCATGAAGTACAAACCGAACATTCATTCTGGTTGTGCTTACCGACCTCTAAGCAATGGTATGTGGTATGAGGTGTAATGATAAGTGTGACCAGTTGAAGGCAGTCACACAAAAGATTTGTGTGGACTGCAGGTTGAAGCATGTTCAATAAATGACATTAGCAAGTACCTGTAAGGAAGCAACACCAAAACGTTGATGCTTCGAAGAGAATATAGAACATTACTCACAGCGTTAAAAAATCTGTCAAAATGTTTTAGTATGACTTTGGTAAGCTACGAGGCCGCACCGCTTGAAAGAACGCGGTACATTACGTCTGCGCTCCCATGTACGAGAAGTATTATGGTCTGTGTGTATAAGGACCCCAAAATGGCACCTTTTAGAAAACATTATCTGGCGCTTTGCGTCGCAATATTATGCAAAACCAACTTTTCTTAGCTACTTGTTTATGCTAATGTGTATTTGAGATCTGCATAACAATAAGTCCCGAAAAATGTGCGCACGTCAGCCGTTGTAGCCTGCGCCTTAGTCAATGACCTTCTCTTTCTATCCTCTCGTTGTGGGGCGTTCATCCTCCGCTGTTGCCATGTGTAATATGAAGTAGCGTACAGTTTTAACTTATTTCTGTCACTGGACTCGCTATGGAAGCGCTAAAAACTACCGGTACAACAAAGATGATGGGGAGAAGACACTGTCAGAGTGGAGCCACGTAAATAAGACTGCACAGAAAACAGCTTACAGACTGTAAAACATGTATGTAATACATGAGCTACACAAAATAGTATCCAAAGAATCACCATGGCATGTTATGTAGACCAGTGTTTTTCAACCTTTTTTGAGCCAAGGCACATTTTTTGCGTTGAAAAAATCTGGAGGCACACCACAAGCAGAAATCGTTAAAAAACGAAACTCAGTTGACAGTAAAAAGTTGTTGTCGCAATTGTCTGATATGAATTCAAACCATAACCAAGCATGCATCAATATAGCACTTGTCTCAAAGTAGGTGTACTGTTACGACCTGTCACATCACACCGTGACTTATATTGAGTTTTTCTGTGTTTTCCTGTGTGTGGTGTTTTAGTTCTTGTCTTGCGCTCCTATTTTGGTGTTGATTTTCATGTCATGTACAGATGTACTTTGTGGACGCCATCTGCTCCACACGCTGTAAGTCTTTGCTGTCGTCCAGCATTCTGTTTTTGTTTACTTTGTAGCCAGTTCAGTTTTAGTTTCGTTCTGCATAGCCATCCCTAAGCTTCAATGCCTTTTCTTAGGGGCACTCACCTTTTGTTTACTTTTGGTTTAAGCATTAAATACCTTTTTACCTGCACACTGCCTCCCGCTGTTTCCGACATCTACAAAGCAATTAGCTACCGGCTGCCACCTACTGAGATGGAAGAGTATTACACGGCTACTCTGCCGAGCTCTAGGCAGCACCGACACTCAACAACAACACATCATTTGCAGATTATAATTACTGGTTTGCAAAAAATATTTCTAACCTAAATAGGTGAAAATAGATAATCTCCCATGGCACACCAGACTGTATCTCACGGCACACTAGTGTGCCGCGGCACAGTGGTTGAAAAACACTGATGTAGACCACAAGGAATTTTTTTTTAAATGCAGACAAAAATCATATTTTTGACCCCTCTAACTCAATACTATTTGATTGCAAATAACAATTCCTAGCATTTTTTGTCATTAAAATCATTTTTTAAATAAAATCCTACAACAGCTGAACTTTAATACCTGCTTATCACCTTGGCTTCTAAATGCAATACGTTTGATAGCATACAATATGATAATAATCCAGAGAAGGTCAATTGTGTAATAGTATCATGAGGGAATAGTACTGTACGGTGGTCTTGCAGTTAATGGCGGCCTCTTGAGGTTATCCGTAACTGCAATGTGGACCACGATAAAAATGAGTTTAAATATGTCTGGGGCCACCAGCTATTTATGTGCATATCCAAGTGACTGTGTTTACATCCTACTGGACACTTGAAATCAAAGATATAATAGAAAATACAAATAGTGAATGCAATATTTTACGATGGACCTATAAATAAAGGGACCTATTATGCAAAACCAATTTTTCTTACCTTTTGGTACCTATTTTTGTGTATTTGGGAATCTGCATAAGTTTGACAATTTGAAACTAACCGTTTGGAATTTGCTCGTCCTGTGACGTTTTTCACACCAATGACGTCACTGTATTATCCATCTATGGTAAAGAATTACCCAAAGGGCTTTAGAGCTGTATTCAATAACATGCACATGCATCCTACGCGGTTGCCATTTCTAACACAAAGTAGTGTATAGTTCGAATATATCTGTCAGTAGACTCGCTATGGAAGAGCTAAAAACTACAACAAAAATGGTGGGGAGAAGACGCTGTCAAAGTGGAAGCACGTCAATAAGACAAGCCACAAAACAAAGCTTGAAAATGTTCTTTAAAACATAATCTAGGCAACATAGTGACCAAAGAACCACAAGGAAGTGTAGAAAAAAATAATAATGGGACCTCTTTAAAGGGGTACTGCATTTTTTTTTCTGAATTTTGCCTAAAGTTCACAATCATTATGAGAGACGAGAACACACGTCTTTTTGTTTTGTTTAGGATTTTAAAAATAAAAAACGCTTGAAAGATGCGGCTAATGGGAGTCACCGTTGTAGCGTTCAAAGCCCTCTAAAACAACTTCAAAACCCTCCATCAACGTTTTATATCCACACTGCAAGTCTATATATAATGTAGTAACAGACACCTTCATAACAATATGTAATATGTACAATATGGACCGTATTTTGATCATTCTAATCACTGATTTCTTCAGCGAATTTATTTCTGTTTCCATAGCAGCGCACGTCCGATTTTTGGCAACAAATGTGTGTTCCTACCTCTGGGAACAAACGCGAGTGGCAGACTTGGTAACAGAAGAAGGCCGGGGGATCTACTACAAAAGACTACTATTTTTGGAAAAATGACGACACACAACACACCACAACCTTATCTTTTTGAAGCTGAATATATGGAGGATGAACTACTGCTTATAGAAGCGAGCACAAAGGAAGAGTGAACCGTTGGAGCAGACGGAAGCCGAGAGAGTGAGGTGACAGTGACTTGATGCTATAAATGTGGAACTTGGAGCCCCGTTAATTTGACAGAAATGGAGGGCTCACCCAAATAAACCTGAAAAAAAGGCCCTGGCCAGCTGGACCAAACGCACAAATGTCCATCGAGCAAGCCACTTTAATATTAATCATGATACACACAGCTTGTCCTGCGTGTTATTATAACTACAGTACATACTGTACGCTGTCGAGCTAGCTGTGTACAAACAAAACGTGAAATGTGGGCTAATACTTTACAGATACGGTGATATGATTGTTCATGTTTTTCGGTCAGTACAAATTGGTGTCCTATTGCATTGTGTTGTGCATTACTAACTCAAACGTGTTTTGTGTTGACGTAGAAGCTATCTTATATCTTTTTGTAACTAGCTTTTAAGGCTAATAGCGAAGCATGCCGATGTGTTAGTACGCTAGAAAAATAGTTTCTCAGTGTTCACTCTTACAATAACAATATTGCTACACCTTAATATTATACAGGTTGAGGAACGTAAATTAAGTATTGGTGACGGTTTTTGAATGCATTTTTAAAGTGATTTAGAGGTAGAAATGATTTCTCCCATTAGCTGCTTTGCGAGCCACCAACAAGCCAATTTGTACATGTTAGAATTAGGGCTGGGCGATATGGTCTTTTTTTAATATCTCAATATTTTTAGGCCATATCGCGATACACGATATCCATCCATTTTCTACAGCTTATTCCCTTCGGGGTCGCGGGGGGCGCTGGAGCCTATCTCAGCTACAATCGGGCGTAAGGCGGGGTACACCCTGGACAAGTCGCCACCTCATCACAGATAGACCGACAACATTCACACACTAGGGCCAATTTAGTGTTGCCAATCAACCTATCCCCAGGTGCATGTCTTTGGAGGTGGGAGGAAGCCGGAGTACCCGGAGGGAACCCACGCAGTCACGGGGAGGACATGCAAACTCCACACAGAAAGATCCCGAGCCCGGGATTGAACTCACGACGACTCAGGACCTTCGTATTGTGAGGCAGACGCACTAACCCCTCTTCCACCGTGCTGCCCGATATATATCTCGATATTTTGCCTTAGCCTTGAATGAACACTTGATGCATATAATCACAGCAGTATGATGATTCTATGTGTCTACATTAAAACATTCTTGTTCATACTGCATTAATATATGCTCATTTTAAACTTTCATGCAGAGAGGGAAATCACATCTAAGTCAATTTAGCAAAAGTGTATTTATTAAACAGTTATTAAGCAGTGGCACAAACATTCATGTCATTTCCAAAACAGAAAGTGCAAGATTTTCAGAGACATTTTAAAACAAGCTATTAGTGCACTTTTGTGCATGATGTCACTAAGATGACATCAAAACAACACTAAATTAAAGTGCACTTTATGTACAGAACGCCACTACAATAGTTTAAAACTAATAAAGTGCACTTTTGTGCATGAGGTCACACAAGATATTTCAATACGTGTCAAATAAAAATGAGCTGCATAATAGGAAATCAAATAGTGTATGTCCTTCGCTATGTGGTAGGTTCCTGCGGACGTTAGCTTCTTCTGTTGACTATTTTTTTCATACGGTGTTGATGTGGAAATGTTTGCCTCTGCATTTTGATGGTGTGGCACCGAACGGAGATGTTGACATGCGGAGTAAGCACTCTTCATTCTCTAGCAGGGGACTTTTCAAATGATGCTACATATTAGCAGTAATGCTACTTTTTGTAGCAACGCTTTTGCCCCACACTTGACAAATTACGGTTGTCTGTTCGAAAATATTCCCACTTGAAGCCAAACCACTGCCAGACAATGGACCCCCTGCTGTTTTACTTGGGAATTAATTCTTCCTTCATTTGTTACCAGATTCGCACCTTCTTTCTCTCGTATTACCGCTCGCACCACTCCGCTAGCATCACAGCTAACGTTACCCATGCTGCTACCTCTATGCTCCGCGAGGGCGTATACGTATGTGACGTATGACTTGACAGTATGTGACAAATGTAAGAAGTGGCGCTTGCTGTCTGTGAGAAGGAGACACAAGAAGGAGTGGGAAGAGCCTGCAGTGTAATGCCAGCAGCTAAAAGCAACTGCGTGAGAACGTATACTCGAATATCACGATATAGTCATTTTCTATATCGCACAGAGACAAACCCGCGATATATCGAGTATATCGATATATCGCCCAGCCCTAGTTAGAATGCAAAAAAACCTCAAAACCTTTTGTCTTCTTGTCTCTCATAAGGATTGTGAACAATAGGCAAAATTCCAAAAAAAGTGCTGTTCCCCTTTAAGGCTAAAATATGCTATCACAGAGGTTGTGTGACAGACGCCATCCTCCTCTTTAGAAGCCGAAGGCAGACCTTACCATTCACATCCAAAAAAATCTAGCTTCGCGTCACGATTTATTCAGTACATTATTTCCAGGTTCAGCATCAAGGGTCGCACATCCCACATTCGCGAACTTCAGTATGGACATTAAAAGTGGCCATCGCTTGGAAATGATTAGTTTCAGCTCCGATAACTATGCAGTGTTTACAACTACAACACACAAGAAGCTAATAGCTATTTTGTAAGAGTTGTGGTTGCTCACTCTGGAAAACACTGCCCTCTGGTGTTTTGGAAGAGCTCACAGAAGAGCTACAAACAAATAAACACGCTGTCAAAAGGTACACAAACTTATTATTGGTATAGATATTTGGTGGTCTATCGTTTTGTTTTACCGTGGGTGTCTTTTAGTTCACTGCGTGTGGGTTATTTTGCTAGTTGCACGCATTTGTTTATACCTTATCAATTGGTGGATTTGGATAACATCAGGCTCAAATCGACATGACAAATCTTTGTTTTTACGCTGCAGTTGTATCGGTTAATGTTTTTTCTTCTCTTGAAGCGACCGTGACTGATGCCAATTGGGCCACGCGGAAGCAAATAAATCGTACTTGTAAGTCGATTTACCTGATGACAAAGTCATGAGAGTCGATCTGCGGGCCACAGCTGCTGTTGAGCAGGATGCCAGAGTTTCCTACGATGGCGCACAGCCGGTGGTGCTGGTTCTTCATTGGCGACACGGTTGGCAAAAGACGGTAGAGATTCTCCGAGATGTTTGTGGTGCTGTGGCGGTCAAACACATAGTGGACGACATCGCCAGGTTTCAGAGAGCCCTTAAGGATCGAGATGTCTCTCTCCGGGTCGAGGAATCGTAGAATGTTCTTCCTGTTCGAAGACAAACGATGCTTGTAAAAAAAAAAAAAGCAGGACTGAAAGAGACAAGCAGACTGAAGCGGCATAGATTACCTGATGAGGTTGGAGAGGGTCTTGTTGAAGATCCAGATGGATGAGGGGAGCTTGGCACTGTTGTTGTAGCTCGGATGTGCAGGATTTATTATACCAAGTCTTGGCAGTGAAGTGCTTTCAATGCGTACCGTTGTCTTTCTAAATGTGAACAGAAGAGTGATTGCAAAACACAGCATAAAATTAAAAGGGAAAATTGAGTTGGAGACTAATCCTACTCTAGTGTAGTGTTTTAGTAGTTTACTATAAAAATACATGTTTATATAAAACAAACTAACTGGGTGTAATTTGAAAATGTGTACAACTGCCATATATCCTCATATGGTGGCCTCTATTCAAGGGCAAGCCCCAGAAAAAAAAACACTACATCCCAAATACTTTCAATTTTAATGTAATGTGCCATTTATAAAAAAAACAAAAAACCAAGAGTACATTCATTTGACACTTCCTTTTTCCCCACCTTTTGAACATGGCACTTGTAAAAATGAACTTTACAATGGCTTACAAAAGCTACAGTGGGTATGGGTTAGTTTTTGCCTCATCCCTCACTTAAAGCGTGAGTGACGAATGTGCGAAGAATGCACTACCGACCTGATAAGTCAGAAAGAGAAAGAGATGATACGGTATCATATGCTGACAGATGCTGCCCGGTGGTTGTTTGAGCACAATGCAAATAGTCCTGCATAGTCCCACTCCTTCATACTTCAGTCAAAAGCAGGATTCTCACAGGAATGAGGCAAAAATACAACCTTACCAACTGTACTACACATTTTAACCCAAAATGACATGAAAGGGGAACTAAATTTTTTTAGGAATTGTATTCATTGTTCACAATCATTATGAAAGACATGACGACAGATGTATTTTATTATAATGCATCCTAAATATTAAATAATTGCGATCAAAAGTCAGCTTAGAATGGAGCCTATGGGAGCCGCTCTATTCTGCCTATAAAGCCCTTAAAATACATTCAAACACCTCCTTTAGGGTTTTATATACTTGATGTAAGTATATATGTAATGTAGTAACAGGCACATTTTTAATAACATTTAACATTAACAATATTTTGCTCATTTCAAGCATGCGCAGCGCATTCATTTTAAAAAACGCATCATGTTTGCTCTTTTTTTCACTGTAAACTTAATGAAAGCAGACATGCATAATAAAACATCACTTACTGTACGGGTCTGCTGTCATTAGGATACCGACTCCTAGGATGTTCATATATTACAGTTTAGATGAAGAATGTCCCATAATCCTTGTGAAAAAAGGGGGGTGGAGCCAAACGTCTTTTCGTGTTGTTCTCGCCATTACCGGGTCTAAATTGGCTGTCATAGTGTACCAACTTGTCGGAATACGTCCTCAGCCTTCTTCTGTCTAGGTAAGACGCATGATTTATGATCTAGAATAAACTTCCAGAGAGTAGGGAAGCGAAGAAGAAGCTTACCACTTGATTATGTCAACATTGGCACACGAGCTGGTAAAACGGCGCTACTATAAACAGTTTGTCTGCATTAGTGCTTATAAAAACAATATCACTAATATTTGATTAATATTCAAGTCACAAAATGTAAATGGAGTATTGTTGGCGCCTTTTGGATGTTTATTTATTGGATTTTATGGGTGGAATAGAGGAGCTCCCATTGGCTCCACTGTAAGCAGACTTATTTTCGTTTATTTACAAGTTAGAATGCATTAAAAAAATACACCTGTCAACATGTCTTTCATAATGATTGTGAACGATAGCCAAAAATCCCCAAAAAAGTGCAGTTTGCCTTTAAATGTTAATTACATGATTCTTTTTAATGACTGGCAATTTGTGGGAATATTACAAATAAGGCCCCCTTCCAAAATATTGCCTTGCAGTAAAGCAAATAAAGGCCCACAGAGACAATGAGAGGAAATGCCGTATTCGGCCATTATAGATTCTAGTCAATGCAGAGGTCCTCTAGAACGTTTGGACGCTGACGTCTTGGCGGGCTTAACAGCTGGCTCCTCCAAATAAATCGTAATGAAATACTCATCGAGAATGACTCGCTGGCTTTTTTCAAGACTGAAAATGACTTGAAAGTGCCGACGACATTCCCCCATCAGTGGAGTGTGCATATAAATAGCATCTGGTATTAAATAGGCAGGTGAGATAATTGGATTTCAGACCTTTGGGGTTTGGGGATGAGCCGGTGCAGGTTCATCTTGGATTGTCCAGTCTTTCTACAAGAAACAATACACATCCAGTTATCACTCTGATGCTCCGTAATGCCACGTAGCTATAAATACTTTCTGTAGCCGATTGCAATGAGGAATCCTCTGCGTTACTCAGCCATGCGGTAGGCCTTTCCTTAAGGACGAATTAAGGTGAAAGGCAGACATTAAGCAGGTATTTATAGACCAATCCTCTCATGGCCCCATTTGCTGATGTAACGAAGAGAAATGTAACCCTAATGGAGCCCCAGTATATTGACAGGGGGTGTTTTCATTAACTGGAAAAGAAAGCCTACATATGCCACATGATATGGGCTGTGGGAAATAAGCAGGAAGTCATGCAACATGCAATTGTATACATTTGGGTATTTTAACAACCGATCCGGAGCCTTAGTAGCATGTGGAATAACCCCGCCTTCTTCTGGTCACACACTGCTGCGGGAAAGCATTTTACTCTTCTACCGGGGGTATTCTCAAGTGTTGTGGTTGTGTTGGTCATTCTAGCATGAAGCAACATATGAAAGTGGATCATGTATGTCAGGCCTATTAAACTGGTGGCCACGGGCCACATCTGGCTTGCCAAAGCTTTTCATATGGCCCGCCAAACATCACCCAAATAGGCTTGATGAAACCATTTAAACTAGGGTTGCTCTTGTGTGCAATACTCCCGCCACCTCGCAGGGGGGAACAGCAAGGAATGTGTCACGATGAAGCAAAAGTGGGGTGAAAATCTAAATAAATTGCGAAAATTGGACTTTTAACAACAACTGAATAACAAAGTATGAATGTTCTGACCCGAGCAAATGCTCAAATCATTGTTTTTTTGTTGGACCTTTTAAACGGCAGATGCAGTGTTCTAGACAAGCAGCAACAACTGTAGAAATCCACAAGTCTCAGCTTCATCACCAAATGTAGTCAGATCTATGTAAGTAGCTATTGTGCATAAATATATTTAGTTTGTTTTGTGTTGAAATTGCTGACTTTGTGATGTCTTGTATTTGTGGTCATGGTTTTTTTTGTTTAAAAGTAACTTGCTTGTTTTATTCATGTAGCACTTAATTTGAATTGTGATGATGCAATGTTTGATGTACTGCAGATGTTTAATTTCTATATGCGTAAACATATGTAGTTGTGTGGATGTATTAACACTAAATCTTCTATTTTATTTATGTAAAATAGACAATGGACACTATACTTTTGTAATGTTTATTTCATGTTTCTATTTCCAGTCTTACAATCCTAAATGAAGAAAGAACTGTAAAGAAATAAAACTAAGGAAGGATAATAATTAAAAAGAAGGAACATCAATCCTCAACAACTTATGGAGCTTCTGTTTCTTCATGCTGTTAACTATCTGCACACACTGGAATTGAGTAGCGAGGGCAGAATAATGAATTTATTGACTGTGCAGTGTGAAAGCCAATGTGTTTATTTCGTAATTAAGTAAACTAAGTTTCAAAGGAATATACCCTGAAGAAACATCCATATTTCGATGTCGGACCCCCAAGCCCTTGGACCCTTGAAGCTGCAGTCCTATTCATTGTGTCGTTGAATAGCCTTGATGTCGGTCTTTAATTAGCTTAAGATCTTTTGTTCTACACCCAAATTCTCATTAGAAAGGAGATTAAAGATAACGCGTTCCAGCTCCAACTGGGTTCTATTAACGCAGATTCAAGATGCTTTATTGTTGTCCATTCTTTAACATGTACAAGACACATAAGAAATGAAATTTCATTTTCGGCACAGTCCCACTAAGAGCAGACATACATTACAAGGGGACAAGACGGGACCGCCAACGGATCAGCCACTTACGGCGCTCCTTAAAAAAGGTGGGAAAAAGGTGACATTGGGAAAGGGGGAAGAGTAAAAAAATATTAGTCTAAGGCTGAACCCTCAGGAGGTGTCCAGACGGAGTCCGAGGAAAAAACCTCACATAGCATGGCACACATAAACATGATACATGTAATCACAACAACTCGCAACAGAGGGGGGGGATTTGGGGCCATGGAGGCCAGCTGCCGCTATAAAGCGCTACTCAGCCATCCACAACCCCGGAGGAATTAAGCAGTGGTGAAGGCGTTGGTTGGGGGAGGGGCGGGTGCGTGCATGTATGCCCAATTAACTTGGGTGAGATGTTGAAATGTTTTTGTGGACTGGGGCCGATCGCAAAGTTCGACACCAGGTGTTATTGAAAAAGCGTCCATCGTTGAGGAGTCCTCGGGGGAGTTCTTCAGAACAGCCTGTTCCTGATAGCGTCAAGGCCATTCGAGGGAGTCAAATCGTAGATTAAGATGTTTTCTTCGAGCAGTCAAAACAATGACCTGCCTGCTCTGTGTGTCTGTGCTGGATCTCTAAAATTCAATTTAATTCTTCCTTCTCAGCAAGCTTCTCCAAGATTAAATCCATTTTGCGATTCAAATCAGAAATCGCCCCAGTCCGTGTTCCCACAGCCCGACCCAATCCTTCCATTGTGATGAACAGCCGTTGGGCTCCTTGAGTGGCTGCCATCGTCTTCCGAATTTGACGATACACCAGAGCAATGCCCAGCCCAATCAGCAGGTGTCCCGCGATCACGGTTCGAAATAGGTAGATGTCTTCCACGTCCTCGATGGAAAGGACTGAGAGGCACATGAGTCTCCATTTATCCCAGGAATCTCTCACGTACCCCTGCAGCAATGGTTCCATCAGGGCAGCCAGGCTCCCCCGAACCTCTTTTCCTTGTCGAAAAGACTCTGTCAATTGCGTCGAGAGTCCAGCTGATCATATCCATGTTTGATGTTTAGATTTGAGGACAGCGCAAAGAAAGAGGCTTCAAAAAAGTTCAGACAAGACAAGGACACAAGAAAGCAAGCAGGGAAGGAGGGAGCGGAGAAAAATGCGACCGCCCTCACCAAGAGGCAAGACAGAATGTATGTATGACAGATATTGCCCTCCAAAATAATTTCTCTCTTTTTGAAGAAATAACATTAGAGGAAGTTTGCGACTTGTAAACGGGACAAACATGTTTACTTGACCCACTTTCTGGGAAACTCATCAAGGAGCTGTTTGTAATATTAGGACCATCAGTGCTAACTATTATTTACTTATCACTTTCCTCTGGCACTGTTCCCCTCGCATTAAAAAAAACGGTTATTCACCCTCTACTTAAAAGGACCTAAACTTGATCCTGACCTCATGGTAAACTACCGGCTGGTGTCCCACCTTCCCTTTATCTCGAAAATCCTCGAAAAAATTGTTGCACAGCAGTTAAATGAACACATAGCGTCTACAATCTCTGTGAACCCTTTCAGTCCAGTTTCTGGGCAAAATACTCTACTGAGACAGCCCTCGCAAATATGACTAATGATCTATTACTAACTATGGATGCTGATGCGTCATCCATGTTGCTGCTACTTGATCTTAGCGCTGCTTTCACTAACGTCGATCATAACATCTTATTAGAACGTATCAACACATGTATTGGTATGTTAGACTTAGACTTTCTTGGTTTAAGTCCTATCTTACTGACAGGATGCAGTGCGTCTCCCATAACAATGTGAACTCGGAGTATGTTACAGAAACGTGCGGAGTTCCACAGGGTTCAGTTCTTGGCCCTGCACTCTTCAGCATCTACATGCTTCCACTAGGTGACATCATACGCAAATACGGTGTTAGCTTTTACGGTTATGCTGATGACACCCAACTTGACCTGCCCCTAAAGCGGACCAACACATAGATTGTAGTCACTTGGAGGAATGTCTAAATGAAATTAAACAATGGATGTCCAGCAACTTGTTGCTTCTTAACGCTAAGAAAACGGAAATGTTGTATAAGTTGGTGACGTCTCTGCGCTGCTAACTTGTCTCCATTCAAGATGATCCCCTGTCGGTCTCCCGATGGACTGAACTTTCACATGAAGTCGGGACCCGGGTGACCACTCCTTATGCATCAGTCGGTGAGGTCGCTGCGCCTCGATTTGTCTACATGCAAGAGGATCCCCTGCTGGCTTCACTATTGACTGGACTCTCACATTATTAACTGTATCCACTCGGCATCCATTGCACCGGTCACCTAGTGGGGGGTCCCCACATCTGCGGTCCCTTCCAAGGTTTCTCTTTGTTCCCATTGGGTTGAGGTTTTTTTCCCCCTGATGTGAGATCTGAGCAGAGGATGTCATTCTGGCTTGTCTAGCCCTTTGAGACATTTGTGATTAAGGGTTATATAAATACATTTTGATTGATTGATTGATTGATTGATTGGAGTGTAGTCCCTGCTAAACACCACTCTGTGGGCGGGGTTGTTGTTGCTGTCGTCTTGGAGGGTGGAATTAACTCCCAGACAGAAAATATACTGTATTGCCATTGGCTACAGAATATAATATTGAAATATCTTCGCATTGAGATTGTCTTCAATGATGACGTGTTTCGTTTTTGCAAACATTACACCACCTCACCTAAAAGGTGTTGCGCTACAGTACTAGGCCAGCAATCAGCAGTGTCACAGTATTCCCATTTTCTCCACACACAAAGCCTAGGATCTGGCTTTTATAGACATAATCTGGATTTGCTGATTTGCTTTTGTTCTCAATCAGGCACCTGTCAACGCTCGCCCCCATTGTTTTGTGTTTCTTAAAAGAAAGAATAGAGTAGAACCTGCTGATAGTGCTGACCTCAACTTAACTAAACACTTACAACTCGCATTGTTTGTGGGACAGTGTGGCTCAGTTAGTAGAGCGGCCATCCAAAACTGAGTGTTCCTAGTACTAATCCAGTTTTCGCCATACTAGTCATAAACTGTGTTTCCATTGCCCCAGCCCCAGCCGACCAATCGGAAGCGAGACAAGACGACCCGTCTGCCCTAGTTGTCCTGCATTGGCAACCCGCTGGTTTGGTGTTTAGGTGACCAAATGCGGAAAAACTTCCAATATCAAAAAGTCTCGAAAAAAAAACTCTTGGGAGCGCAAAAAGCGATATTTGAGAGGTTTTTAGAAATATTAGTGTTTCCATTATCAATTTCTCATTGCAATATTTAGGTTTTGCGCATTTTTAGGGGTAATGGAAACGCAGCTATTGCCGTTGTGTTATTGGGTAAGAAACTTCACCCGCCTTGCTCCCAGTGTAAGGCTGCAGCTAACGATTATTTTTCTATCGATTAATCTATAGATTATTTTTTTCGATCAATCGGTTAATCTATAGATTATTTTTTCGATTCATCCATAGATTATTTTTCCTTTTACCGATTATTTTTTTATTTAAAATGAAGATTAAAAAAATAAATGTAGGCCTGTTTTTTCAAAAGGCATGGCTTTTATTTACAAAAAAAAAGAAGTATGGCCACTCAGTCAACATTGACAACATGACAAAATATTCTGTAACAATGTAAACATTTAAAACTTTTAACATTTAACAAAATTAAAAGTAGCTTATTTGCTTTTTAATGTGCAAATATAAAAGTAAACATCCAGTGCAAATCTTAATATTCTGCAATAGTATAAGCATTTCAAAAGTAAAAGTATTGCTTATTTTGCTTCAAAATGTGCAAAAATAAAGATAAACATCCAATACAAAAAAGTGCAAAACGAAATATTCTGTAACAACAGTGTAAACATTTCAACAAAAGTGAAAGTATTGCTTATTTGCTAAAATGTGCAAAAATAAAGATAAACATCCAATACAAAAAAGTGCCAATCTAAATATTCTGGAGGACTGTAAACATTAAGTATTGCTTTTAAAATGTGCAAAATAAACATCCAGTCCAACACAGTACACAAAAACTAATTCTACTCATTCCAGTGAGTGACTAACAGTTGTAATGAAGAAAGGTTAGCATGTCTACATGCTCTGCTTCTTTTGTTGTTTACAATATTCCCAGCAGCTGAAAATAGGCGCTCAGAAGGGGTCGATGTGGCTGGAACTGAGAGCTAATTAGCCTTCACCTCAAGCCAGGACTGCGAGTGAGCTGAGCTGCAGTTAAGTTTCTAGAACGTCAACGGGCTCATAGTGATGTTACTAGTAGTTGACTGGGAGGTGTTTATTATCATTTGGGGAGAGTCCGCTGCCTGATGCTCACCTGCTAAACACCTATCTGCTCCACGCTGAAGCGCTGACTACATGCGCTCTGAATACGCACTGCTGATTGGCTGATAACGCTTTGTATAACGCTTTGTGTGTACCAATCAGATGGTTGTGTGGGTGGGACAATGCTGCGTGCTGAGACAGAGGCAGCCGCAGAAGGAGCAAAGCAGCTTGTTAACACTTTAGCAGCTAAAGTTAGCTTTAGCTTAGAAACTTGTTCGGTACACCCCCGTACCGAACCGAAAGCCCCGTACCGAAACGGTTCAATACAAAACACGTACCGATACACCCCTAGCAGATACAAATGACACATTCATGTTTTTGTGTAATGATGACAACGTATACTCGCGCGGACGATTGACTAGTTGATGGTTTTCTTTTCAAATGTTCGTTCATAGCCGTTGTGCTGCTATGACAGGCCATTTCCGCTCGACACAGTGTGCATACAACAACATTAGGCCGTGTATTGAAATACTCCCACACTTTTGACCACTTTTGGCGTGATTTTTTTCCCCCTCGCTCGCACAGTCTGCTTTTCGCTCCGCCATGACGGTAGTGTGACGTGAATATGCGACGCGTCGACGCACAAAAACGGCGTCGACGTATTTACGTAACCGATGAAGTCGACTACGTCGACGCGTCGTTTCAGCCTTATCCCAGTGCCACCCAAACATGTATATATATAAGGGACTACAAATGGAAATAATCTGGCTCATATACAGTCTGTATAACAGATTGTTCATTCATAAAATAAAATAGAAAATAAAAACACCTGGTAAGGGCTGGGCGATAAAACAATATCAATTTATATTGTGATAGACACATATTCGATATCAATAACAAATGCGTTCGATAAAACCTTTGATATTTTCTTTTCTTCTATGTCTGAAGAAACCGGAAGTTGCAAAGCAAGGTTGGTTGCGTGGACAAAGGCACTCGCTCTCTGGTAACCGAGCAACGCAGGAAGTGATCACTGATCAGCGGGAGTGACACGCTCACATTCAATCAGGTAACAGTATCAACTATCAAGTTTGGTGGCGCCATCTTCTTGTCTCACGGTTGATTCTTTGCATGGAGTGCAGCAGAGAGCGAAGAAGTTGTCAACAAAACAGGAAAAGTAACCCAACAGTATGGCAGTTTTTTGCAGTTTTTAAAACAGATTATAGTCAGCCCAAAGTGGACATTAAGTCTTTTTCCATGGTTGTGTTGACATTTCCTTTCCTTTCTGCCTTGATAGCTGAGGGGACTACAATCAGAGGAAGGTTACATTTTAAATAGAAATGTTCATATCTATTGTATTTTGGTGGTCATTTTCGATAGGTCATATAAAATATCCATAAGTAACGATAACGAGCAATATAAAACACTTATATCGTGACGCAGTATTCAGCCATATCCTGGTTGAGGAGCCATCCCACATCGGTGTGTGACCAGGCTGTTGTTGCCCCTGCTTCCGTGTTACCGATGCTCCTGGTTGTTGAAACAGTAATAAGTAACATTGCTTACTGATAAATAGAATAGCAGAATATGCAGTGAAGGTCTGGCACACCAGATAAATGCATTTTCCTTATGAAGTCAACTTTTTAAAAAGGAAATAAAACTAATATCTGAACATTAATGACATGATTAGGGTTTTTTTTAGTTCCAGTTCTTGTATAGCAGTGGTCTCCAACCTTTTTGTAACTGCGGACCGGTCAACGCTTGAAAATTTGTCCCACGGACCGTGTCATGAAAAAATACAGTCATGTGTGTATCCCTGCAGACTGTATTGATCTATATTGATATATAATGTAGGAACCAGAAATATTAATAACAGAAAGAAACAACCCTTTTGTGCGAATGAGTGTAAATGGGGGAGGGAGGTTTTTTGGGTTGGTGCACTAATTGTAAGTGTATCTTGTGTTTTTTATGTTGATTTAATAAAAAATTTAAAATAAATAATTTTTATTTTTTATTTTTATTTCTTGTGCGGCCCGGTACCAAATCGATCCACGGCCCGGTGGTTGGGGACCACTGTTGTATAGGATCTCACAATAAGCTTGTGCATTGAGATAACCTGCTTTCACATGTGGATTCCCTTAACACCAGGATGGTAAACTGATACCCCACCGGCCCCCCTCCCTTTTTTTTTTTACAGCCACTATTGTTGTATTAATTGTATTAAGCTGCATTCAGGCTACGGAGAAAGTGCTTCCGTTTGTTCTCCCATGACAAATCCCAACCCAATAATTGCACGTTGAAAACAAAACCCTGGAAGGGGGGAATGTGAGCTTGTCTAATGAGAGCGAGAAGGATGTGGCACAGGCTTTTGCTAAATTAAGAATTGTTGCAAGTGCAAAATGTAAGTGGGGCACATGTGTCTGCGTGCGTGTGACTTCAAAATTCCATTTCAAGGGGGGGAAAAAAAGAAATTGAAAGTCGGTTGCGCCCCTTTCCTTTCTCTGTTTAAGAGTGGAAATGTAGTCCATCCCACATGCAAGCTGCTGCAAGACAAATAGCCTAACCCTTGGAGACCACCTGGGCTACACTGCTCCTGGATCAGCTGCTGCATTGCAAAAGGCAGAAACAAGCCACAAACATTTAACTTGGTAGGGGGGGGGGGCAGTTCCAGCAACTGTTTTATCGACTGTGAACAACCTGCTGGACACAATGGACACACACAGCAGTGCAATGGCTGGACAAATGACCGCAGGCTACTTACGCAGCTTCTTCTTCCACTTGTGAGATATCACCTAGGATCAGGAGCAGCACCAGCAGAGTTACAAAGAGGAAGAGCAGCGTCCGGGGTGCAGGCAGCATGGTCGGCCGGGGAAAGTGGGGACCAGCACCACCACCACAAGCTGCACCATCACCTTCCTCTCTTGCCCATTTCTACAGCCGTCCACTCATCATGTGTCCCTTTGTTGTGATCGGCGGACCCCTCCCACGCAAAGCTGCCGTCCAATCCCTCCCAAACCCCCACGTCTTTCCCCGCCTCGTGTTGCCCGGCGGTGGTCCCCTGGTGTTAGCGCTAATTCCCCGGTCTAACTTTCAAAGCGTGTACCTCCAGATGCAGCGGGGGCGACATGATGTGGATTACCGCCGTCTTAAAGGCGCAGGAGCCGAATCAAAAGTAGCTTTGGTAGAAAAGAGGCGGAGAGAAGCGACTCGTGGCTCCAACCTGAGTGACTTAGAGATGTGACGTTCGCGAACGAACCGAATCTTGTCAACGGTTCTTTTTAAGTGAACGATGAGAACCGATCTACAGTTGTGAAGCGTTGGTTTGGGAGCCGTTTTTATGCACACATTTAGCGTCGGCAATTGTATGGAGTAAAATTACTGCTAAAACTCCACGAACACACACAAATGTTTTTAGTCACGCTCAACGGTGCGCAATTGAAAAAATAAACACATTTCTGCAAATAAAAAAAACGATTTGAAAGTTTTGAAAAAAAGCGTTTCGTAAATATAAAAACAAAAAGGAAGTAAAAAACGATTCGCAAGTAAAAACAAAACATTTTTTTCAAGTAAAAAAAAAAGATTAAAGAAAAAAATGTTCTTCAATTACAAAATGATTAGCAAAAACATTTTTTTTAAATTATTAAATGGAAATAATTTTGGAGTAATTTTTTTGTTTCATTAAAAAATTATTTGCAAGTAAAACAATGATAAAAAAAACAATTGTCATGGATAAAAACTATTTTCTTAAAAGTAAAAAGAAAAACGATACGCAAGTATAAAAACTATTTTCTGCAAGTGTTAAAGCGATTTGCAAAGGGGGAAAAAAAGTGACTCGCAAATATAAAAACAAAAAGCAAGTAAAAAAATTATTTGCGAGTAAAAAAAACGTTTTTTTCAAGTAAAAAAAACTTTTCAAGTAAAAAAATGGTTCACAGATCAAAAAAGAACCTTTTTCGTCAATTAACTGCAAAAAAAAAAAAAAACGGATTACCAATATGTGCCTATATGTGTGTATGTATATATATGTATATATATATATATATTTATGTGTGTGTGTGTGTGTGTGTGTATATATATATATATATATATATATATATATATATATATATATATATATATATATATATATATATATATATATATATATATATATATATATATATATATATATATATATATATATATATATCTGTTTATATTTTATTTTATTTCTGATTATTATTATTAATGTATTATTATTATTAGTATTATTTATTTTTATTTTTTTTCTGTTTATTTAATCAATGTATTTGTAGATATTACTTTGTTTTTTTTGTTGTTTCTTTCTTTTTTGGGGGAGGGAGGTGGGTGGTAAACAAAAATATCTTGACATTTAGGGCAGACAATAGATATATGATTTATGTGAATATAATGTAATGGATATGAATGTCTGATGCTGGATGTCAATAAAAAAATAAAATAAAAAAATGATTTGCAAAAAAAAAGTTCTTAAATGGAAAAACGATTCACAAGTATTTAAAAAAAAACAAAAACGATTTGCAAGT